>NC_057801.1:52757650-53098673 GCF_018294505.1 Triticum aestivum | reverse complement strand
GACATAGGGTTTTACCTCCATCAAGAGGGCCCAAACCTGGGTAAAACATCGTGTCCCTCGTCTCCTGTTACCATCCGCCTAGACGCACAGTTCGGGACCCCCTACCCGAGATCCGCCGGTTTTGACACCGACATTGCTGCTTTCATTGAGAGTTCCTCTATGTCATCACCGATAGGCTCGATGGCTTCTTCAATCAACAACAATGCTGTCCAGGGTGAGACTTTTCTCCCCGGACAGATCTTCGTGTTCGGCGGCTTCGCGCTGCGGGCTAATTCACTTGGCCATCTGGAGCAGATCGAAAGCTACGCCCCTGGCCGTCAGGTCAGGTTCGGAAGCCTAAACTTCACGGCCGACATCCGCGGTGTCACACCCTAGCTAGTCATGCATTAGAGTGTTGCATCATGTTTACTCATTCATCAGAAACTTGAAATGGGGATGACAGAACCCCCAGTCCCCTCTGAAACCAACTAGGGCTACTAAAATAATTTTTCAATGAACCTGAAATGCCCTTCTAAAATGCCCATCATTTTTGTCTTGGTTCAGAACCTCTGCCAAAAATGGTGCACATTTTCCTAGGCCATCCTAGGGTTTTTGAATTAAATCATAAATATTTGAATTTGGGCATTTAAAATAATATAAAATATTTAAATGCTCAAATATCTCCAAACTAAAATGTTTCATGTTGGAAATAATCCAACTATGGGCCAGGAATAGTTTGGTGATTTTTGAAGTTGCCTAGGTATTTTATTTAATTCAACAAAGTTGCAGATATATTAAATAAAAACAGAAACAGAGAAAAAGGTAGAAAAACTTACCTGTGCGGCCCAGCCAGCTGGCCGGCCCAGCCAGCAGCCGACCCAGCCCAGCACTGTAGTCCTCCGTCGTCTTCCTCCCCACGCCCCGAAGCTGCTGCGTGCTCGCGCGCGCACGGCCGCGCGGCCACCTCCTGCTTGCCGACGCCCTCCTGGCCGCGTGGACGACGCCCGCAGCCCGTCCCGATCCCCCCTGCTCTCTCTCACTCTTCCCCGGATCTCCCTCGCTCTCTCTCTCACACGGCCGAACACCACCGTCGCCACCGTTCGCCGTAGCAGTCGTCTCCGACCACCCCTCGCTCCCCCGACTAGCTCAGAAGCTCCGCCTCGACTCCCTCTTCCTCCCCACCGCTCCACGGGTCCCCGGAAGCCCTGCATCGCCGCCACGTCGCCGTTCCCCTCTTCGGACTCCGACCGTCGTCGCCGTCGAATTCACCGTCACCAGCGCGTCCCCGAGCCCGCTTCGACGCCCACTGCAACCGCGGTGAGCTCCCGGATCATTTCCCCCTTCTTCCCTGGTCTCTCTCGACCTCTAGGCCCTAGCTCCACCTCGACCGAGAGCTCCACGCCGCCGGCGATGTCGCCGTCGTGGCCACGGTCGCCGTAGCGCCCAACCGAGCACACCATCGTGCTCCACACATCACCAGGAGCACGTAGAACGCACCAACGCCTCCCCAAACCCCCTGCAACACTGATCCCGACCGCACCCGAACTCCGGCCGCCGCAGCCGAGCTCGCCGCCGTCAACTCCGGCCACCCCGAGCCCAACCACCACCACCAATAGACGCGGCTCAACCTCAGCAACACGTAGATGCCTTCCGCCGTCCATTTGGTCGCCGGAATGGCAAAAAGCACTCTCGCCGCCGTCTCGGATCTCGCCGGCGTCATGTCGCCGGTGGGGTTTGACTTGACCGACCTGGGGTTTGACCCCCCAGGGTCACTGACGCGTGGGCCCTGTCGGCCAGATGGTTAGGTTAGCGCTAACTACTGTTAGTCAACCCCCCCTGACACTGACAGTGGGCCCCAACGCCACTAATTAGTAATTAGGATTAATTTAAACCTGTTTAACCCCCCTGTCACTGACGTGTGGCCCCCACAGGTCAGGTTTGACCTCAGCCAGCCACAGTTGACCACTGACGTCATGCTGACGTCATGCTGACGCAATAATTATATTTCTGGAATTAAATTAAATCAGGAAATTCCAGAATATTAGTTAAACTTCAAAAATTCATAACTTTTATTCTGTAACTCCAAATTGGACAAATTATATATGAAAAATGATCAGAAAAATCCAATCTATCCATCTGTACTATTTTCATGCATGATCAAACAAGTTAAATTGATGATTCAAGCAAAACAAGGAAAAGCACTTTAAAAGGCCATATTTGAATTTGAAATTTGAATCTTTGATTCAAATTTGTTCAAACCCTTCTGGCTTTAGTTGCATTAGCCCAATACACTCATATTGCCATGTTTCATGCATGCATCATATTGTTGCACATTGTTTGGTGATGCTTGTGTATCGATGTCCTTTGCGACAGGATCTGTTCCCGAGGAGTACCATGATTACCCTAACGAAGAACCGTATCCGTGCATCGAACCATCAGGCAAGCAACCAACCATTTGATCATATCGATACAATCCCATGTTCTCGCTCCTGCTCTCTTTTACTGCATTAAGACAACGCGATTCAAACTGCTGTGTGCTACGGTAGTTGAACCCATTTCCTCTGCATGACCTGTCATTGCCACAGTAACTAGATGAAACCCACTAGCATGTGTAGGAGTTGTTTGAGCCATATGTTTGTGTTGTTCCTACCTTGCTATGCCTGCTATGCTTAGAGTCGTGTCAGGTCTGGTTCATCTGGGTGATGGGCTAGAGTGAAATGATTACGTCGGTAATGAGAGTGGTGTGGTGAACACGATTTGGTAAAGGTATCGATGAGAGGCCATGTAGGAGTACATGGTGGGTTGTTTCATTGAAGCCGACCTTAAGCACTGAGATCTGTATGCGTGATTTAAGAATCAGCTACTACCATACATTGGGCCCTGAAATATGACCCCGCTTGACTTCTTATTCACCTTAGCTCTCTGTCCAGGAGTTGCAAGTAGTTTCTGGTGTTTGTAGCCTACTGGAGGCCGTGGACAGCGCTGACCGTAGGGGTGGGCTGTGATGCGGTAGGTACGTGGCCGGGTGTACCGAATACCCGTTAGGTATCTCGGGAACCCTGTTCACATCGTTCGGGGCCGTATGGGAAACCTCGGCCGGACTCCCTGCGGATGGAACCTGAATAGGCGATAAACCTGGACTAGAGGCTTAAGTGTTTAGGTAGGTCGTGGTCTACACCCACGTCGGTTTTCGCTTGAAGTCTGCCGAGCACATATCGTGTGCAGACGCTAAGTGGTGGAAACATGTATGAAGAAGTACACCCCTGCAGGGTTATCATAATCTATTCGAATAGCCGCGTCCGCGGTAAAGGACTACTTGGTTGCCTATACAGTTCATAGACAAGTAAATGGAAACTACTAAAAGCCTCAAGATAAGTGTGAGTGCCGAGGATGGCTCTTCCGTAGGAAGACGGAGGTGGATCCTCGGTAGTGTATTGAAGTGGTGAATAGTGGACTCGTGTGCGCAAAACTATTTCAAGTTGGAGTATCGTAGGATAGTCTAGCCAAGAGTCAAAGCTAGCTTGCTGCAATAACTCCACCAACCCTTCTTGATACTATGCATGTATGTAGGATCTGATGTAAGTCTTGCTGAGTACTTTTGTACTCATGTTGCTATAATCTACATTTTTACAGAAGACGCTGCAACCCCTTCTGATGGGTTCTATGTAGACGTTGACATCAACGAGTAGGCTAAAGACCCAGGTGGTGACCCTGAGCTTGTGATGGACCACGTAGTATAGTTAGGCTTCCAAGCCTCTTTTATTTTACTAGTTGTCTGTACCCAGACAAAGTACTTCCGCTGTTGGCTTGTATGACTGCATGACTTGTATGTTGGGTCGTGAGACCCGTACCTTTGTGTATGATATGTATGGCTCACTGAGCCTTAAATAAAGTACTTGTGTCATAGAGTCATGTTGTGATGCTTCGTTGTATTTGCACATATCGAGCATATTGTGTGTATGATTGAAATGCTTGGTATGTGTGGGATCTGACTATCTAGTTGTTTATCTTTAGTAGCCTCTCTTACCGGGAAATGTCTCCTAGTGTTACCGCTGAGCCATGGTAGCTTGCTACTGCTCTGGAACACTTAGGCTGGCCGGCATGTGTCCTTCTTCGTTCCTGTGTCTGTCCCTTCGGGGAAATGTCACGCTTTGAGTACCGGAGTCCTGTTAGCCCGCTACAGCCCGGTTTACCGGAGTCCTACTAGCCCAGTGCTACAGCCCGGACCCACTTGCTGATGACCGACACGTTCGAAGCTGGGTCATGGATGCCTGTCCCTGTAAGTCTGTGCCACTTTGGGTTTACGACTAGTCATGTCAGCCCGGGCTCTTTATCATATGGATGCTAGCGACACCATCATATACGTGAGCCAAAAGGCGCAAACGGTCCCGGGAAAAGGTAAGACGACACCCGTGGGGATACCGTGCGTGAGGCCGCAAAGTGATATGAGGTGTTACCAGCTAGATCGATGTGACATCGAGTCGGGGTCCTGACAGCGTTGGCATCAGAGCCGGACTGCCTGTAGGTTCTTCAAGCCAAACTGGTCGATGTTGAGTCTAGAAATTCTTTAGTTATATGTAGGGGAATTGTTTGTGGGATGGAACGTAAGGCTCTTTTTACTCCTTATACCTTATGACTTTCTGATCTGAGTCAGTCCATTCTTCCACCGGGGGTTAAGGAATTAGGATCTATCTCTCTATCAGGATCACGAGTTACTAATCAGTAGTACCTTATAAGTTTGATGGATACAAGCCTAGTTCAGTTCTACTACCACATCATGTTGCCAGAATGGTTTCAGAACTTTGATATGATGATGTTGAGTGTGTACGAAATCCTTTGTCAAATGTCTCAAAATCCTTTTTGAGCATTTACAGCTGTTATGCTGCCGAAATTTTGCTAGAAATTCTAATGCCTTTGCATTATGATTATGCTTTCAGATGGCCACTCGCGACCTCAATCAAGTGGTTCGCCTGACTCGATGCCTAGATGTACCCGGCCATACTGCTAAGTTGGTCAGGGTAATGACTGAGGCTGGATATCGTTGGTATCCTGAGTACACGGTCGAAGAGCAATTCTGAGACTTCAATCAAAGCCAGTATCTCTGCACTGTCAGGATATTTCCATCTTATCCTGGATCCACTGAGCCTCTTCACTGCTCCTATGGACTCGGGGTTACTATCGAGATGGTTGTGCAGGACGCCGCCTACTCTATGATGACCATTATGCGAGTCAGATCTGGTCTATTTCGGGACTCTGACTTCCGGTATATGCCAGGATCACTTCCGGGAGCACAAGGGTATCTCCAAGCTATTTATGCTGACTCCACTCAGGAGGATTCACGGACTCGCACCACTGCTGAGATGCTCGAGGATAAGGACCGTGAAAATCGGGCCTTAAGGTTAGAGCTCTTCAATACCCGTGCTGACCACTGGGCCACTTTGACTCAGTTCGCACCGGCGGTGCAAGCTGGATATTCAGATATGCGCGATCTCTATCCTGTGAGATCTGCTCTGCCAGACGTGATGGTTTGGCGTGATGTAGGAGGCATCACCCCACCTCGCGGTCCCCGCAGGCCACCGTTTGTTGGTCCAAGGCCTCATCCTAGCCCCTATGGTCCACAAGCTCCGCGAGATCGTCTGTTTCCGGATGAACATGTTGAGCTTCCAGGCTATGGAGGTGACTTCTACGAGGATTACTACGGATCGGTCTGAGTTAGCGGTAGCATCACTAGTTTGCACTAGCTGTGTCGTCTATCGTCCCGCGTAACTCGTGGGTTATGACCTAGTTTGTACTCCTTCCGGAGGTGTAGAAAAATAATGTATAGGAGCTTGGAATGCCTCCGATGAGATGTAATCCTTTTCTCACCGTAACAGTACTTTGTTTGGTCTTGTACTAAACCTTGTATGGTGTGTATGACGATGGAATAAAGAAGCAGTTTCTGTATCTACCATGTCATACGGATGATCATCTTGCATTTCGAGTTATTCCTTACATTATGTATCCTATGTCGGAATTTTACCATCCTGACTAAATCATTGTCTTGTCTACCTAGGATGGTCAACACGCGCGCTAACCCTGCTTCTCAAGAGCAGGCCGAAGGCAGTGAAGCCAGGAATGAAAATCTGCCTCATCCTCCTTCACTAGCCGAGGTGATGATGGAAGCTGAGAGAAACAAGCGGGAGACAAACCGTTTGTTGGAGCGTATTGAACAGAATACAGCACACCATCAGAGGGCTAACGTGGTGTCACTCAGTGATTTTATCAAATTGCATCCACCCACGTTCCACCACTCCGTCGAGCCTCTCGACGCTGATGACTGGCTTCGCAGTATCTCTCACAAACTGCGTTCCGCGCTAGTAGCGGAGGCTGACAAGGTCACCTTTGCCGCATATCATCTTGAAGGCCCCGCCAGTCTATGGTGGGAGAATTATGGAGCTATGCGCCCAGCGGGCCATGTCACAACTTGGGCTGAATTCAGCGAGGCTTTCCGTGAACATCACATTCCGGAGGGTCTCATGGACCGTAAACGTGAAGAATTTTGCAGTTTCACCCAAGGCCGACTTTCTGTGGACGTCTATAGCAGAGAGTTTGGTAATCTCGCCCGATATGCAACTGAGGAAGTGTCTACTGACGCCAAGAAGCAAGCAAGGTTCCGTAAGGGCCTTAGTCCTGAGCTTCGCCGCGACCTCCGTCTGCATGAGTGCACATCTTTTTCGAAACTTGTCAACAAAGCCATCAGTGCTGAAACTGGTCAGACTGACTATGACGCAACACGCAAGCATGGCCGTGACCTGGGTTCCTCATCCGGTGCTGGTCCTCAGAAGCGCCGCGTGTGGGTGCCCAACACCGCCCTGCCACCCAGGTTCACACCGAGGCCATCCTTCCAGGCGCCTCGCCCTGTTCAACAGTCTGCACCAACCAAGCCCTATGGGGGTCCAACCAATAATGCTCCTCCACGTACCAGTTCCGTGACTTGTTTCAAGTGTGGGGAATCTGGTCATTATATGCGTGAGTGTCCCCAGACCAACCCCAATCAATCTGCTAAAGCTGTTGGCCGTGGCAAGCCGACAGGAAAAGTGTTTCATGCTAAACCGGTCACCGCTTCACGTGGCCATGTCAACTGTATCTCTGCCGAAGAAGCTCAAGAGGATCCCAACGTCGTTCTCGGTACGCTTCTTGTTAATTGCCACCCGACATCTGTTCTTTTCGATACAGGAGCCTCTCATTCTTTTATATCTGAAAATTATGCTCGTTTGCATAACGTTGCATTCTGTGACTTGCCATCCACTATGGAAATCTCTACCCCTGGGTCTAGATGGCAGACCTCTAGGGTAAGCTATGGAAATGAGATCCAAGTCGACAGACTTGTTTTTCTCGCATCTTTGATAGCCCTTAAATCTTCAGATATTAATATCATTTTGGGTATGGACTGGATGTCAGCTCATCAAGCCAAAATTGATTGCTTCTCTAGGACTGTTCAACTCACCCATCCTTCGGGAAAGATAGTCAATGTCTTGACCCGAATAGCCAAGCGGCAATTATATTCTCTTAACGCCAGCCCTTTGCCAGAACTTGAGGACGTTCCGGTAGTCCGTGACTTTCCGGATGTCTTCCCAGAGGAATTGCCAGGTGTTCCACCTGACAGGGATGTTGAGTTTGTGATAGACCTCATTCCAGGAACCGTTCCGATCGCTAGAAGACCTTATAAGATGGCACCCCTAGAACTAGCCGAGCTCAAGAAACAACTCGATGAATCCTTGAAAAAGGGTTTCATCCGCCCTAGTTCATCTCCGTGGGCTTGCCCCGTCCTATTCGTCAAGAAGAAAGATGGTACGGACCGGATGGTTGTAGATTACCGACCTGTCAATTTGGTCACAATCAAGAACAAATATCCACTTCCCAGGATCAACGATCTGTATGATCAGCTTGCTGGATCCTCAGTCTTCTCCAAGATGGATTTGAGGTTGGGCTACCATCAAATCAAAATCAGAAACGGGGACATTCCTAAAACGGCCTTTGTTACTCGTTATGGCCAATACGAGTACACCGTCATGTCCTTCGGTTTAACCAACGCTCCAGCCACCTTTTCTCGGTTAATGAACTCGATCTTCATGGAGTATTTGGATAAATTCGTCGTAGTTTATCTCGATGATATACTCATCTACTCCAAGAACGAGGAAGAACATGCCGAACATTTAAGACTAGTGTTGAAGAAACTTCGAGAGCATCGCCTTTATGCCAAATTTTCAAAATGTGAATTCTGGTTGTCAGAAGTGACCTATCTGGGTCATGTAATATCGGGTAAAGGTATTGCTGTTAACCCTGAGCGAGTTCAAGCCGTCCTTAATTGGACTCCACCCGAATCGGTCAAGCAAGT
The DNA here is from genome assembly GCF_018294505.1 of Triticum aestivum. NCBI lineage: Eukaryota > Viridiplantae > Streptophyta > Magnoliopsida > Poales > Poaceae > Triticum > Triticum aestivum. Next base: position 53,090,317 of record NC_057801.1, on the reverse strand, counting down.
TCGGAGTTTTCTAGGCTTAGCGAGCTATTGCCGTCGCTTTGTCGAGAACTTCTCCAAAGTTGCTAAACCTCTAACCGAACTCCTCAAGAAAGATAAGAAGTTCGAATGGACTCCACAATGTGAGCACAGCTTTCAGGAACTGAAAAGACGCCTGACCTCTGCTCCCGTGCTGGTACCGCCAGACTTCTCCAAGGACTTTGTTATCTACTGCGACGCCTCGCGACAAGGACTAGGTTGCATTCTCATGCAAGATCGACACGTAATTGCTTATGCTTCACGGCAATTGCACCCACATGAGGAGAATTATCCTACTCATGATCTAGAACTTGCAGCCGTAGTCTATGCACTTAAGACCTGGCGACATTACCTCCTCGGTAATCGTTGCGAAATATTCACTGATCACCAAAGTCTGAAGTACATCTTCACCCAACCGGATCTGAATCTCAGGCAAAGACGTTGGGTTGAATTGATCACAGACTTCGACTTAGGAATAACCTATACCCCAGGGAAAGCCAACGTCATGGCTGATGCGCTAAGTCGTAAATCTTATTGTAACAACCTGATGTTACAACAAAGTCAACCGCTTCTCCATGATGAATTTCGGAAGCTTAACCTTCACATTGTACCTCAAGGTTTTCTCTCCACCTTGGTAGCAAAACCTACTCTTATGGATCAAATCATCGCTGCCCAAAAGCGAGATAAGGGAATATCTAGAATCAAAGAGAACATTGCTAGCGGAGGTGCTAGTTGTTTCTCCACAAATGATCATGGTGTTGTGTACTTTGAGAACCGTCTAGTGGTTCCCAAGAACCAGCATCTACGACAGTTGATCCTTAAGGAGGCTCATGAATCTCCTCTCACCATTCATCCCGGTAGTACTAAAATGTATCAGGACCTACGCCAGAGGTTCTGGTGGACTAGGATGAAGAGAGAAATTGCTCAGTATATTGCAAATTGCGACGTCTGTCGTCGTGTAAAAGCAGAGCATCAACGGCCTGCTGGCACCCTTCAACCCTTAGCTATTCCTGAATGGAAATGGGATAAAATTGGTATGGATTTCATTACCGGCTTTCCCAGAACCAAAAGAGGGAATAATGCTATTTTCGTCGTGGTCGATTGTCTTTCCAAAGTAGCTCATTTCTTACCTGTTCGTGAGAGTATAACCGCTAGTCAGCTGGCAGACTTATACATCTCCCGAATAGTGTCCCTCCATGGTGTTCCTTTGGAAATCAATTCGGATCGAGGAAGTCTTTTCACCTCTCGATTTTGGGAAAGTTTCCAAAATGCTATGGGAACTCGTCTTTCCTTTAGCACCGCTTTCCACCCTCAGTCAAGTGGTCAAGTGGAACGCGTCAATCAGATTCTAGAAGACATGCTTCGAGCCTCCGTTATCTCTTTCGGAATGGACTGGGAGAAGTGCCTTCCATTTGCCGAATTCGCTTACAACAACAGCTATCAATCTAGCTTGGGTAAAGCCCCTTTTGAAGTTCTCTATGGACGACGATGTCGAACACCCCTTAACTGGTCAGAGACCGGGGAAAGACAATTCTTTGGCCCGGATATGATTCAGGAAGCAGAAGAACAAGTTCGTATCGTTCGTGAAAAGTTGAAAACAGCCCAATCTCGTCAAAAGAGTCATTATGACCGTAAACATAAGGCTATGACTTTCGAGGTTGACGAGAAGGCTTACCTTCGGGTCACCCCTCTGAAGGGAACCCATCGTTTCGGTATCAAAGGCAAATTGGCTCCTCGTTACATTGGACCTTTTCGCATTCTTGCCAAACGAGGAGAAGTTGCCTACCAGTTGGAACTACCTCCGCATCTCTCCAGAGTTCACGATGTCTTCCACGTTTCTCAACTCAGGCGTTGCTTCTTGGATCCTATCCGTGAAGTGGACCACGAAACGCTTGATCTCCAAGATAATCTTACATATCGAGAATACCCCATTCGTATCCTCGATCAAGCCGAACGTACCACGCGACGTCATAACATCAAGTTTCTCAAAGTTCAATGGTCGCACCATTCTGAAGATGAAGCAACTTGGGAAAGGGAGGATCGTCTTCGACTTGAATATCCCGCCTTCTTCGCGGAGGAACCCAAATCTCGGGACGAGATTCTTTTGAGTGGGGGTGAGTTGTCACACCCTAGCTAGTCATGCATTAGAGTGTTGCATCATGTTTACTCATTCATCAGAAACTTGAAATGGGGATGACAGAACCCCCAGTCCCCTCTGAAACCAACTAGGGCTACTAAAATAATTTTTCAATGAACCTGAAATGCCCTTCTAAAATGCCCATCATTTTTGTCTTGGTTCAGAACCTCTGCCAAAAATGGTGCACATTTTCCTAGGCCATCCTAGGGTTTTTGAATTAAATCATAAATATTTGAATTTGGGCATTTAAAATAATATAAAATATTTAAATGCTCAAATATCTCCAAACTAAAATGTTTCATGTTGGAAATAATCCAACTATGGGCCAGGAATAGTTTGGTGATTTTTGGAGTTGCCTAGGTATTTTATTTAATTCAACAAAGTTGCAGATATATTAAATAAAAACAGAAAACAGTAAAATAAATAAAAGGAGTAGACTTACCTGGACCTACCTGCCCAGCCCAGCCGGCCCAGCACTGTGCTGGCCCGTGCCAGCCAGCTGCTTCCCCTTGCCAGAGCAGGCAGGGAGGTGAGCATGGCGCGCCCGAGCTCGCCACGCACCACCCAGCCTCTCTGCATCGCCCTGGTCGCCGTTGCGCCGCGTGGATCGTCTTCTGGTCGTCGCCCCGACCTCGCCGACACCCCATTCACTCTCCCCGGCTCTCCCTCGCTCTCTCTCCCGCCCGACCGAACACCACCGTCGCCGCCGTTCGCCATAGCCATCGTCTCCGACCACCCCTCGCTCCCCCGACTAGCTCAGAAGCTCCGCCACAACTCCCTCTTCCTCCCCACCGCTCCACAGCTCCCCGGAAGCCCTGCATCGCCGCCACGTCGCCGTTCCCCTCTTCGGACTCCGACCACCGTCGCCGTCAAATTCGTCGTCTCCGGCGCGTCCCCGAGCCCGCTTCGACGCCCACTGCAACCGCGGTGAGCCCCCGGAGCGTTTCCCCTTTCTTCCCTGGTCTCTCCCGACCTCTAGGCCCTAGCTCCACCTCGACCGAGAGCTCCACGCCGCCGGCGATGTCGCCGTCGTGGCCACGGTCGCCGTAGCGCCCAACCGAGCACACCATCATGCTCCACACATCACCAGGAGCACGTAGAACGCACCAACGCCTCCCCAAACCCCCTGCAACACTGATCCCGACCGCACCCGAACTCCGGCCGCCGCAGCCGAGCTCGCCGCCGTCAACTCCGGCCACCCCGAGCCCAACCACCACCACCAATAGACGCGGCTCAACCTCAGCAACACGTAGATGCCTTCCGCCGTCCATTTGGTCGCCGGAATGGCAAAAAGCACTCTCGCCGCCGTCTCGGATCTCGCCGGCGTCATGTCGCCGGTGGGGTTTGACTTGACCGACCTGGGGTTTGACCCCCCAGGGTCACTGACGCGTGGGCCCTGTCGGCCAGATGGTTAGGTTAGCGCTAACTACTGTTAGTCAACCCCCCCTGACACTGACAGTGGGCCCCAGCGCCACTAATTAGTAATTAGGATTAATTTAAACCTGTTTAACCCCCTTGTCACTGACGTGTGGCCCCCACACGTCAGGTTTGACCTCAGCCAGCCACAGTTGACCACTGACGTCATGCTGACGTCATGCTGACGCAATAATTATATTTCTGGAATTAAATTAAATCAGGAAATTCCAGAATATTAGTTAAACTTCAAAAATTCATAACTTTTATTCTGTAACTCCAAATTGGACAAATTATATATGAAAAATGATCAGAAAAATCCAATCTATCCATCTGTACTATTTTCATGCATGATCAAACAAGTTAAATTGATGATTCAAGCAGAACAAGGAAAAGCACTTTAAAAGGCCATATTTGAATTTGAAATTTGAATCTTTGATTCAAATTTGTTCAAACCCTTCTGGCTTTAGTTGCATTAGCCCAATACACTCATATTGCCATGTTTCATGCATGCATCATATTGTTGCACATTGTTTGGTGATGCTTGTGTATCGATGTCCTTTGCGACAGGATCTGTTCCCGAGGAGTACCGTGATTACCCTAACGAAGAACCGTATCCGTGCATCGAACCATCAGGCAAGCAACCAACCATTTGATCATATCGATACAATCCCATGTTCTCGCTCCTGCTCTCTTTTACTGCATTAAGACAACGCGATTCAAACTGCTGTGTGCTACGGTAGTTGAACCCATTTCCTCTGCATGACCTGTCATTGCCACAGTAACTAGATGAAACCCACTAGCATGTGTAGGAGTTGATTGAGCCATATGTATGTGTTGTTCCTACCTTGCTATGCCTGCTATGCTTAGAGTCGTGTCAGGTCTGGTTCATCTGGGTGATGGGCTAGAGTGAAATGATTATGTCGGTAATGAGAGTGGTATAGTGAACACGATTTGGTAAAGGTATCGATGAGAGGCCATGTAGGAGTACATGGTGGGTTGTTTCATTGAAGCCGACCTTAAGCACTGAGATCTGTATGTGTGATTTAAGAATCAGCTACTACCATGCATTGGGCCCGAAACCAATGGACCCTCTCGACTTCTTATTCACCCTAGTTCTCCGTCCAGGAGTTGCAAGTAGTTTCTGGTGTTTGTAGCCTACTGGAGGCCGTGGACAGCGCTGACCGTAGGGGTGGGCTGTGATGCGGTAGGTACGTGGCACGGTGTACCGAATACCCGTTAGGTATCTCGGGAACCCTGTTCACATCGTTCGGGGCCGTATGGGAAACCTCGGCCGGACTCCCTGCGGATGGAACCTGAATAGGCGATAAACCTGGACTGGAGGCTTAGGTGATTAGGTAGGTCGTGGCCGACACCCACGTTGGGCTTCCGCTTGAAGGTTGCCGAGTACATGTCGTGTAAACGACGATAAGTGGTGAGAGCGTGTATGAAGAAGTACACCCCTGCAGGGTTAACATGATCTATTCGAATAGCCGTGTCCGCGGTAAAGGACTACTTGGTTGCCTATACAGTTCATAGACAAGTAAATGGAAACTATTAAAAGCCTCAAGATAAGTGTGAGTGCCGAGGATGGCTCTTCCGTAGGAAGACGGTGGTGGATCCTCGGTAGTGTATTGAAGTGGTGAATAGTGGACTCGTGTGCGCAAAACTATTTCAAATGGAGTATCGTAGGATAGTCTAGCCAGGAGTCAAAGCTGGCTTGCTGCAATAACTCCACCAACCCTTCTTGATACTATGCATGTATGTAGGATCTGATGTAAGTCTTGCTGAGTACCTTTGTACTCATGTTGCTATAATCTACATTTTTACAGAAGACGCTGCAACCCCTTCTGATGGGTTCTATGTAGACGTTGACATCAACGAGTAGGCTAAAGACCCAGGTGGTGACCCTGAGCTTGTGAAGGACCACATAGTATAGCCAGAGGCTTTCCAAGCCTCTTTTATTTTACTAGTTGTCTGTACTCAGACAAGTTACTTCCGCTGCTGGCTTGTATGATTGTATGACTTGTATGTTGGGTCGTGAGACCCGTACCTTTGTGTGTATGTTATGTATGGCTCACTGAGCCTTAAATAAAGTACTTGTGTCATAGAGTCATGTTGTGATGCTTCGTTGTATTTGCACATATCGAGCATATTGTGTGTGTGATTGAAATGCTTGGTATGTGTGGGATCTGACTATCTAGTTGTTTATCTTTAGTAGCCTCTCTTACCGGGAAATGTCTCCTAGTGTTACCGCTGAGCCATGGTAGCTTGCTACTGCTCTGGAACACTTAGGCTGGCCGGCATGTGTCCTTCTTCGTTCCTGTGTCTGTCCCTTCGGGGAAATGTCACGCTTTGAGTACCGGAGTCCTGTTAGCCCGCTACAGCCCGGTTTACCGGAGTCCTGCTAGCCCAGTGCTACAGCCCGGACCCACTTGCTGATGACCGACACGTTCGAAGCTGGGTCATGGATGCCTGTCCCTGTAAGTCTGTGCCACTTTGGGTTTACGACTAGTCATGTCAGCCCGGGCTCTTTATCATATGGATGCTAGCGACACCATCATATACGTGAGCCAAAAGGCGCAAACGGTCCCGGGAAAAGGTAAGACGACACCCGTGGGGATACCGTGCGTGAGGCCGCAAAGTGATATGAGGTGTTACCAGCTAGATCGATGTGACATCGAGTCGGGGTCCTGACACGCGGGGACTTGATCCTCGACGGGCTCGAGCCACAGCCGAGCGTGCCGCACTGTCACGATGGGCATGATCTAGCTCTGCCGCCGGACAGTGCCTTGGTGGCCGCACACGAGTCCGCTCCGGCCCTTAGTCCGGAGACGATCGCCCAGATCGAGGACCGGTGGCTGGACACCGCCTCGGGGGCTGCAACTTCCACGGCGATGGAGCCGAACACTAACCTTGTCCCTTGCGAAGCTCGTGACTCCGAGGTGCCGGACTCCCTGCCGGACTCCGAACCTCCCGCGCCCCTGCCAATCGAATCTGATTGGGCGCCGGTCATGGAGTTCACCGCCGCGGACATATTCCAACACTCACCCTTTGGCGACATCCTAAATTCGCTAAAACATCTCTCGCTATCCGGAGAGACCTGGCCGGACTATGGCCAGGACGGTTGGGATACGGACGACGAAGAAATTCAAGGCCCACCCACCACCCACTTTGTAGCCACTGTCGACGATCTAACAGACATGCTAGACTACGACTCCGAAGACGTCGACGGTATGGACGACGATGCCAGAGACAAACAAGAACCAACGCCTATAGGGCACTGGAAGACCACCTCGTCATATGACATATACATGGTGGACACCCCAAAAGAGGGGGACGGCGAAGAAGCAGCGGAGGCAGATTCCTTAAAGAAACAGCCCAAGTGCCAACGTCAGCGGCGCCGCTCTAAATCCCGCCACAGCAAGAATGGAGATTCAGGCACAGGAGATAATAATACCCCAGAAAGTGCCAAAGACAATCCCCTCCAGCAAGATTCAGCGCAGGAGGATGCAGAAGCAAGCCCTCACGAGAGAGCGGCAGATGAAGAGGTCAAGGATGATAATTACATACCTCCCTCCGAAGACGAGGCAAGCCTCAACAACGACGAATTCGTCGTGCCCGAGGATCCCGTCGAACAAGAGCGTTTTAAACGCAGGCTTATCGCCACGGCAAATAGCCTAAAGAAAAAGCAGCAGCAGCTTCAAGCTGATCAGGACCTGCTGGCCGATCGATGGACCGAAGTCCTCGCGGCCGAAGAGTACGAACTCGAACGCCCCTCCAAAAGCTACCCAAAACGCAAGTTGCTCCCCCGATTAGAGGAGGAAGCATACATACCTTCATCACCAGCGCACAATACGGCCGACCGACCACCCCGTGGTCGCAACAGAGAGGCATCTAGGCCCTCTACCAAGACCGTACCCCGGCATCGCTCCAAAAGTACGAAGCCAAGAGGGAACGCGCCGGACTTGCGAGATATATTGGAGGACAAAGCAAGGCAATCCAGATCAATTTATGGATCACGTGGGCGCCCCACGACCCACGACGAATACCGTCGCGCCGGATACAATAACTCCGGCCGGGCCGAACACAGCAGACAATGCTCACTCGAGCTACGTCGTGATATTGCTCAATATAGAGGCGCCGCACACCCGCTATGCTTCACTGACGAAGTAATGGATCATCAAATCCCTGAAGGGTTTAAACCCGTAAACATTGAATCCTACGATGGCACAACAGACCCCGCGGTTTGGATCGAAGATTATCTCCTTCACATCCATATGGCCCGCGGCGACGATCTCCATGCCATCAAGTATCTCCCACTCAAGCTTAAAGGACCAGCTCGGCATTGGCTTAACAGCTTGCCCGCAGAGTCAATTGGGTGTTGGGAAGACCTGGAAGCTGCATTCCTCGACAACTTCCAGGGCACATATGTGCGACCACCAGACGCCGATGACCTAAGCCACATAATTCAGCAGCTAGACGAATCGGCCAGACAGTTCTGGACACGGTTCTTAACAAAGAAAAATCAAATCGTCGACTGTCCGGATGCAGAGGCCCTAGCAGCCTTCAAACATAACATCCACGACGAGTGGCTAGCCCGGCACCTAGGACAGGAAAAGCCGAAATCCATGGCAGCCCTCACATCTCTAATGACCCGCTTCTGTGAGGGAGAGGACAGCTGGCTAGCTCGCAGCAACAACCTCAGTAAAAATTCTGGCAGTCCGGATACCAAGGACCACAATGGCAGGTCGCATCGAAGCAAAAATAAATACCGCATTAACGGCGACGACAAAGAGGATACGGCAGTCAACGCCGGATTCCGAGGCTCTAAACCCGGTCAGCGGAAGAAGCCATTCAAAAGAACCACTCCGGGTCCGTCCAATTGGGACCGAATACTCGACCGCTTATGCCAGATACATGGCACCCCCGAAAAGCCAGCTAATCACACCAACAGAGATTGTTGGGTATTCAAGCAGGCAGGCAAGTTAATTGCCAAAAACAATGACAAGGGGCTGCACAGCGACGACGAGGAAGAGACCCGACCACCAAATAATAGAGGACAGAAGGGTTTCCCCCCACAAGTGCGGACGGTGAATATGATATACGCAACCCATATACCCAAGAGGGAGCGGAAGTGTGCACTAAGGGACATATATGCGATGGAGCCAGTTACCCCGAAGTTCAATCCATGGTCCTCTTGCCCGATCACTTTCGATCGAAGAGACCATCCGACCAGTATCCGCCACGGCGGATTCGCCGCATTGGTTTTAGACCCAATCGTCGATGGATTTCACCTCACGAGAGTCCTGATGGACGGTGGCAGTAGCCTGAACCTGCTTTATCAGGATACGGTGCGCAAGATGGGCATAGACCCCTCAAGGATTAAACCTACAAAGACGACCTTCAAAGGCGTCATACCAGGTGTTGAGGCCAATTGTACAGGCTCAGTCACACTGGAAGTGGTCTTCGGATCCCCGGACAATTTCCGGAGCGAGGAGTTAATCTTCGACATAGTCCCATTCCACAGTGGCTATCATGCCCTGCTCGGACGAACCGCGTTCGCAAAGTTCAACGCGGTGCCGCATTACGCATACCTCAAGCTCAAGATGCCAGGCCCTCATGGAGTCATCACGGTCAACGGAAATACGGAACGCTCCCTCCGAACGGAGGAACACACAGCGGCTCTCGCGGCAGAAGTACAGAGCAGCCTTTTAAGGCAATTTTCGAGTCCGGCCGTTAAACGTCGGACACGGCCAAACACGCCCGAAGCAACATCAAGCAAGACCACCTGGCACGATCCGAGCACGCGTAGCAATACGGCCCCAACCCCAGCCCTTGCATAATTGCAAGACCAACGCTCCGCGTACATCATTACGCTCTGGAGATACCATGGGCTTAAGGGGAGGGGCACGACCACAACAGACCCAGAGTGCGGCTCGACCACACCAGGGGCTCCCAAGTGTGTCGCTCTTTTTATTTTTCTTTTTATATACAGGACTCCATTTACCAGAAGCCCTGTCCGGCGGTGGACCCGCCGAACTCACGATGCAACGGCCAGAGAAGAAAGAAGGATGCTGTTAACACTCAGGTGGTCTCCATTACGAGCATTAAATTCGATTATATACACCAGTCCGCAGCCCACCCCTGGAGGGGGACATGCTTATTTAGTCCAATCCCTTGCTTACCGCACTATTTGTATCCTTCCGCACTTATAGCAGAATTCCTTGAATAAATAATGCAGCATTTTTTGCCTGTTATTGCATTACTTCACACATATGTTCATTAATGACATCTCGCACCCGTATATTTTGGTACGGCCGAATACACCAGGGGCTTATATTCCCCGCATTATGGTGTGATAAGTCCGAAAACTTTCACAAGTGCGGCACCCCGAACTTATAGCATTATATGAATCGGCTCCGAATCATGTCTTGGGTCAATAGTTGGGTTTGCCCGGCTCCCACGTTTTGGTGCCTTACGTTCCGTTCTGTCGGCTAAGGTGGCACTGGGAGAACCACTGCAATTGCGCCCCGGTTGAGCTGGGCGAGCGCCTCAGTGGAGAAAGCTAAAACTAACTGGCATGATAAGGTGAGAGATTGGTCGTTGTTCGAGAGGTCTTTTCGGGTCCCTAAAGACCTATGCCGCTTCGAGCGAAGTACCGGATAATGTCCGACGAAGGCGTGGATAGCGCCCCCAATTCGGTCTTCCGAACACTAGGGGCTTCACCGAAATTTAAAATTATAGAATTCTATGGCTAAGTGAGAGTGTTCAAGCATTATAAGTCTTGCCTTGTTCGTTGTGTTGAGCGCCTCCCTAGATGGACCCAAAAATGGGAACAAGAGTGCTCAAGTTATCCCGGACACCCCAGCACTTGCGGCTCGGGGGCTGAAGCCAACGACTTGCCATCTCTCAGATTTTATAAACGGCCGCACAGAAGGTAATATTTTAAATTAAACAAGCGTTGCTTAAGCGCATATGAACAAAGTTTTCAGCACACAGGATAATACATAGCGAGCTTTACTCAATAATTATATCTCTAGGGCACTCATCCGCAATATTGCGGGCACCCTTCAGGACAGTCTTATAGTACATTTCGGGCGTACGATACTCCTTGCCCGCTGGCGGCGGGTCAGTAAGAAGCCTCTCCGCATCCAGCGTGCCCCAGTGCACCTTTGCGCGGGCAAGGTCCCGACGAGCACCTTCAATACAGGCGGAGCGCTTGACGACCTCCACCCAGGGGCACGCATCCACCAGCCGCCGCACGAGGCCGAAATAGCTCCCAGGCATGGCCTGTCCAGGCCACAGCCGGACTATGAGGCCCTTCATGGCCTCCTCAGCCGCCTTGTGGAGCTCGACCAGCTGCTTCAGCTGGTCGCTAGGGGGCACCGGATGGCCAGCCTCAGCATACTGAGACCAGAAGACCTTCTCCGTTGAGCTCCCCTCCTGGCCACGGTAGAATGCAGCGGCATCAGATACACTGCACGGCAGATCTGCAAACGCCCCTAGAGAGCTCCGAATGCGGGTAAGTGTCAGGTAGTTTACATTAACATGCTTGGTTTGCATGAAAATTGCCTTACCCGCCGCTATCTTCTTCACATCTTCAACCTCCTGAAGGGCCTTACGGGCCTCGGCCTTGGCGGACTTGGCACTTTCGAGAGCCGAGGCGAGCTCGGACTCTCGAGTCTTGGAGTCGCGCTCCAAACTCTCATGCTTCTCCATGAGAGCCTGGAGCTCTTGCCGCACTTCCGCCACCCGCGCCTCCTACTTCTCTCGCTCGGCCTGTTCCGCAGCCGCATTGTGTTCGGCCGCGGACACAGCCTCCTTTAGGGTTGCCACCTCGTTAGTGGCCCCTGCAGTACCCACGTTATCCTTGTCATTTTTATTGCAACCTAAATCCTTTTCTGTAAGGTAAATCTTTAAAGTGGTGTTACTCACCTTCTTTGTCCTCGAGTTGCTTCTTGGCACGGCCGAGCTCTTGCTCGGACCGCTCGAGATCCTGCTTCAATGCACCAACCTCCGCAGTCAGTGCGGCAGAGGTCAGCAGTGCAGCCTGCAAACCCATATTGACATATTTTTTAGCAACCCTGTGTATATCTTTTTAGATCCTCAGTCCGGCTTTTCTTTCCGAACGCCGAACTGAGCATCAGGGGCTACTGTCTATGCGGTATTACATTACATAATTTTAAATTCTTACCTCAAAGCCTGTTAGAAGGCTGCTGCAGGCTTCGGTCAGCCCGCTCTTGGCGAGCTAAACCTTCTGAATCACCGCACTCATGATAGTGCAGTGTTCTTCCTCGATGGAAGCGCCTTTGAGCGCCTCCAACAAGTTGTCCGGCGCCTTCGGTTGGACGGGGGCCGCCGGCGTCACGGTCTTGCCCTTCTTGCGAAGGGGCCGCTCGCCGGACTCTGGAACCACTGCAGGTTCCGGCGTAGAGTCCAACGCAAAGTCCGGGAGGCTGCCTTGCGGCGCCTCCGGAGCCTCCTCCTGATGGGTCCCTTTCTGGGATCCCACCTCGGCGTCCTCATCGGCGCGAGGGGTGGAGGCAGTCAGGATGGAATCCACATCCGACGGAGCCAACGACCCGCTCGATGAAGTGGGGAGATCATCATCGGCCGGACTGCAGGCAGTATGCGGCATTAGAAGGACACTATGTGACACAAAAGAAATTGCAGATCATTCAGGGATCCGGATACTTACGATCTCGCCTGAGGCCTGGGCCTTGAGGGCCACTCTTCACCACCAATGTTGGTGTTGGCGGAGCTGTCCAGGGGAATAATTCTTCCCCTCTTGGACCCTTCGGCCTCCCCTGTTGGAGAAGCCTTCGTCTTCCTCTCTCCCTCCTCTGGGAGAGAGTCTTCTTCCTCCTCCTCATCTTCGGGGGAGGAGTCCACCTCGGAGTCGTCGGACACCTGAAAACGGGAACTCTTTTGAGTGCCCGTGGCCACCTTCTTGGCCTTCTTCTTCGGCACCACGTGCGGTGCCGGAACCAGTAGCCCCGCTAGACGGGCGTCCACTGGGTCTTCTGGCAGGGGAGCCGGGCAGACGAGCTGCTCGGCCTTCTTCATCCATTCCTGTCAAAGGAGAAGGGAGATTAAAACCCGCTTAGGGTCAAATTATTAACAACAAGTGTCCCGTAAAGGGGTAGAATCACTTACCTCGTCAGCTGGACGCTGCGAGTGGAATCCGCGATCTTCCGTCGCGAATGCGGGGGCTTCGGCGCCCTTAAACAGCACCCTCCAGGCGCCTTCGTACGTTGTGTCGAAGAGCTCGCTCAGCGCCTGGTGCTGTTCCGGATCGAACTCCCACAGATTGAATGCCCGTTCTTGGCATGGGAGAATCCGGCGGACGAGCATGACTTGGACCACATTAACCAGCCTGAGCTTCTTGTTCACCAGCTTCTGGATACAGGCTTGGAGCCCCGTTAGCTCCTTCGAATTACCCCACAGCAAGCCCTTCTCTTTCCAGGAGGTGAGCTGTGTAGGGATACCAGATCTGAACTCGGGGGCCGCCGCCCACGTAGGGTCGCACAGCTCGGTGATGTAGAACCACCCCGACTGCCACCCCTTGACGGATTCCACGAAGGCCCCTTCGAACCAAAGGACGTTGGGCATCTTGCCCAACATGGCGCCTCCGCACTCCGCTTGAGTGCCCTTCACTACCTTCGGCTTGACATTGAAGGTCTTGAGCCACAAGCCGAAGTGGGGCTGGATGCAGAGGAAGGCCTCGCACACGACGATAAACGCCGAGATGTTGAGGATGAAGTTCAGCGCCAGATCATGGAAATCCAGGCCGTAGTAGAACATGAGCCCCCGAACAAAGGGGTGAAGTGGAAAGCCCAGTCCGCGGAGGAAGTGGGGGAGGAAAACAACCCTTTCATGGGGCCTGGGGGTGGGGATGAGCTGCCCCTCGTCGTGCAGCCGGTGCGCGACATCGCTGGAAAGGTATCCGGCGCTGCGCAGCTTTGTGATGTGCTCCTCCTTAACGGTGGAGGCCAACCATTTACCTCCCGCTCCGGACATGGTCGGAGAAGGTTGAGGCGAGATGCGCGAACTTGGGCGCTGGAGCTTGAGTGCGTGGGGGTGGATAAGCAAAGGAGGAAGAAGGCGTAGGTGAAAAGGTGAATCCTTATCCCTTATATATAGGCAGACGAAGACTATGCGTCCCCACTAGCCTGGTAAAACTCGCTTATCTCCCAAGCGCCACCATCAATGGCGTGGTTGGGTTACCCACGTCCGTATAGATGAGAATCCCGGAATAAGGGGAACACGATCTCTGCTTCGACAAGACGTGCCAAGGAAACCGCTTCGCTAAACGCGCTGAGGCGGTATAATAAAAAACGATTCAAGTAAAGGCTTGGTAGTGGTGTGACGTCATGCCGCAAAATACGTCAGCAGATTGAGCTTGTGTACATTTTATTCTGTCTACGGTGGAATGTGGAATTTATTTTGCAGAGCTGGACACTATCCTAGTGTTCATGATCTTCTCTGGATTATTTAAGGGAGGAACCCGCCTTGCAATGCCGAACATTATGCGCACCGGACTCATCGTCATTGAAGCCAGATTCAGGGGCTACTGAGGGAGTCCTGGACTAGGGGGTGTCCGGACAGCCGGACTATCATCGTCCGCCGGACTCCAAGACTACGAAGATACAAGATTGAAGACTCCGTCCCGTGTCCGGATGGGACTTTCCTTGGCGTGGAAGGCAAGCTTGGCGATACGGATATGTAGATCTCCTACCATTGTAACCGACTCTGTGTAACCCTAGCCTCCTCCGGTGTCTATATAAACCGGAGGGCTTTAGTCCGTAGGACATAACCTCCATTACAACAATCATACCCTAGGCTAGCTTCTAGGGTTTAGCCTCCTTGATCTCGTGGTAGATCCACTCTTGTACTACCCATATCATCAATATTAATCAAGCAGGACGTAGGGTTTTACCTCCATCAAGAGGGCCCGAACCTGGGTAAAACATCGTGTCCCTCGTCTCCTGTTACCATCCGCCTAGACGCACAGTTCGGGACCCCCTACCCGAGATCCACCGGTTTTGACACCGACAGTAACCCTTTACGACGAGCTCTTCGTCACCTCCATAAACGAGAAACATGTCCTTTGTCCTTTTTAGGTACTTTAGGATATTCTTGACCGCTGTCCAGTGTTCCTTGCCGGGATTACTTTGGTACCTTCCTACCAAACTTACGGCAAGGTTTACATCAGGTCTGGTACACAGCATGGCATACATAATAGATCCTATGGCTGAAGCATAGGGGATGACACTCATCTCTTCTTTATCTTTTGCCGTGGTCGGGGACTGAGCCGAGCTCAATCTCACACCTTGTAACACAGGCAAGAACCCCTTCTTGGACTGGCCCATTTTGAACTTCTTCAAAATCTTATCAAGGTATGTGCTTTGTGAAAGACCTATGAGGCGTCTCGATCTATCTCTATAGATCTTGATGCCTAATATATAAGCAGCTTCTCCAAGGTCCTTCATTGAAAAACATTTATTCAAGTAGGCCTTAATGTTGTCCAAAAGTTCTATATCATTTCCCATCAAGAGTATGTCATCTACATATAATATGAGAAATGCTACAGAGCTCCCACTCACTTTCTTGTAAACGCAGGCTTCTCCATAAGTCTGCATAAACCCAAATGCTTTGATCATCTCATCAAAGCGAATGTTCCAACTCCGAGATGCTTGCACCAGTCCATAAATGGATCGCTGGAGCTTGCATACTTTGTTAGCATTCTTAGGATCGACAAAACCTTCCGGCTGCATCATATACAGCTCTTCCTTAAGATGTCCGTTAAGGAATGCCGTTTTGATGTCCATCTGCCATATCTCATAATCATAGTATGCGGCAATTGCTAACATGATTCGGACGGACTTCAGCTTCACTACAGGAGAGAATGTCTTGTCGTAGTCAATCCCTTGAACTTGTCGATAATCCTTAGCGACAAGTCGAGCTTTATAGATGGTAACATTTCCATCAGCGTCCGTCTTCTTCTTAAAGATCCATTTGTTTTCTGTCGCTCGCCGATCATCGGGCAAGTCTGTCAAAGTCCATACTTTGTTTTCATACATGGAGTCTATCTCAGATTTCATGGCTTCAAGCCATTTGTTGGAATCTGGGCCCGCCATCGCTTCTTCATAGTTCGAAGGTTCACTGTTGTCTAACAACATGATTTCTAGGACAGGGTTGCCGTACCACTCTGGTGCGGAACGTGTCCTTGTGGACCTACGAAGTTCAGTAGCAAGTTGATCCGAAGTACCTTGATCATCATCATTATTTTCCTCTTCAGTTGGTGTAGGCATCACAGGAATATTTTCCTGAGTTGCACTACTTTCCCGTTCGAGAGGTAGTACTTCATCGAGTTCTACTTTCCTCCCACTTACTTCTTTCGAGAGAAACTCTTTTTCCAGAAAGCATCCATTCTTGGCAACAAAGATCTTGCCCTTGGATCTTAAGTAGAAGGTATACCCAACGGTTTCCTTAGGGTATCCTATGAAGACGCATTTCTCCAACTTGGGTTCGAGCTTTTCAGGTTGAAGTTTCTTGACATAAGCATCGCATCCCCAAACTTTTAGAAACGACAGCTTAGGTTTCTTCCCAAACCATAATTCATACGGTGTCGTCTCAACGGATTTAGACGGTGCCCTATTTAAAGTGAATGTAGCTGTCTCTAGAGAGTATCCCCAAAATGATAGCGGTAAATCGGTAAGAGACATCATAGACCGCACCATATCCAATAGAGTGCGATTACGACGTTCGGACACACCGTTTCGCTGAGGTGTTCCAGGCGGCGTGAGTTGTGAAACGATTCCACATTTCCTTAAGTGTGTACCAAATTCGTGACTTAAGTATTCTCCTCCACGATCTGATCGTAGGAACTTTATCTTTCGGTCACGTTGATTCTCTACCTCATTCTGAAATTCCTTGAACTTTTCAAAGGTTTCAGACTTGTGTTTCATTAAGTAGACATACCCATATCTACTCAAGTAATCAGTGAGAGTGAGAACATAATGATATCCTCCGCGAGCCTCAACGCTCATTGGACCGCACACATCGGTATGTATGATTTCCAACAAGTTGGTTGCTCGCTCCATTGTTCCGGAGAACGGAGTCTTGGTCATTTTGCCCATGAGGCATGGTTCGCATGTGTCAAATGATTCATAATCGAGAGACTCTAAAAGTCCATCAGCATGGAGCTTCTTCATGCGCTTGACACCAATGTGACCAAGGCGGCAGTGCCACAAGTATGTGGGACTATCGTTATCAACTTTACATCTTTTCACACTATGAATATGTGTAATATTACGCTCGAGATTCATTAAGAATAAACCATTGACCATCGGGGCATGACCATAAAACATATCTCTCATATAAATAGAACAACCATTATTCTCGGATTTAAATGAGTAGCCATCTCGTATTAAACGAGATCCAGATACAATGTTCATGCTCAAACTTGGCACCAAATAACAATTATTAAGGTTTATAACTAATCCCATAGGTAAATGTAGAGGTAGCGTGCCGACGGCGATCACATCGACCCTGGAACCATTCCCGACGCGCATCGTCACCTCGTCCTTCGCCAGTCTCCGTTTATTCCGCAGCTCCTGCTGTGAGTTACAAATATGAGCA
Source organism: Triticum aestivum (assembly GCF_018294505.1). Lineage (NCBI taxonomy): Eukaryota > Viridiplantae > Streptophyta > Magnoliopsida > Poales > Poaceae > Triticum > Triticum aestivum. The sequence goes on along the minus strand of NC_057801.1, from coordinate 53,073,105 downwards.
ACGGCACCGGTATCAAATACCCAGGAGTTACTACGAGTACTGGTAAGGTACACATCAATTACATGTATATCAAATATACCTTTGGTGTTGCCGGCCTTCTTATCCGCTAAGTATTTGGGGCAGTTCCGCTTCCAGTGACCCTTCCCCTTGCAATAAAAGCACTCAGTCTCAGGCTTGGGTCCATTCTTTGACTTCTTCCCGGCAACTGGCTTACCGGGCGCAGCAACATCCTTGCCGTCCTTCTTGAAGTTCTTCTTGCCCTTGCCCTTCTTGAACTTAGTGGTCTTATTGACCATCAACACTTGATGTTCTTTCTTGATCTCAACCTCCGCTGTCCTCAGCATTGAAAATACTTCAGAAATGGTCTTCACCATCCCCTGCATATTGTTCATCACAAAGCTCTTGTAGCTTGGTGGGAGCGACTAAAGGATTCTGTCAATGACCGCCTCATCAGGGAGGTTAATGTTCAGCTGAGTCAGGCGGTTGTGCAACCCAGACATTTTGAGTATGTGCTCACTGACAGAACTGTTTTCCTCCATCTTACAACTATAGAACTTGTCACATACATCATATCTCTCGACTCGGGCATTAGCTTGGAAAACTAGTTTCAGCTCTTCGAACATCTCATATGCTCCGTGATGCTCAAAACGCTTTTGGAGCCCCGGTTCTAAGCTGTAAAGCATGCCGCACTGAACGAGGGAGTAATCATCAGCACGAGACTGCCAAGCGTTCATAACGTCTTGGTTCTCTGGGATGGGAGCGTCACCTAGCGGTCCTTCTAGGACATATTGTTTCCTGGCAGCTATGAGGATGATCCTCAGGTTCCGGACCCAGTCCGTATAGTTGCTGCCATCATCTTTCAGCTTGGTTTTCTCTAGGAACGCGTTGAAGTTCATGTTGACGTGAGCGTTGGCCATTTGATCTACAAGACATATTTGCAAAGGTTTTAGACTAAGTTCATGATAATTAAGTTCATCTAATCAAATTATTACAATGAACTCCCACTCAGATTAGACATCCCTCTAGTCATCTAAGTGTTACACGATCCGAGTTGACTAGGCCGTGTCCGATCATCACGTGAGACGGACTAGTCATCGTCGGTGAACATCTTCATGTTGATCGTATCTTCCATACGACTCGTGTTCGACCTTTCGGTCTCTGTGTTCCGAGGCCATGTCTGTACATGCTAGGCTCGTCAAGTTAACCCTAAGTGTTTTGCATGTGTAAAACTGTCTTACACCCGTTGTATGTGAACGTAAGGATCTATCACACCCGATCATCACGTGGTGCTTCGAAACGACGAACTTTAGCAATGGTGCACAGTTAGGGGAGAACACTTCTTGAAATTGTTGTAAGGGATCATCTTATTTACTACCGTCGTTCTAAGTAAACAAGATGCATAAACATAATAAACATCACATGCAATTATATAGTAGTGACATGATATGGCCAATATCATATAGCTCCATTGATCTCCATCTTCGGGGCTCCATGATCATCTTGTCACCGGCATGACACCATGATATCCATCATCATGATCTCCATCATCGTGTCTTCATGAAGTTGTCACGCCAACGACTACTTCTACTTCTATGGCTAACGCGTTTAGCAATAAAGTAAAGTAATTTACATGGCGTTCTTCAATGACACGCAGGTCATACAAAAAATAAAGACAACTCCTATGGCTCCTGCCGGTTGTCATACTCATCGACATGCAAGTCGTGATTCCTATTACAAGAACATGATCTCATACATCACAATATATCATTCATCATTCATCACAACTTCTGGCCATATCACATCACATGACAATTGCTGCAAAAACAAGTTAGACGTCCTCTAATTGTTGTTGCATCTTTTACGTGGCTGCAATTGGGTTCTAGCAAGAACGTTTTCTTACCTACGAATAACCACAGCATGATTTTGTCAACTTCTATTTACCCTTCATAAGGACCCTTTTCATCGAATCCGCTCCAACTAAAGTGGGAGAGACAGACACCCGTCAGCCACCTTATGCAACTAGTGCATGTCTGTCGGTGGAACCGGTCTCACGTAAGCGTACGTGTAAGGTTGGTCTGGGCCGCTTCATCCCACAATACCGCTGAAGCAAGAAAAGACTAGTAGTGGCAAGCAAGTTGACAAGATCCACGCCCACAACAAAATTGTGTTCTACTCGTGCAATAGAGAACTACGCATAGACCTAGCTCATGATGCCACTGTTGGGGAACGTTGCAGAAAATTAAAAATTTTCCTACGGTTTCACCAAGATCCATCTATGAGTTCATCTAAGCAACGAGTCAAGGAAGTGAGTTTGCATCTACATACCACTTGTAGATCGCGTGCGGAAGCGTTCAAGGGGATGGTGATGATGGAGTCGTACTCACCGTGATTCAGATCACCGATGACCAAGTGCTGAACGGACAGCACCTCCGCGTTCAACACACGTACGGGACGGACGACGTCTCCTCCGTCTTGATCCAGCAAGGAGGAAGGAGAGGTTGAGGAAGATTTCTCCAACGGCAGCACGACGGCGTGGTGGTGTTGGTGCAGCAGTACTCCAACAGGGCTTCGCCAAGCACGTAACGGAGGAGGAGAGGTGTTGGGGAGGGGAGGGGCTGCACCTTGGGATGTGTTTAGCAGCCCTCCCCTCACCCCTCTATTTATAGGGGAAGGGGCAAGGGGGCCGACCCCTCTAGATGGGATCTAGAGGGGGGGCGGCGGCCAGGGAGGGGGGACTTGCCCCCCAAGCAAGGGGGGCGCCCCCCTTAGGGTTTCCCCCCCAACCCTAGGCGCATGGGCCCAAGGTGGAGGCCGCGCCCAGCCCTCCAGGGGCTGGTTCCCTGCCCCTTGCGGCCCATGTGTCCCTCCAAGAGGGGTGGTCCCTCCCGGTGGACCCCCGGAACCTCTCTGGTGGCCCCGGTACAATACCGATATGCCCCCGAAACTTTCCGGTTTCCGCGTGACAACTTCCCATATATAAAACTTCACCTCCGGACCATTCTGGAACTCCTCGTGACGTCCGGATCTCATCCGGGACTCCGAAAAACATTCGGTAATCACATACAAGTCTTCCTAATAACCCTAGCGTCACCGAACCTTAAGTGTGTAGACCCTACGGGTTCGGGAGACATGCAGACATGACCGAGACTACTCTCCGGTCAATAACCAACAGCGGGATCTGGATACCCATGTTGGCTCCCACATGTTCCACGATGATTTCATCGGTTGAACCACGATGTCAAGGATTCGATCAAACCCCGTATACAATTCCCTTTGTCAATCGGTACGTTACTTGCCCGAGACTCGATCGTCGGTATCCCAATACCTTGTTCAGTCTCGTTACCGGCAAGTCACTTTACTCATACCGTAATGCATGATCCCGGGACCAACCACTTGGTCACTTTGAGCTCATTATGATGATGCATTACCGAGTGGGCCCAGAGATACCTCTCCGTCATACGGAGTGACAAATCCCAGTCTCGATCCGTGTCAACCCAACAGACACTTTCGAAGATACCTGTAGTGCACCTTTATAGTCACCCAGTTACGTTGTGACGTTTGATACACCCGAAGCACTCCTACGGTATCCGGGAGTTACATGATCTCATGGTTTAAGGAAGAGATACTTGACATTGGAAAAGCTCTAGCAAACGAACTACACGATCTTGTGCTATGCTTAGGATTGGGTCTTGTCCATCACATCATTCTCCTAATGATGTGATCCCGTTATCAACGACATCCAATGTCCATAGCCAGGAAACCATGACTATCTGTTGATCAACGAGCTAGTCAACTAGAGGCTCACTAGGGACATATTGTGGTCTATGTATTCACACGTGTATTACGATTTCCGGATAATACAGTTATAGCATGAATAAAAGACAATTATCATGAACAAGGAAATATAATAATACTTTTATTATTACCTCTAGGGCATATTTCCAACAGTTTCGACGGTGCTTATGTTCATCGTGTCATGCAGTTGGTCTCGGGTGGTCATACTGCCGTTTCGGTAAATGGTTTCATTAGAAATTTCTTCGCCAATGGTAGGGGCCTTCACCAAGGGGATCCTGCTTCCCCTGTTCTTTTTAATTTTGTGGCCGATGCCTTCTCGTGCAAGCTTTCTAGGGTGGCCTGTTGTGGGCACATTTCTCCTGTGGTCTCTCATTTACTTCCGGAGGGTGTTTCCCACTTGCAATATGCTGATGACACAATTATCTTGGTGGAGCTGGATGACACTTGTATTGCCAATCTTAAATTCATCCTGCTGTGTATCGAAGCTGTTTCGGGTCTTAAGATTAATTTTGCTAAAAGTGAGGTCCTGGTGACGGGTGTGGATGAGGCGGAAGCCTTGCGGGTGGCCAGGCTTCTTAACTACTCCTTGGGTGCCTTCCCCTTCAAATATCTAGGCCTCCCTATTTCTCCTGGCGTGCTCCATGCTAAGGACTTTGCTCCGGCGGTAGCTAAAGTGGGTAACAGGGTGCTCCCTTGGAGGGGTAGATACAATTCCAATGTTGGCAAAGTTGCTCTAATTAACTCCTGCTTATCCTCTCTCCCTATGTTTCTTATGGGCTTCTATCGTCTTTCGGATGGCGTGCATGCTGGCTTCGACAAACATAGGGGAGCCTTCTATTGGAACTCCGCGGATAATAAACAGAAATATAGGCTGGTCAAGTGGCTTCATATGTGTAAGCCTAAAACCCTTTGGGGGTTAGGCATTATTAACACTCGGGTGATGAACATTTGTTTGCTTATTAAGTGGTGGTGGAAAATTATGACTAGTGGAGCTGAATCGCTTTGGTTTTCCATTCTTAAGGCTAAATACTTCCCACATTCCAGCCCGCTGTGTGCCTCCGCTAGTCGCGGTTTTCAATTTTGGAAATCCCTTGTCAAAGTCAGACCTACTTTCCTGGAACATGTTAAATTTAACATTGGTAATGGGACGGCAGTCCGCTTTTGGTTGGATTGGTGGTCTGGGGATGCCCCCTTGCTGTTAGTTTTCCGGTTTTGTTTTCTTATTGTCCTAACCCGGGTATCTCCATCGCGGAGGTGGCGGCTAATAACTGGGATCTGGTGTTTCGTCGGGCCCTGTCTCCTGAAGAGTTGGAAGATTGGCAAAGTCTTTCTGCCCTCTTCCCCGTGCTCTCGGAGTCGGCCGATTCTATGGTCTGGCCTCATTCGGCCTCAGGTAGATTTTCGGTTAAGTCGTTGTATGCTACACTTATTGGTGGTACCCCTTCGAGCAGATTCTCTTGTGTTTGGAAGTCCAAAGTCCCTCCTAAGATGAAAATTTTCCTTTGGCAAGCCTTTCGTGGTCGCCTTCCGGCTGCTGACCAGATTAAAAAGCGCAATGGGCCAGGTTCGGAGTTTTGTCATCTTTGTGGGGCCTTGGAGAACTCAGATCACATCTTTTTCAACTGCGTGCTGGCCAAGTTGGTTTGGTGCTGTGTCAGAACCTGGTTACAGGTTTCTTGGAACCCCTCTTCATTCTCCGATATTTGAAACCTAGCCAATGTTTTGGTTGGGGTTACCAAGAGGGTGTTTTGGGTCGGCCTGGGTGCCTTATGTTGTGCTCTTTGGACTATTAGGAACAAATTTACTATTGAACATATCTTCCATCTAAGCCTGCTGACGTTCTTTTCAAATCATGTATATTATTGCAGCAGTGGAGATCATTGACTAAGGAGGAAGATCGGGATGCCCTCGACCTGCTCATCGACAAAATTCGGGCTTCGACATCCCACATCTCCGGGCTGGATCTCATCGTCTAATCTTGGTGTTGCTGTTTGCGGAGTTTAGGTCTCTCTTCCTCCCGGCCTGCGCGCCGTGTATGGCAGGATGCCTGTATCCCCTCTTCTTTTGCTGGTCTCAAACTATTTGCTCGGTGCACTGTTTGCGATGTTTCGCTAGCTAGTTTCTTTCCTGTATCGGTTTCGTGACGCTGCCGTGTGGCTTTATTTATAAAGTCGGGCTCTGGCCTTTTCTCTAAAAAAAACTTTTTCTTCCCTATCTTACAGCGAGTCTAAATTCTATGCCTTTTATGACACATTCGTCCATTTTAAGTCTAAATGACACCGGAAAAGACTCTTTTACCCCTCATGTGCTATGTGTATGTGCGGGGCAGTAGGACACACATGCAGCATCAGTGCGAGGGCGGTAGCACACAGGTAGTAGCACATACACACAACAACACACATGCTTGCACACACACAACAGCACACACGCACACGTGCGCACACACAACAACAACATAAAATGGCAGGGTACAAAAAAAATTTAAGATGCGGGACCTCGGGAGCCCGGGGGTGACCTGGAGGCTGCGCTCCGTCTCGCCATCGTCTCCATTGAGCCTCCCCACGCATCCATCAACGCGACGGATGCCATCCAGGCGGCCATGATGCGGGACCTCAGGCATCTCTCCTTCGACACGGTGCCATCGTCGGTGGGGGTGTGCTACCTCCGCTTTGCCTCCTAGGTCGCTTGGGAGGAAGCCATCAACCGCCAGCCCCTCGACTACCAGGGGGGCCACATTGACCTCCATCACGAGGAATTGTACGGGCGCGAGCCGAACGTGCGCGCCAGTGCGCTCTCTTGGCGGCCACGGGCTTCCCCGCCGAGTTCGTGACCCCGACCTGCATTCCCGCGGCCTTCTCCGGTTTCGTGCGCGTTCTGGAGGTCGACCCGCGTGCCCTCTCTGGGCTTGAGCTAGCCACGATTCGCGCGGTCGTCCTCCTGGAGCGGACGAGGGACATCCCCTGCGATGTCTGGTAGGGGGGGCGTGGCAGACGCGGGTCATCTCGATCGAGCCGGCCGCGGTCTGGCCCATGTCTCGCTCCTTCGACGCCGACGGCGAATACGTGCCTTTCTTCGGTCATCCCCCGCCTCCCTTCGCCCACAACCGCCCCGATGCCCTTCGCCGCCATGGGACATTTTGGTGCCGGCGTTCTGCCGGGTCGGGAGGATGGGTGGGGGTGGTGGGGGGCATTGCCCTCAACTCCATCCTTCGGGTGCTTGGCGCGCCTCCCATTCCCCGCCCTAGCCCTCGACGCTAGCTCTCTTTGGCGCCTGCCCTATCCTACTCTTCCTCGGTCTCCTCGGTGCGCATCGAGGAGCTGCACGAGGAACTGTCGTGCATGGATCTGCATGGGGTGGGGCCGGTCTGCATGGACGCTCATGTTGCCACCGCTCCGTCTGCCGCTACGTCTGCTCCGCTCAAAGCATGCAAGGAGGGGGTGGGCGCCGCAGTGCGCGGTTGGTGCTCGCGGACACTGGCGCGTTCGTGCCAATTGTGGACAAGGCGGTCAAGCGTAGAGCCTTGAAGGACGCGCTGATCGGCTGCTCTCCAAGGCTTCAGGCGAAGGCAGCGAGAGACCGTGTACTCGACGCGCTGGTGCAGCCGCTCTCGACCGCCTCGGTGGCCGGGCTGCGCGTTGCCGCAGCTCTCAAGACCCCGATGGTGCCCAGCTCCCTCCCATGATTAGTTCGCCCTCCGAGCTTTTCCTGAGCTTTGTTGTGGGAGCCCTTTTTCATCCCGTGTCTTCCTCCTTCCACTCCCGTTGGAGTGGCTTTGTTTCTCACTTTCGTGGTGCGGTGTGTGTTTGTATCAGTCCCTGGGTGCCTGTTAGTTTATATGGTTAGTCGTGTCCAGAATCTCTCCTTCCTCTTTTGGAATGTGCAAGGGCTCGGGGATTGCGACAAGTGTGACCTCTTACGTAATTCCCTCTCCTCCGCTACCCTCTCCGTTGCGTGCTTGCAAGAGACCAAACTTGCAACGCTCGACACTCCTAAAGCCCGATCCTTCCTTCCTGGTCCTCTCTCAGATTTTGTCGCTAAGGATGCAGATGGGTCACGAGGCGGCGTCGTTACTGCTTGGGACCCCCGTCTCCTGACCCTGGTCAGCTCTTCTGTGTCGCATTTTCCCCTCACTGTCACTCTCGCGTCGACCGTTTCTGACTTGGCCTTCTATATCCCCAACGTTTACGCCCCTGCTGATCACTCGCTCACTGCGGTGTTCTTTGACGATATGCTTGCCCTGGCTTCGTCCGTCCACAGGCATGGCTTATGGTGGGCGATTTTAAGCTCATCCGTCTCCCGCGCGAGAAGAACAATGACCACTTCGATGTGGGGCGCACGAACGCGTTCAATTCCGTGATCAACGCTTTGGCCTGGCATGACCTCCCTCTGTCTGACTGTTTGTTCACTTGGTCACGTAAGCGTGTGCCCCCACTCTCGCGCGGCTCGATCGTGCGTTCTTCAACGCTGCCCGGGACATGCTGTTCCCCGACTCGTCCCTCGTGTCCCGTCCCTGCACCACCTCGGACCACTTTCCCCTTTTGGTTTCCGTCTCTACTCGCCTCCCTCCTGCCGGTCATTTTTTCTTTGAAACATCGTGGCTGCTGGATCCTAGGTTCCTTCCCACGGTTTTGCCGTCCTGGTCCCTCGTCCCTCGTTCCTCCTGTGTTGCGACCCGCCTTGCTCGCTAGGTTTGCTGCCAAGGTTTGGAAATGACAACACAAATTCGTTCCTGTTTTTGATAACAACCGCAAGTTTCTGATTGATCTGATAGACTTCTGGGAGGAGTGCTGATGGCTCTCCACGAAAGAGGTGGAACTACGGCGTGATGCCCGGCTCCAGTTGGTGGGCTCTATTGCGCAGCAGGCGGCTTATTGGCGGCAGCGGGGGAAGTGTCGTGCAGTGGCGGAGAGGGACGAGAACACCGGCTATTTCCACGCCCGCGCTTCCCACTGTCACCGTTGCAATGCCATCCGGGTGCTTGCGGTGGATGGCGTCGAGCTCGTGACACACCAGGCTAAGGAGGCGGCTCTGCGTCGCTACTACTCCATCCTGCTAGGACGAGCCCCCCTCACCTCCTAGGGGTTTGACCTGGCTGCCCTCTACGTCGCGGCGCCCCGGGTCGACGGTGCTCCCCTGGTGGCTCCTTTCTCTCGAGCGGAGATCAGAGCTGCCGTGTTCGCTCTAGACCGGACGAGCGCGCCTAGGCCGGATGGGCTCGGCCCCGCCTTCTACCAGGCCGCCTGGCCGGCGGTCGCGGATGACCTGCAGCGCCTCTTTGTCGACGTCTACAACGGCGCTGCATGCCTAGATGGGATCAACCGTGCCCTCATTGCCCTGCTCCTAAAAAAGGATGGGATGCCAGGCCCCGGAGATTTCCGCCCCGTCTCACTTCAGAACGGCGATGTGAAGATCCTCTGCGGGGCTGACCTCTCGGCTTCAGCTGCAGATCGGTGCCATCATTGACGAAGACCAGTCCAGGTTCCTGTCCGGTCGCAGCATCACGGAGAACTTTGTCTATGCTACGGAGTTGGTGCAATGGTGGAGGGGCGCCGACCCTTGTCTTCAAGCTGGATTTTGCTAAGGCTTTCGACTCCATAGCCTGGCCAAGCCTTCGCCGGATCATGGAGGTCCGGGGGTTTCCGTCTCTCTGGTGCGACTGGATGGACCTCATCCTCCGTTCCTCCAAGACCGCGGTTCTTCTCAACGGTGTGCCCGGGCGCTGGTTCGCGGTGCGGAAAGGGCTGCATCAGGGGGACCCCATCTCCCCGTACCTGTTCCTCCTGACGCTGATGTTCTCCAGCGCATGATCAGGGGCGATGGGGCTCTCTGTCACCCTCTGGTGGAGGGGGCACTGGCAGTGGTCCTCCAGTATGCGGACGACACGCTAATCATCATGCGTGCTGACCCCGCGGCTGCGGCGCGGCTTCGAGTCATCCTCGACCTCTTCGCGGCAGCGACCGGCCTCGTCATCAACTTCTCCAAAAGCATGCTTGTCCCCATGCACGTCGAGCAGGAGGTTCTCGCCTATGTCTTTGCGTCTTTTGAGTGCACGGTGGGATCCTTCCCCCAGTCGTACCTGGGCTTGCCTCTCTCACGCAACAAGCTCAAGCTCGACGATTTCGCCCCCATGATTGCTAAAGTGGAACGTTTCCTAGCCGGGTGGAGGCGCGGCTGCTCTCGCCGGCGGGGCATTTGGTGCTTACCAACGCCGTGATTGACGCCATCCCATGTACACCATGGCGGCCATGCGTCTCCCGTCGGCGGTCCTGGCTCGCCTGGACGGGTTGCGCCGAGCGTTTCTCTGGAGCATGGTGGACCGGGCCTCGGGAGCTCAGTGCCTGGTCGCCTAGGAGCGGGTCTGTCGATCGAAGGGCCGAGCACGGGGTCCAGTCTCTCCGGGATCAAAACGATTGCCTCCTGCTCAAGCTGCTCCATCGCCTGCACTCCCGCTTGCCATATCGATGGGCCTCCTGTGTCTGGGGCCTGATGGGAGGGGGGTCTCTCCTGGCCACCGGCCATTCCCCCCTTCCGGGTGAACACTGGCAGTCTCTCCTCGAGCTGATGCCGGCCTACCGGGCCCTTACGAGGGTGGAGGTGGGGGATGGGAGAACGACATCGTTCTGGCAGGAGCGGTGGCTTCCCTGCGGGCCGCTCCGTGTGGCCTTCCCCGCTTTGTTCACTCATGTGCTTCGCCGGGAGGTGTCGGTCTGGGAGGCTCGACGTTGCGGTGTCTGCGCTCTCCTCGTGTCCAGACTCACCCCCTGGCGGTATGAGAATGCGCTGCTGTGCAGCAGCTCATGGAGGGGGAGCCGCTCCTGGATGGGCCCGATTCCCGGATTGCTGTCCTCTGCGCGGCCCCAAAAGGAAAAATCTTTTCGCAGATGGTTTATGCCCTCATGCGCTTCGGGGGCGTCGCGTCGGCTGCGGCGTTCTTACTTACATCGTCCCGCGCTCCGTCGCGCGTCAAGTTCTTCGGTTGGCTGCTCTTGTTGGCACGTATTCATACGCAGGACGTGCTCCTCCGCAAAACCATCCTTACGGCGGCGGAGGCGGGGTGTCCTTGTTGCGCGGCCGAGATGGAGACAGCGGACCACCTCATCTTCGGCTGCCCTTTCGCCATCCAGTTCTGGCAGTGCCTCGGTGTGTCGACGAAAGGAGGCGCGGTGGAGTCCATTCACCGCTTGGACGCGCCCCCTACGGTCGGGGCGGCGTCGCCTGCTGCCTTCGTCCTCCTCTGTTGCTGGAGGCTATGGGAGTGACGGAACGATGTAGTCTTTAGAAATGATCTGTAGTCCCTTGCGGCCACCTTCAAGGCTTGCCGCGACGACGCTGTGCTCTGGCGCGCAAGGCTGGCTTCGGGTGACAGTGCTCACATCGATGTCTGGCTGTCTGTTCTTAGGGTGTGAGTAGTCAGGCTCCCCCCCTCCTTGTAAATATGATCACTCTGGGCCTTGGTCCATTTTTTGGGTAATATATTCAGGTGGCAGAGGGCCCCCCTTCCCCCGGTGAAAATTAAAAAAAAAATAAGATGGGACAGACTCTTCACACACATAAGATCGCCACGCTTGCGCCAACCGGCTGTGGCCACTAGCAACCATCCACCTGCCTCCGTTGCTTCCGTCGTCTGCAAGCCCGCCGTCCGGCCGCTGCCGTCGTAGTGGCCACTCGAGTAGTGTTTGTCGTGGTTGCACTCGACGCCTCTTCGTTTTGATCCGCATAATGCTAATCTCGTCGATCGAACCTAATACTCCCTCCGCCCGAAAATACTTGTCATCAAAATGTATAAAAAGAGATGTATCTAGAACTAAAATACATCTAGATTCTAGATACATCCCCTTTTATCCATTTTAATAACAAAGTATTTCCGAATGCAGGGAGTAGTTGGCTCGGTCAATTAGCGAGCAGCGTCGTAGGGACCAGGCCCACGTAACTTGGCCCAAGCCTCACCAGGGACTGGATGCATGCATACGAGTAAACGCAACGTGCTGGTATAAAAAATCTTGCGTAGGGCGGACGCCCGAGCTCTCCCTACCGGGTCCTCCGCCTGTGGCAGCACACACACATGCAGCACGCTTACAAGCAGCAAAGCACACACGCACGCAGCACACACACTGACACACGCAGCAGCACGGACGCACGCAACACACATGCATGCAACAGCACGCATACACACACACGTACATACGCAGTAGCAAACACACACGCAGCAGCACACACAGACATGCAACAGTAGCACACACGTACGCGTGCACTCCCACGCAAACAGCACACACGCGCACACACAAACATATCAATTGAGGGCAAAAGGGTATTTTCAGGTGTTATTTAGGCTTGAAATGGACAGAAGTGTTATAAAAGGCATAAAATTTAGACTCGTTGTTAGATAGGGAAGAAATTATTTGTCAATGTCAAATAGGGCATAAAATTTAGACATGGGAACACAGACTGGCCGACATAAGATACGAGGCGTCACCATCTCCTATGCCCTACTCTTCCTAGCCTGTGGCCTAGACATCGCCGGTCGATGTGAGGTCCACGATAGACGTCAACGGACCAGCCTCATGGTTGGAGCCCGACATTGTCACCTATGTGTTTCGTCCTGCCAGTCGTCGGAACGGAGCTTGAGAGAAAGTGAAGTGTAGTGTAGTGGCTAAGGCTTCGTCCGTGATGTGGATGGAGATGGATATATGTGGGGTTAGGGTGGGCCAACATGGGCTAGATCTGATGTGACGGACGGGCTCAAGCGCTTCCGAGCCTCCCTATATCCACCCCAGATATGGGGTGAATATGAGAGATACCGGTCATTCTAGGCATATATGTAGAGATTTTGTCACTGCTCACAAACCGGCCGGTCCGTCCGGACGTGTAGAGAGCTATAGGGTGTGTTTGGTAGCATGTATGGACCTAACCTAGTTGTTCTCCTCTCATATGTGCTGAGTGTAGGCATGCTGAGTCCGTGCATTTGCTGTTGTTTAGCAGCGGTGTATGCGCTAAGACATGCTGAGCTGAGACTTTGTTTGGCAGTTTGCATGTGTTTAGACATGCTGAACAATTTCGAATCCTGAATAATTTCTTAAAATGGTGAACAAAATTGAAAAAACATGAAAAAAATCAAACATATTTTGAAATTCTGAACTTTTATTGAGAATATAAACAAAATTTGAAATTCTAAACATTTTTTGAAAATTATAATAAAATTTAAAATTTTGAACATTTTTTAAAAATTAAAAACATATTTTGAAAGTCTGAGTTTTCTTGATTTTTTTAAAATTAAAACAATTTTGAAATTATGAACTTTTTGAAATTTAAGCAAAATTTGAAATTCTGAACATTTTTGGAAATTTAAACAAAGTTTGAAATTCTAAACTTTTTTGAAAATTTAAATAAAATTTGAAATTCTGAACATTTTTGGGAAATATAAACAATTTTGAAATGCTGAACATTTTTGAAAATTTAAACAAAATTTGAAATTCCGAACTTTTTCAAAAATTAAAACAAATTTTGAAATTTTGATATTTTTTGAAAATTTAAACAAATTATGAACACTTTTTAAAAACTTAAACATATCTGGACGTGGTCTGTTGGATGAAGACGAAGGTCGGTGCCAACATGGCTGCCACCATGCACCCTCTTTGGGGTGCATGAGATGGGCATAGCCGAGGGCCCTTTTTTACATCAGTTGAACACAGCCCATGTGAGTCCATGCACCCTATTAAACAAAAAATGGGTCGGATTAAAAACTTTTACCCTCATGCACCCTGCATTAACCCTACCAAACACACCCCTGGGTACCCTTATCATACCACACCCATGTATCAACCTAGCTACATGTTGCTATACCACCTAACCCATGTGTTAATGTAGCTGCAGCCTACCTAGCTTACACGTAGAGCTTTGATGTTACCATTACCATATATACCACCCATGTGTCAATGTAGCTGCAGCCTGCATGTAAGCGAGGACTATGTGTCAATCGAACGAGCGAGGATGCGTTGTCCCTTGAACGTGCTAGCCAGGTGGCTTGAGCTCCCTGACATGTTGGCGGCACAAGAGCACGCGTACTACCACACCAGGATGCACCGCTCTTGATTTTCCCTACTATAATACTACCGTACTACTCCCTCCGTCTCATAATATAAAAATATTTTTGACGTTAGTATATGTGCTCATGTTCTCCTCAGTCACCCCCCTCTTCGAGCGGGTGAGCCCCGTCGGTTCCCCATTGGGCAGGCAAGGTAAACTGCGGTTTCTCTGAGTTCTCCGGCCGGTCATCCTTCCATACCATCTACTGTATGTATCAGATTGGTTCCGCGTTGCGGAATTGTTTCGCATTTGTTTCTTTCTTTCATCCGCGTATCAGTTTCGCATCTGTTGTATCCTTCCGACTACTTCATAGGTTCCTGAGGTAAGGTAAATTGGGTCTCTATTTCAGCTGAACAAGAAGAAGGGCTCGCCAGTACCTTGTCTGAGGCTCTGAGCCCCGTAAGAAATAAGAAGGCTGGACGGAGTGTAATCTTGTCACCGTCAGACCATCATCCTGCTCAAAGTGTATTTTAGTCTTCTCATCCATTCCTCCCAATGGGGAGGTCTAATTTTCCAGCCAACGTCGCCTCCTCCGTCGCTCGTCGATGGGCCTGCCCAGAAAAATCACCGTCGGATTTTTGACGCACCCGGTCGTTGGCTCCATCACGTTTTGGTTTGATTCAAGGGGGACCGAACCACGTAGCACCCCTCAACCGCTTTGCGTCGCCTCACAGTATGTTCTTCTTCTCTCGGCGCTCGCATCTCACCTATCGACCGACCGCCGGCTCAGTCACGTCTGCCTGTCGGCCGGGCTCAGCACTCGTCCACTCGTCTCTGCAGGTCATTAGTTGTGACCACTGCCTGCAGCTGGTGTTGCGCCTCGTTTCGAGCATGACGAACCATCCTGGATGAGTGTGCGGAAAGGACCGTGTGAGTGCCAGCCATTTTGTACGGTTGTTCTTTGGAATGGTCGCAATTTGAAAATCACTCTTTGCTCAAAACTGTATGTAGAAAGGATGCAAGTTTTGATATTAGAAAGAAGAGTATAATGCTATTGATACGAGAAATTTGCTAGATGGTCTTGCACTAGTTGCTAAGTGCACTTTTAACCGATCCCCTAAAATTAAGGGAGTATCCAGCGGAGTAAAGTTAATAAAGGAAAATTTTACATCACTAACGGTGACCGCGCATAGCCGATCCCCTATACATAGTGAAGTAAAAACAAGATTGTATAGATTTTGTGTCCTAGCTGCATGAACTTCAAAACGCTACACAATATATATATCTTCAAAACATTCAAATTAAAACATGCATAGCATAACCGTCATGACATATAGTTGCATCATCATGAATTTCAAATAAAAACATGCAAAGTTCACCTAAAATGCATTACTTCAAACACATTTTTTGATCCAAAATCACCACAAACATAGCACGTATATGTTGTGGATCGAGCCAACCAATGGCATGCACCATCACCGCTCAGCTACCACCACTCAAACGAGGTCCTCGGAGAAGAAATCACCATCACGATCCTCTCGGCCACCATCACCACCACCTTCATCTCGGCCTTCATCAACATCACCACCCCCTCGGCCACCGCCATCACCACCACCACCACCACCACCACCACCTCGGCCACCACCACCGCCTCGCCCACCACCAACATTTCAAAGAGAGGCTTACAAGATCTCTCCACGAGTGAGCTCTCAATACTTTCTTCGGCGCTGATGGTCACACGCAGGTGATTTTCGACGGCGAAAAGCCAGCGGCGGTCACTACTAGGGAAAACCCTAGTAGTAGCGCGGGTTTTGAGGCTAGCAGTAGCGCGGGCAGCCGCGCTACTACTATGGCGCTACAGCTAACTATTAGTAGTACCGCGCTACTACTGTTGACTATATCAGCAGCGCTTTTCTGGTATGCGCTACTATTAGTTAGCTGTAGCGATTTTCTAGCTTCTCGCTACTGCTATATCTTTCATCATCCCCCCCTCCCGCATCCTACCCCGTTTCTGTTTCAATAAACTGCAATTTCCAGATACTAGGTACTACTAGATATCAATTTCATAAAGCATTATAGGTACTAGGTAGTACTCCATTCGTTCCAAATTAATTACTAGTCGTGGTTTTAGTACAAACCACGACGAGTAATTTGGAACGACGGGAGTACTAGATAACAATTTCATATATAGTCAACATGCATCCTCAAGCAGTACTAGGTGATATCGACGACAATCATTATATGCAGTTCTAGATGATATTGACGACGATCATCATATGTAGTTCTAGATGATATCGACGATGGTCATTATATGTAGTTCTAGATGATATAGCCACACACACACATATGTAATTCTAGATGATATTGAAGACGATCATCATCCTCAAGCCTGGGCGGTGGGTGTTCCTGATAGTAATTAGGATGGCCTGTCCAACACGAAGATTCTTGCCATCGAGGAATCTCTTTCACCCAATCAAGTTTAAGTGTGTGCGACCGTTCGTGTCCACGCGGTAAGTACAGGTTGTGACGGAGCCCCTTGCGGTAAGGCGTAGTCCAGCTGAGCCTTCTTCATCAGGCTCGATACCATAACTCACAGATAGGCTCTTTGCCAATTTTTGAATAAGAAAAACATATCAATTAATAAATAGCCTCACACATACTCTTGCAAATAAGTATACATGGATTATCTACACTATTAATAGTTCCTTAGATTCTACACTAATAAGCATGTGACCAAACTTTACACTAAAGTATATCATCGACTAGATTCCACACAACATATCATTGGACTCTACACTAAGCATATCATCGGATAATTTGCATTTGTAAGTATAACATACTATATCATGTCAATCGACCATGGTACTTGTCAGGCGGGTCACGAATGGCACCCCGACAAAGTCAGCACGTGGCGGAATTATGTCCCGTAGGTTGCACATCTCCTCCTCGCTCAGCCTCATTCTTTGAGTTACGGTGGCTTCATGAAGTGGGTCCTCATCATCTTCATTGAGTGGGTCCTCATTATCTTCATCATCTTCGTCATCTTCATCATCTTCGTCATCTTGATCATCTTCCATCAAGTTGATATAAATGACAGCCAGCTTGGGCCTTTCTGCTCTGAAGGAGAAGCTGATCAAATGACGCATGCGGGCGAGGAAACGGGCCCATCCATCTCCTCCGATCTGTGATATATTGCGTCCTTTCTCGACCTCATAGTGTACAGCCCCCCAGGATCCTCAAATGTCACAGTGTCTCTTATCAGCTTGTTAAATTTCAACCTCACATTACATGGGACGATCTGTGTAAAAAAAGCAAAATGACACAATGCAGTAATACCAATACTAAAAACAAAATAGTTGTTACATTTCATATAATTTCTTACCGCCGCATGAGAAAACTCGGCTGGAAGTAGATGCCGAATAACTAGCCAGTTGCAAGGCTGCTGGCGCACCTTGACTTGCACAATCGACATGGTGGTGGTGGTGGTGGCGCCATTTTCCTAAAGCAATATGAGCAAAGGATTAATGATCCACTTCACAGGAAAGAAAAATAGTTGTTAAATCAAAATGTTCTATAAATCAACTAGCCTATTAAATCAACTTGCCTACTAAATCAACTAAATCAAAATATTCTATAAATCAACTAGCCTATTAAATCAACTTGCCTACTAAATCAATTAAATCAAAATGTTCTATAAATCAACTAAATCAACTAGCCTACTAAATCAACTAAATCAAAATGTTCTAAATCAACTAGCCTACGAAATCAACTAAATCAAAATGTTGCATATGAACTAGCATACTAAATCAAAACGTAGCAGGGAGGAGGGGTTGTGGATGGAGGAGGGAGGAGGGAGAAGGAGGGACGACTGGAGGAGGGAGGAGAGAGAGTAGGACGGAGGAGGAAGGGCAGAGCGAGGAGGGGCCGGCCGGCGGCGAGTCGAGGGAGGACGCATGAGGAGGGCGGTACCGAGTCCAGCGAGGAGGAGGAGGTGACCGCGGCGTAGAGGGAGAAGGGCTAGGTGACAGCGGTTGGCGGGG
Organism: Triticum aestivum; assembly: GCF_018294505.1. Taxonomy (NCBI): domain Eukaryota; kingdom Viridiplantae; phylum Streptophyta; class Magnoliopsida; order Poales; family Poaceae; genus Triticum; species Triticum aestivum. The sequence goes on along the minus strand of NC_057801.1, from coordinate 53,055,247 downwards.
GCGACAACGGCCGGCGGGGGAGGACCGACGCGGGAGGGTTGAGGGGGAGATCGAGTGAGTGTGAGTGTGAGTGTGGATCGGATAGAGGAGAGCATGGGTGGTGGGAGATAGCTAGTTTTAGCAGTAGCGCGCTATAGGTAAAGGCGCTACTGCTAAACTACCTAGCAGTAGCGCACTTCGAATTAACGCGCTGCTGCTATAACTAGCTTCGCGGCGGGGTCGTGGGAGTTATAGGAGTAGCGCGGCTTAGAGGAGGCGCGCTACTGCTACCTCTATTTCAGCAGCGAGTTCTGCTGGAGCGCACTACTGCTACATTGCAGCAGCGCCTTATTTTAGAACGCTCTGCTGGTAAGATCCTGTGTATAGGCTTTTCCCTAGTAGTGGGTGGGCAGTGGGGTGAGAGAAGGGTCCGGACTATCCATTTTGGCCGGAGGAACGGTCATCGGTGGTGGCGGAGGGGCGTGGTGGCTGCCGTGACGGGAGACAGGGCGACGCAGGGTTGGGAGAAAGGGAGACATCACTTTTACTCGGCCACGGTGGACTGAGCATATTTAGGGAGATTGGGGGATATTGAAAAGTGGAGGGTAATTTTTACTCCACTATATCGGCCAGGGAATCGGCTAGGTGTATTTATCCCCCCTTACGGCCTTATTGGGGATCAGTTAGAAATGCCCTAAAATGAGACTAGAGAGGATGCAATGTGAAAGTTTGAGACTAGAGAGGGATGCAATGTCCAAGTTGTAGGAGATGGAAAAAAAAGAAATATATATGCAAGCTCGAGATGCCAATAGAGAAAAGGCACGCAACGAAGAGATGGAGAGAGTTTTGATCGGACTAGTAGGAGAAGTGGTGTTTCTATTGAATTCTAGTTGGAGCAGTTAGGGAGGTGGTGTTTCTATTGAAGTCAATGAAGTGTGTAACTTTTTTATAGTTTTTTTTCGACGGTTCTCTTAGCAAAGAATTGTTAAGTATGTGACCAAGATGTCATTTAACAAAATAATTGAGTAATGAAGTTTAACGGTTAGGGAGGTGGTGAGTCTATTGAAGTGTGTAATTTTTTTATAGTTTACTTTGGACGGCTCTTAGCGAAGAATTGGTTAAGTATGTGACCAAGATGTCACTTAATAAAATAATTGAGTAATGAAGTTTAAACTTGGTGACCGAAATTATACGAGTATGGTAAAAAAATAGAGAGTTAAGTTTAGGAGATTGGTTAGAAATGTCATTCTTTTAGAGGCCTTCGTTAAAGAATACTTGGCTGTATCCTCCTCTAAACTGATCGTTTGGATATACTGTTAGGATGCATTCAAATGGCTCATCCTATGATCCAGATGATGGGATTATATGTCAGTATCAGCCAAAACGCCACACTCAATATTCAACTCAAACTTCTGGCACTTACTGGAAATAATGTGTAGCTAAGAGGCAAAAAGCTCTAGTCTCTGTCTGGGGAAATAACAGAAATAATGCACACTATCTCTGCATTTTTGGCAATGATTATGTCTTAAATATATTCAATCAGTTACAAGGCCAGCAAAGGTGCAAAATATATGGAGCTATATTTAGGAAAACATTGTGACAACGCTTATGTCTTATATATAGTCAATCAGTCTAACAAAAAGAAAGTTTACAAGCCAGCAGAATACACCAAATACTTCAATAACACCGGTTCTGGACAAGCACATACATGTGATTTAGCGGTGGCTTTGGATCCTTGCCAACCCGGCCCAACCAAAGGTCACTATGAAGGGCCAAAATGCAGTGAGCACTTGTTGGGAACGTAGTAATTTCAAAAAATTTCCTACGCGCACGCAAGATCATGGTGATGACATAGCAACGAGAGGGGAGAGTGTTGTCCACGTACCCTCGTAGACCGTAAGCGGAAGCGTTAGCACAACACGGTTGATGTAGTCGTACGTCTTCACGATCCGACCGATCCAAGCACCGAACGTAGGGCACCTCCGAGTTCAGCACACGTTCAGCTCGATGACGATCCCCGGGCTCCGATCCAGCAAAGCTTCGGGGATGAGTTCCTTCAGCACGACGGCGTGGTAACGATGATGATGTTCTACCGGCGCAGGGCTTCGCCTAAACTCCGCGACGATATGACCGAGGTGGAATATGATGGAGGGGATCACCGCACACGGCTAAGGAACGATCCGTAGATCAACTTGTGTGTTCTAGGGTGCCCCCCCGCCCCCGTATATAAAGGAGCAAGGGGGGAGGCCGGCCGGCCCTAGAGGGCGCGCTAGGAGGAGGAATCCTCCTCCTAGTAGGAGTAGGACTCCCCCTTTCCTACTCCTACTAGGAGGGGAAAGGAAGGGGGAGAGGGGGAAGGAAAGAGGGGGGCGCCGCCCCCCCTCCTAGTCCAATTCGGACCAGAGGGAGAGGGGGCGCACGGCCCACCCTGGCCGCCCCTCTCTCTTTCCACTAAGGCCCATGTGGCCCATTAACTCTCCCGGGGGAGGGTCCGGTAATCCTCCGGCACTCCAGTTTTCTCCGAAAACGTCCCGAACACTTCCGGTGTCCGAATATAGTCGTCCAATATATCAATCTTTATGTCTCAACCATTTCGAGACTCCGTTCCGTGATCACATCCGGGACTCCGAACAAACTTCGGTACATCAAAACTTATAAACTCATAATAAAACTGTCATCGTAACGTTAAGCGTGCGGACCCTACGGGTTCGAGAACTATGTAGACATGACCTAGAACTATTCTTGGTCAATAACCAATAGCGGAACCTGGATGCCCATATTGGTTTCTACATATTCTATGAAGATCTTTATCATCAAACCGTATAACAACATACGTTGTTCCCTTTGTCATCGGTATGTTACTTGCCCGAGATTCGATCGTCGGTATCCAATACCTAGTTCAATCTCGTTACCGGCAAGTCTCTTTACTCGTTACGTAATGCATCATTCCGTAACTAACTCATTAGTTACATTGCTTGCAAGGCTTATAGTGATGTGCATTACCGAGAGGGCCCAGAGATACCTCTCCGACAATCGGAGTGACAAAACCTAATCTCGAAATACGCCAACCCAACATCTACCTTTGGAGACACCTGTAGTACTCCTTTATAATCACCCAGTTACGTTGTGACCTTTGGTAGCACCCAAAGTGTTCCTCCGGTAAACGGGGGTTGCATAATCTCATAGTTTTAGGAACATGTATAAGTCATGAAGAAAGCAATAGCAATATACTAAACGATCAAGTGCTAGGCTAACGGAATGGGTCATGTCAATCACATCATTCTCCTAATGATGTGATCCCATTAATCAAATGACAACACATGTCTATGGTTAGGAAACATAAACATCTTTGATTAATGATCTAGTCAAGTAGAGGCATACTAGTGACTATATGTTTGTCTATGTATTCACACATGTATCATGTTTCCGGTTAATACAATTCTAGCATGAATAATAAACATTTATCATGATATGAGGAAATAAATAATAACTTTATTATTGCCTCTAGGGCATATTTCCTTCAGTCTCCCACTTGCACTAGAGTCAATAATCTAGATTACATAGTAATGATTTTAACACCCATGGAGTCTTGGTGCTGATCATGTTTTGCTCGTGAGAGAGGCTTAGTCAACGGATCTGCAACATTCAGATCCGTATGTATCTTGCAAATCTCTATGTCTCCCACTTGGACTTGGTCCCGGATGGAATTGAAGCGTCTCTTGATGTGCTTGGTCCTCTTGTGAAATCTGGATTCCTTTGCCAAGGCAATTGCACCAGTATTGTCACAGAAGATCTTCATTGGTCCCGATGCACTAGGTATGTCACCTAGATCAGAAATGAACTCCTTCATCCAGACTCCTTCATTCGCTGCTTCCGAAGCAGCTATGTACTCCGCTTCACATGTAGATCCCGCCACGACGCTTTGTTTAGAACTGCACCAACTTACAGCTCCACCGTTTAATAAAAACACGTATCCGGTTTGCGATTTAGAATCGTCCAGATCAGTGTCAAAGCTTGCATCGACGTAACCTTTTACGACTAGCTCTTTGTCACCTCCATATACGAGAAACATATCCTTAGTCCTTTTCAGGTATTTCAGGATGTTCTTGACCGCTGTCCAGTGATCCACTCCTGGATTACTTTGGTACCTTCCTACCAAGCTTATTGCTAAGCATACATCAGGTCTGGTACATAGCATTGCATACATGATAGAGCCTATGGCTGAAGCATAGGGAACATCTTTCATTTTCTCTCTATCTTCTGCTGTGGTCGGGCATTGAGTTTGACTCAACTTCAGACCTTGTAGCACGGGCAAGAACCCTTTCTTTGCCTGATCCATTTTGAACTTTTTCAAAATTTTATCAAGGTATGTGCTTTGTGAAAGTCCTATTAAGCGTCTTGATCTATCTCTATAAATCTTGATGCCCAATATGTAAGCAGCTTCACCGAGGTCTTTCATTGAAAAACTTTTATTCAAGTATCCCTTTATGCTATCCAGAAATTCTATATCATTTCCAATTAATAATATGTCATCTACATATAATATCAGAAATGCTACAGAGCTCCCACTCACTTTCTTGTAAATACATGCTTCTCCAAAAGTCTGTATAAAACCATATGCCTTGATCACACTATCAAAGCGTTTATTCCAACTCCGAGATGCTTGCACCAGTCCATAAATGGATCGCTAGAGCTTGCACACTTTGTTAGCACCTTTTGGATCAACAAAACCTTCTGGCTGCATCATATACAACTCTTCTTCCAGAAATCCATTCAAGAATGCAGTTTTGACATCCATTTGCCAAATTTCATAATCATCAAATGCAGCAATAGCTAACATGATTTGGACAGACTTAAGCATCGCTACGGGTGAGAAAGTCTCATCGTAGTCAACCCCTTGAACTTGTCGAAAACCTTTCGCAACAAGTCGAGCTTTATAGACAGTTACATTACCATCAGCGTCAGTCTTCTTCTTAAAGATCCATTTATTCTCAATGGCTTGCCGATCATCGGGCAAGTCAACCAAAGTCCATACTTTGTTCTCATACATGGATCCCATCTCAGATTTCATGGCCTCTAGCCATTTTGCGGAATCTGGGCTCATCATCGCTTCCTCATAGTTCGTAGGTTCATCATGGTCAAGTAACATGACTTCCAGAATAGGATTACCGTACCACTCTGGTGCGGATCTTACTCTGGTAGACCTACGAGGTTCAGTAGAAACTTGATCTGAAGTTTCATGATCAATATCATTAGCTTCCTCACTAATTGGTGTAGGTGTCACAGGAACTGATTTCTGTGATGAACTACTTTCCAATAAGGGAGCAGGTACAGTTACCTCATCAAGTTCTACTTTCCTCCCACTCACTTCTTTCGAGAGAAACTCCTTCTCTAGAAAGGATCCATTCTTAGCAACGAATGTTTTGCCTTCGGATCTGTGATAGAAGGTGTACCCAACAGTCTCTTTTGGGTATCCTATGAAGACACATTTCTCCGATTTAGGTTCGAGCTTATCTGGTTGAAGTTTCTTCACATAAGCATCGCAGCCCCAAACTTTAAGAAACGACAACTTTGGTTTCTTGCCAAACCACAGTTCATAAGGCGTCGTCTCAACGGATTTTGATGGTGCCCTATTTAACGTGAATGCGGCCGTCTCTAAAGCATAACCCCAGAACGATAGCGGTAAATCAGTAAGAGACATCATAGATCGCACCATATCTAGTAAAGTACGATTACGACGTTCGGACACACCATTTCTTTGTGGTGTTCCAGGTGGCGTGAGTTGCGAAACTATTCCGCATTGTTTCAAATGTAAACCAAACTCGTAACTCAAATATTCTCCTCCACGATCAGATCGTAGAAACTTTATTTTCTTGTTACGATGATTTTCCACTTCACTCTGAAATTCTTTGAACTTTTCAAATGTTTCAGACTTGTGTTTCATTAAGTAGATATACCCATATCTGCTCAAATCATCTGTGAAGGTGAGAAAATAACGATATCCGCCACGAGCTTCAACATTCATCGGACCACATACATCTGTATGTATGATTTCCAACAAATCTGTTGCTCTCTCCATAGTACCGGAGAACGGTGTTTTAGTCATCTTGCCCATGAGGCACGGTTCGCAAGTACCAAGTGATTCATAATCAAGTGATTCCAAAAGTCCATCAGTATGGAGTTTCTTCATGCGCTTTACACCGATATGACCTAAACGGCAGTGCCACAAATAAGTTGCACTCTCATTATCAACTCTGCATCTTTTGGCTTCGACATTATGAATATGTGTATCACTACTTTCGAGATTCAATAAAAATAGACCACTCTTCAAGGGTGCATGACCATAAAAGATATTACTCATATAAATAGAACAACCATTATTCTCTGATTTAAATGAATAACCGTCTCGCATCAAACAAGATCCAGATATAATGTTCATGCTCAACGCTGGCACCAAATAACAATTATTCAGGTCTAAAACTAATCCCGAAGGTAGATGTAGAGGTAGCGTGCCGACCGCGATCACATCGACTTTGGAACCGTTTCCCACGCGCATCGTCACCTCGTCCTTCGCCAGTGCTCGCTTATTCCGTAGTCCCTGTTTCGAGTTGCAAATATTAGCAACAGAACCAGTATCAAATACCCAGGTGCTACTATGAGCTCTAGTAAGGTACACATCAATAACATGTATATCACATATCCCTTTGTTCACCTTGCCATCCTTCTTATCCGCCAAATACTTGGGGCAGTTCCACTTCCAGTGTCCAGTCTGCTTGCAGTAGAAGCACTCAGTTTCAGGCTTAGGTCCAGACTTGGGTTTCTTCTCTTGAGCAGCAACTTGCTTGCCGTTCTTCTTGAAGTTCCCCTTCTTCTTTCCTTTGCCCTTTTTCTTGAAACTAGTGGTCTTGTTGACCATCAACACTTGATGCTCCTTCTTGATTTCTACCTCCGCAGCTTTTAGCATTGCGAAGAGCTCGGGAATTGTCTTGTTCATCCCTTGCATATTATAGTTCATCACGAAGCTCTTGTAGCTTGGTGGCAGTGATTGGAGAATTCTGTCAATGACGCTATCATCCGGAAGATTAACTCCCAGTTGAATCAAGTGATTATTATACCCAGACATTTTGAGTATATGCTCACTGACAGAACTATTCTCCTCCATCTTGCAGCTGTAGAACTTATTGGAGACTTCATATCTCTCAATCCGGGCATTTGCTTGAAATATTAACTTCAACTCCTGGAACATCTCATATGCTCCATGACGTTCAAAACGTCGTTGAAGACCCGGTTCTAAGCCGTAAAGCATGGCACATTGAACTATCGAGTAGTCATCAGCTTTGCTCTGCCAGACGTTCTTAACGTCGTCAGTTGCATCAGCAGCAGGCCTGGCACCCAGCGGTGCTTCCAGGACGTAATTCTTCTGTGCAGCAATGAGGATAATCCTCAAGTTACGGACCCAGTCCGTGTAATTGCTACCATCATCTTTCAACTTTGCTTTCTCAAGGAACGCATTAAAATTCAACGGAACAACAGCACGAGCCATCTATCTACAACAAACATAGACAAGCAAAATACTATCAGGTACTAAGTTCATGATAAATTTAAGTTCAATTAATCATATTACTTAAGAACTCCCACTTAGACAGACATCTCTCTAGTCATCTAAGTGATCACGTGATCCAAATCAACTAAACCATAACCGATCATCACGTGAGATGGAGTAGTTTTCAATGGTGAACATCACTATGTTGATCATATCTACTATATGATTCACGCTCGACCTTTCGGTCTCCGTGTTCCGAGGCCATATCTGCATATGCTAGGCTCGTCAAGTTTAACCTGAGTATTCTGCGTGTGCAAAACTGGCTTGCACCCGTTGTAGATGGACGTAGAGCTTATCACACCCGATCATCACGTGGTGTCTGGGCACGACGAACTTTGGCAACGGTGCATACTCAAGGAGAACACTTCTTGATAATTTTAAGTGAGAGATCATCTTAAAATGCTACCGTCAAACAAAGCAAGATAAGATGCATAAAGGATAAACATCACATGCAATCAATATAAGTGATATGATATGGCCATCATCATCTTGTGCTTGTGATCTCCATCTTCGAAGCACCGTCGTGATCACCATCGTCACCGGCGCGACACCTTGATCTCCATCGTAGCATCGTTGTCGTTACGCCATCTATTGCTTCTACGACTATCGCTACCGCTTAGTGATAAAGTAAAGCAATTACAGGGCGTTTGCATTTCATACAATAAAGCGACAACCATATGGCTCCTGCCAGTTGCCGATAACTTCGGTTACAAAACATGATCATCTCATACAATAAAATATAGCATCACGTCTTGACCATATCACATCACAACATGCCCTGCAAAAACAAGTTAGACGTCATCTACTTTGTTGTTGCAAGTTTTACGTGGCTGCTATGGGCTTAGCAAGAACCATTCTTACCTACGCATCAAAACCACAATGATAGTTCATCAAGTTAGTGCTGTTTTAACCTTCGCAAGGACCGGGCATAGCCACACTCGATTCAGCTAAAGTGAGAGAGACAGACACCCGCCAGGCACCTTTAAGCACGAGTGCTCATAACGGTGAAACCAGTCTCGCGTAAGCGTACGTGTAATGTCGGTCCGGGCCGCTTCATCTCACAATACCGCCGAACCAAAGTATGACATGCTGGTAAGCAGTATGACTTGTATCGCCCACAACTCACTTGTGTTCTACTCGTGCATATAACATCAACGCATAAAACCTAGGCTCGGATGCCACTGTTGGGGACGTAGTAATTTCAAAAAATTTCCTACGCGCACGCAAGATCATGGTGATGACATAGCAACGAGAGGGGAGAGTGTTGTCCACGTACCCTCGTAGACCATAAGCGGAAGCGTTAGCACAATGCGGTTGATGTAGTCGTACGTCTTCACGATCCGACCGATCCAAGCACCGAACGTACGGCACCTCCGAGTTCAGCACATGTTCAGCTCGATGACGATCCCCGGGCTCCGATCCAGCAAAGCTTCGGGGATGAGTTCCGTCAGCACGACGGCGTGGTGACGATGATGATGTTCTACCGGCGCAGGGCTTCGCCTAAACTCCGCGACGATATGACCGAGGTGGAATATGGTGGAGGGGGGCACCGCACACGGCTAAGGAACGATTCGTAGATCAACTTGTGTGTTCTAGGGTGCCCCCCCGCCCCCGTATATAAAGGAGCAAGGGGGGAGGCCGGCCGGCCCTAGAGGGCGCGCCAGGAGGAGGAGTCCTCCTCCTAGTAGGAGTAGGACTCCCCCTTTCCTACTCCTACTAGGAGGGGAAAGGAAGGGGGAGAGGGGGAAGGAAAGAGGGGGGCGCCGCCCCCCCTCCTAGTCCAATTCGGACCAGAGGGAGAGGGGGCGCGCGGCCCACCCTGGCCGCCCCTCTCTCTTTCCACTAAGGCCCATGTGGCCCATTAACTCTCCCGGGGGGGTCCGGTAACCCTCCGGCACTCCGGTTTTCTCCAAAAACGTCCAGAACACTTCCGGTGTCCGAATATAGTCGTCCAATATATCAATCTTTATGTCTCGACCATTTCGAGACTCCTCGTCATGTCTGTGATCACATCCGGGACTTCGAACAAACTTCGGTACATCAAAACTTATAAACTCATAATAAAACTGTCATCGTAACGTTAAGCGTGCGGACCCTACGGGTTCGAGAACTATATAGACATGACCTAGAACTATTCTCGGTCAATAACCAATAGCGGAACCTGGATGCCCATATTGGTTACTACATATTCTACGAAGATCTTTATCAGTCAAACCGCATAACAAAATACGTTGTTCCCTTTGTCATCGGTATGTTACTTACCCGAGATTCGATCGTCGGTATCCAATACCTAGTTCAATCTCGTTACCGGCAAGTCTCTTTACTCGTTACGTAATGCATCATTCCGTAACTAACTCAGTAGTTACATTGCTTGCAAGGCTTATAGTGATGTGCATTACCGAGAGGGCCCAGAGATACCTCTCCGACAATCGGAGTGACAAAACCTAATCTCGAAATACGCCAACCCAACATCTACCTTTGGAGACACCTGTAGTACTCCTTTATAATCACCCAGTTACGTTGTGACGTTTGGTAGCACCCAAAGTGTTCCTCCGATAAACGGGAGTTGCATAATCTCATAGTTTCAGAAACATGTATAAGTCATGAAGAAAGCAATAGCAATATACTAAACGATCAAGTGCTAGGCTAACGGAATGGGTCATGTCAATCACATCATTCTCCTAATGATGTGATCCCATTAATCAAATGACAACACATGTCTATGGTTAGGAAACATAACCATCTTTGATTAATGAGCTAGTCAAGTAGAGGCATACTAGTGACTATATGTTTGTCTATGTATTCACACATGTATCATGTTTCCGGTTAATACAATTCTAGCATGAATAATAAACATTTATCATGATATGAGGAAATAAATAATAACTTCATTATTGCCTGTAGGGCATATTTCCTTCAGCACTTTGAACACGTACAACCTTAGTGACAGTACCATTCCGCGGAATAGCCCTTTCCTAACACATAATGGTCGTGCAAGGATAATCAGTTTCAAAATAACCTCCATATTTGTACCGAGCCATACGGCAGGAGTAATAGCACAAACCACTACAGCCGTACTGCGAGAAACCGGAGCTAGCACCATATACACACCCAGTGCAAAAGCAATAGACAAGCTTGTGATTGAACTCCACAAGCAAAACACGGACACGAACCAATTGACCGTACGGGTGGGCAAGTTAACCATGTGATTTGAAGCGAACACTAAGCCGACGGTAGCTAGTGAAGAGCAGATGAAAGCTAATGTGGTGGCCATCATGAACGCGTCAAAGACATAACTCCCAGCATGTATTGGCGTACCTCCATATGCATGATCATCATCGCCTCTATAACCTCCAGGAACGGCAAAAGCTGCAGTGAACGCCACGGTTGCTATTAGGACAGCAGCAATGATAAATGTTTGTGATGCATCCTTCATCATCCCTGATTCTTTTACCTCCTCCTCTGGTTTTGGATGCTGCCTGTACTTTTCATCAGCCTTGTCCCGGCGAAGGGCACCGTTGTTTGCCCCAACAGACGACAAGGCTCTGACTATTAGATACTCAGAGTTCTGAAATAAAAGCCGGCAGGAATGTATCATGATACCAAACGAAGCAAGGCCATGGATGATTTATAATTTATTCGAGGGGGCAACTTGTAAGTAAAACGGAGAGTGTATTACCTGTCCATAAGTCAATCCACGTGGAAGCTTACTTCTGGACAAATCACGGGGAGTTTGCCCGTGGTTGTTTGTTAGATTCAAATTCACCTCCGGATTCCCAATCAGAGCACAAAACGCCCTAAAGCTCCGACCCTGGATAGCCAAGTGGAGTGCAGTGTTCCCCTCATTGTCTTGCATATTCAAAATCCAAGCTAAATGTGGAGTTTGACATGCATACAAGACTATGTGCAGTCTTTGTTTCTCGACGGCCACATGAAGGAACGTTCTTCCCTCAGCGTCGCGCAGTCCAACACTATTCAGATAGCTGTTATGGAAACACTGTATGGCGCCCAAGGCTCCTACAGAGGCAGCCACATGTATGGGAAAAGATCCGCTCTTGTCTGCTTGATACAGCGCTAAGCGGTTGGCGTTGAATAATTGCACGAGGCTCCCCGTGTATCTCCAGGGACACCAAACAAGACGACACCAAGGGGGTCCGCGAAGCAGCTCAATTTGCAGATACGAACCAGTCCAAGAACACACTGATGAGGCAAAGTGAAGCGGCGTGCTCCCATCTTTGTCCACTTGTGTTGTAAGGCTCTTGTCCCAAGTCAATAGGAATTCTACCATCACTATAAAGAAAATACCTTTTATGTTAGTGCATCAGAAAAGGTCTGAAATGTTTGTATCCAATCATGTAGAAATTATATATATGCTAGAGATAATACCCCGCGCGTTGCTACGGGAATTGGATGCAGTAATTTCTGCAAGAGCAGTATAACGCTTTAGTTTTTGTATTAGTAATATGAGAATAGAAACCAAAATACATGCAATTTATCATTATATATGTGCAGAATGTTTATTGAGTATGAGTAGCATGCATGGTGCATGATAATGTGAATTTTCCATGCATAATGACATGGTGAATTGACATAGTTGTATGTTGGGAGAATTAAATTTAGTTGGGCGTGCATGGTGACATGATGAGTTGGCATAGTGGATATCAGCTATTTGGTGGACCTCATTGATGATGTGGATATGTCACATGTTAAGATAAATAAGATAGTGGGGATGGAGGACTCAAGACAACAACAACTTCAAGTGTAAGATGATCATCTATTCTATCACTACATTACTAAAAACATGAAATGAAAGGAAACTTCAAAAGATGCTAGAGATCCCACAAAGAAGAAAAGATGTTTGGTCGTTGACATGGTATATATAGATCCTAAATTAAATCATAATTTCAAAGGTTTAGATTGACGAAATACGGTGACCTTTTTCCTTCTAATAATAATATACTCCCTCTGTTTCTTAATACAGGAGCGTTTTTGACACTACTTCTACATACATGAGACGTATATTAGTTCTATATATGCATGATACTACTATATATCATACTCTTCATTGCAGGCAGCTTCATGCGTCATGAGGCTCCGTCCATTATTTTCACACATAGAGAGGACCTTTTCTTCGGGTAGAAACGACTCTAAATGCATGGGATGCATCTCATTCTATAGTCTATACAATGTGTGCCGATTCTGTAAACACTGGATCTGGCTTTCGTGTACATCATATTTGGAAAACTAAGGTTCGCTTAAGATAAAAATATGTTCTAAACCACTATAATTTATTTGTCCAATGTACTACCTCTTTCCTGATTTACTAGTCCTCTTGTATTTTGGGTCATATTTTGACCCTGATTTTAAAAAAAATAGAGAAATATAAATTATACATAGCAAAAATAATATCATTGAAGATCAGATTTAAATACGAATAAAACAATATAATTTGTTATGACATGCGTTAGTATTTTAATAGTCAAATATGTGGTCTGATCCAAAATACCATGTAGACTAATAAATCCGACTCCCTCCGTCCCTGAATTATTTTTCACATAAAATGAATGTATATAGAACTAAAATACGTCTAGATACATCCATTTTCATGACAAGTAATTTTGGATGGTGGGAGTAACACTCATTCAAGTTGTAAAAATATATTCATTTAGTGGGTACCTGTGTCTTTGTCTCGAAGAACAGCAATGTGCAAGGCATTTTGTCCATCTGCTCCGGAATACGACAGATTGCCACCACTCAGCGCATATAAAGCAAGTGCAATGGTGCTTTTGTCTAGCAAGATGGCCAGGTACAGGGGTGAAAGGCCGTCTGCAGGATAATTAGCCAATTCGGGATCAGCACCCATTAGCACCTTTACTATATTCTTTTCTTCTGGTGCGCCGTCTGCATCATCCTTCTCTTCTTCTCCAGCGGGTTCAGCGGGATAAAGCGATGCTCTCTCCTTACGACCAAGATTTCTACCCTTGTCAATTCGGACAGCTTCATGCAGTGCCGTCTCGTGACGCTTATTTTCCATTCTCAACAGCCTGAGCATCGAGTCGGCACCCTCGCGTGCTGCTAGATCAATGAGATACGCAACCATTTTGGGTTTCCCAGCTCGGGCAGCACAGTGTAACGGTGTATCACCCTTGTGATTCTTGGCGAACAGGAGGCTCTTGTCCCTGCGGTAGATGATGCCGGCATAGGTCAAGAATTCCTGGCCCTCCCCATCAGTGCTGGTCACCGCATGTAGTGCGGTATCCCCTTCAGGGGTGACGCCCTTGAGGAGTGCTCCAGCTGCAAGGGAAGCAGCAGGCTGGTGGTCGACGCCCTCTTCTATATCACGAGCAGCGGACACTGTATCTCTTCCTTGGCGATTTGCATGCCTTTCGCTTCCATCTCGATAAATTCTTCGGTAAGAATCATCACCGGTGGCTTTTTTGCATCTTCCCTCTCGAGAAGGATATTCAGCCCCACCCAAGAGCCCGCGCGCGCCGTTACCAGCAGCAGGGGATTGATAATGTTACCAGCTGGGGACTTGTCCTCCTCGGAAGGCTTCTCGCTCGTCGCCGTCCCCACGACCACCGCCAAGGCATCCTCCTTTTTGAGGACATCCTTCAACTTCTTGACATCGCCAGGGTCTGTGGACACCATCAGTTTGGCGTCCATGGGCACTGTGTGGTCTCTGGTCTGATAGTTGGATGGACTGTATGAGGTTGGTTGTGCTCCCAACTCTTATCTCAGTACACTCTTAATACAAGTGCGAAGTCTCTCTCTTCTCCGTTTAACCACTCATGTTTTAAATTAGTTGCTCTCTCGTTCCCAAGTCGTAAGAGCAACTCCAACGGGCCGACGCAAATGGACGTTGATTTTATCCGCTTTTTGTCCGTTTGGGTCGGCCAGGCGGACACGAACGCCCGCTTCCGTCTTTGGGTTGGCGCATGCGTCCAACGCTGACCCGACCCATTTCAATGGCGCGAGAAAAAATACATGCATATTTAAAAAAAAAAACATTAATTAAATATTAAAGCCGACCACGAAGACCGGCGAGAGTCCATGCATCCACATTTGCATTAAAGAAAATTTAAAATAAACTAAATTACGAGGCGGCGCGCTGCCCTAGGCGTCGTCGTCGTCCTCCTCGGGGTACGTGAGGTCGATGAGCGTCGGCGCAGGGCCGGCACAAGGGAACGCCGTGTTACAAAGGGCGTTCATGTCGGGCGGTGGTTGTGCCGCCGCGGGGGGCTGTGCGGCCGCCTGTGCCGCCGCGGCCTGGCGTGCCTCCTCCTCGGCCTCGTGTTGCTCATCCTCAACCTCGCGCTCGAGTATCTCGAGGTACTCGTCATGGCAGCGCTTCTCGGCCAGCCGTCGCTGGCGCCACATCTCGAGGTACGCCGCCTCCTGCGTCAGCGTCGCACCCACCTAGACCAGTGGCGCACTAATCCACCACTACTCCCGTTCAGGAGTAGCGCTCGATGGGGGAAGGCTCCGGCTCCGGCTCCGGCTCAGCTTTAACGGCGGGGCCACATCTGGCTTCGCTGGGGTGGCGGGTTTGCCCATGTGAAAAAAAAAGTTGGAGACGCTCAAAGCTGCTCTTTTATTAGTCTATCTTCGTGATGACCTTGGAACGTGCAAGGCGAATATCGGGGCTCTAAACCTACCAGTGTAATCTATCTTCATGATGTCCCCGAGATGTGCAAGGCCACGTGAACACGTTGCTACCCTCCAAATTGTGAATGGCTATCTGGGTCCGCATGTACCTTCTTTAACCGGAAAGCATGTCCGTCGGTGCAGATCTTTTTAGATCAACAGGGAGGAGCTTCCCTGGTCCATTATTACTTAGAAAGAAGCCAAAGCACCATGTTCAGTACTACCTCCGATTTATTAGTTTCCTTTGATATTTTGTGTCAAATTTTGACTACAAATTTAACTAACAAGATATAAATGCATGTCACCAAAAAGTATATCATTGGATTCGTATTTGAACATAGTTTTTTAAGGGAAATTTTACGGTGCATCATAATACACCAAATAACGTGTATTATATGGGCGATCTAACGGATTATAATAACTAGGCCTTTTTGAGCCCAAGGGTATTTTTGACATAAATTTTTTTGTACCGGCCCAATTAAGTCCAGGAGTATTCTCGTCCGAATTTTTTTGATTAAATTAATTTCATTAATAAAACACTTCATTATAGAGGTCCAATTATCGTGCGTACTCTTTTGAAATTTGGTTCGAGTGGTTCTTCCTCTCTCCTCCTCTCGAGCCCTAACCTCGGCGCCCTCGATCGCCGCCGATCGCCTCCGGCGCCCTCGATCGCCGCCGATCACACTCGCCGTGTGACTCCTTCCTCCTGCTCCTACTCCCCCCTCCCCCCTCCATCGCAAGTAACCCCACTCGGGTCGCGGCGCCAGATCTTCCGACGAGCCTCCCCTCCTTCCCCAAGCGGACGCCACCTTCCCTGACCCGAGAGGCCACATCATCCTCATCGACGTGCATCAACTTTTTCACGCCGGATCTTCGCTGTAAGTGCCTAGCCATCTCAAATCTTTGTTGGTCCCTTATGCATATAGTACCAATAGGGGTCGAATTTGATTAGGATTTAGGATATGTCATGTGAGGTTTAGGGTTGGTTTCAGAAATTTGTGACGAGATTTTGATTGGAAGGGAGTGTAAGTTGGATTTAGCTAGGACATGTTGATGTAGTTAGTTAGGGCTTATGGTTTCAGAAAGTTGTGACAAGATTTTGTTTCAAAGGACGTGTAAGTCGGATTTAGCTAGGACATATCGAAGCACTTAGTTAGGGTTGTGTGCCATGAGAATTTGTCAGCAGATTTGGATTCAAAGAAAGTTATTTTGGATTTAGTTAGGAGATGCTTTTGAATTGGGTTTCCAGATATTTTGGATTTAGTTAGGAGATAATTATTTTTGTATGGAGTTTGGAGATATTTTCGACTTAGTGAGGAGATAATTTGGATTTATTTAGGTGATAATTTTGGATTCAGTTAGGACACAATTTTGAATGGAGTTTGCAGATAATTGATCTATCAGGGTGGATCTATCAGGGGACTTGAAAGATTCGTGCACTTTGGATTTAGTTAGGAGATCATCAGTTACAACAAGTACAATCAATTAAATATTTCTGGATTTAGTCAGGGACTATTTTATACTTACTTACAACTTTTGAAGGACTGAGTTTGGTACATGAATCTGATATGAAAAATTAAATCAATTATTTTTGTTGCAGCGTACGCTGCTTAGGCCTTGCCGCTGAATTAAATGTCAAACTGTGATTAAATCTATATACATAATACTACTAATACCTAGTAATTTGTAATTTGGGGGCCCTGTGCAGTCGCCCACCTTGGCCACCTCCAACGACCGGCCTGTACTAGACCTAACAAGAACGAGAGTAGATTCCCTCCCGCTGGTGTGTGTGTGTGGGGGGGGGGGGGGGTAGTTGTTGTTATAATTGGTAGGAACATATATTCTTTTGATGGTTTCCTAGATTAATACATTAGGTAGGACATAGAAAATATGCAGGGTTTTCAAAGGAGCTCTTGCTTGTAGGAAATTTCGCTTTTGTGATGTTATGTTTACATTAAGTTTAAATAGTGCTTCAAACAAAACCAGACTCGCTTGTATTGAATTCACAGGAAAAAGAGAAATCCAGTCAAAGCTCATGTTTAGTTTAAGCACGAGTCGAGCGGGATGACGAGCTGAATAAAGAACTAAATGCATACAGGTTGCAAGAATAAAAATGATATCTTATCTTCTAAAAAATACAATATTTAGCCTTGAATTGCCCCAAGTCCTTTCTCCCTGTAGTTCATGGCATATATAGCCCCGGCTATAATTTGGAAAACATAACCATGATTACAACTTTTTTATTCCAAGATATTCACCAGAAATACTTCTCATCACAACAATCTGGAACTTTGTTTTAAGTCAAAGAGAGGAGATGAGGGTAGGTTGCATCTAAAGGAGGGTGTCCGCTGCAAGCAGAACCACAAATGCATTCTTTCCTGGACCTAAAGCAAAGGTCTTGCTCCAGTACACAACAGAAGCACAAATTATTTGGGCAAGGTGGAGTATTCTCTTGGCATAGGCATATCGCGATCTTGCTACTATCCACCTGATCAATTGCTCGAGCTACATATCCAAATAAGTGTGTTCTCATTCAACAAGGTATTACAAAAAATAATGTAGAATTTCACATAATAACTTATAGTAATGGTTCTCAATGAGATTGCGAAAAAATTATATAAAACTAACCAATATCTTTACGAGAAGTTCAACTATAGTTTTTGTTGTTGTTGTTGTTTACTCACCCTGAGAAAGTATTACGAGGCACAAAAGCATAACCATCACAAGCATAACAACCTTGCTTCTATCCATGGTAAAGCTTTCTCCTTTCTGATATGAGTAGTCTCCGTATGCAAGGATTGTTTGCGTATGGCTAACAACCATATACTTGCTTATATATATATATATATCTAACCAATATGATCTATTTTTAGTAACAAGTAATTGCACCGAGCTGGAGCCTTATCATCTACTATTAATTGCTAAAAAGATCCTCCATATTGAGTGAGTAGTAAATACGGCCAGGTTGGCACTTGGCAACTCATCCTTCAAAGTTTAGCGTCCATTAGGCTGGTTGTAATGAGGAGTATCATGTACTAGTATCACTACTAATAATGTACGTGCAATGCATTTATATTAGGTAGGATATTAGTTGCACGTTATATTAGGTAAGATATATCTGTTACATGTTGGTATTTGGTAAGATATTAATTACTTTTTTCGCCAGAATGGTAGGATATTAATTACATGGCAGATTTTATGAGATAGCATTGAGTCAAAACATGTTTATAACCAATGGCAGTGGTGGGTAATTAGAGCATTAAACGTGTTTGGTGCTCAACATTGGAGCGATTTGGACCGCTAGATAACATGATTTGACGGTCGAGATAGTTTGGATCTGCCCCTTTGGGTCTTTTTATATTGGTATAGATATAGATATAGATATAGATAGAGAGGTGTTTTTTTTGAGTAACCAATAGAGAGGTGTTAGTGCTGGCTTTTATCCTAGTCTAATTTCCCGGCCCAACATCGCGTCGTGTGTTGCGTGGCAAAACCGCGTCGACGGGCCTGGCCCAGTAAGCTGGTGTGGAGGCGAGGGCGCAGGGCTCCTATTGGATGCTCTTTGCGTCAAACTGGCGTCGCCACGCACAAGAGGCAGCGACGCAGCCGGACTGGGCCGGCCCATCGTGTATGATATATTAGGTAGGATATTAGTTGCACGCTATATTAGATAAGATATATCTGTTGCATGTTGGTATTTGGTAAGATATTAATTACTTTTTTCGCCAGAATGGTAGGATATTAATTATATGGCAGATTTTATGAGATAGCATTGAGTCAAAACGTGTTTATAACCAATGGCAGTGGTGGGTAATTAGAGCATTAAACGTGTTTGGTGCTCAACATTGGAGCGATTTGGACCGCTAGATAACATGATTTGACGGTCGAGATAGTTTGGATCTGCCCCTTTGGGTCTTTTTATATTGGTATAGATATAGATATAGATAGAGAGGTTTTTTTTTTTTGAGTAACCAATAGAGAGGTGTTAGTGCTGGCTTTTATCCTAGTCTAATTTCCCGGCCCAACATCGCGTCGTGTGTTGCGTGGCAAAACCGCGTCGACGGGCCTGGCCCGTAAGCTGGTGTGGAGGCGAGGGCGCAGGACTCCTATTGGATGCTCTTTGCGTCAAACTGGCGTCGCCACGCACAAGAGGCAGCGACGCAGCCGGACTGGGCCGGGCCATCGTGTATGGAAAAAAAGCTGAAAAGCAGAGGCCTGCGTGTCGTCAAGTATCGAACCAGCGACCAACAGCTTACGGCTGTGTTGTCCCAGCCACTCCACCTAACTAGGTTTGCTTGCAATAAAAGAGAGTGCATCATAAATAACTCAGTGCAACCGTAATAGTTACTGTAGCGAACATCTTTAAGAATAAGTGTACATTTTTTTCTGTAAGTGTATATTTTGAAGAAGTGCGAACATTTTTGAACTTCTGCGTACACCTGCAAAAAAAGAACATATTTCCATAGACAGGAACATTTTTTTGCATATGCGAACAATTTGTTTTTGAAACTACAGGAAATATTTTTGAAAAACGTGGACCATTCTTTCAAGTTGTGAACAAATTATGAAATTCCGAACAAATTTATAAACCGTGATTTTTTTGAATTTTTGAACTAATATTTCTCCACAACTTACACAAAAAACGAAGGGATCTTTGAAACACGAACAAATTTCTAATTTGCGAATAAATAAATAAAACTAATTTTTTTTCCGAAAATCAGGAACATTTTTTTAAATTTCAATATAAATTTGAAAACACGAACATAATTTGGAAAATGTGGAAGCAAGAACGTTTTTTGAAATTGGTGAACAAAAATTTGAAACTGAACAATTTTGTAACTCCTCAATAAGTGAAAACATGAACATTTTTAAAATTTGTGAAAAAAAATTAAAACAGGAAAATGTTTTCAACTGCCTGAACATTTATTGCAAATTGTGAACAAAATATTGAAACTGACAATTCCGAAACTCCAGAAAAAAAATGAAAACATGAACATTTTTTAAATTTGTGAAAAAAATTAAAAACGGGAAAATGTTTTCAACTGCCCGAACATTTATTGGAAATTGTGAACAAAATATTGAAACTGAACAATTTCGAAACTCGAGAAAAAAATGAAATCATGCACATTTTATAAATTTGCGAACAATTTTTTAAAGCGGGAACATGTTTTGTACCGCCGAACACTTTCTAAATTTTGTGAACAAAATTTGAAACTGAACAATTTTGAAACTAAAAAACGAAAATGTACACATTTTTTTGAAATTTGCGAACAATTTATTTAAAACAGGAACCTGTTTTGAACCACCGAACATTTTTTGAAATTTGTGAACAAAAATTTGAAACTGAACAATTTCAAAAATCCTGAAAAAATGAAAACGTGCACATTTTTGTAATTTACGAACAATTTTTTTAAAATAGAAACATTTTTTGAAACTAGAACAATATTTAAGAAATGGAACATTTTCTGAATTTATGACCAAAATTTGAACTCACCAACAAATTTTAAAATTTGAACATTTTTAAGTTGTTGGAACATTTATGTGAAAAAGTTGAAGTAAGAAAAAACAAACCCTAAAAAGGAAGGAGAAACAAAAAAAAACAGAAAAAAAGGAAATAGAAAGAAGAAAAAGAAACAGCACAAAAAGAAAAAGGGGAAACGAAAAAAACAGAAATTAAAAGGAAAACCGGTCAAAGAACATAAACCGGTTCAAGGAACTTTCTGGAAAGTTCCCAAAACCGGATGATATAGTACAGGAAGTGCGTACATATAATGGGTCGGCCCATCGCGTCGCTCGGTCGCTTCGCCTGTGCGAAGCGCCGACAGCTTGACGCAGCGCGCGTCAAATAGGGAATTCCCATGGAGTCGGCCTGAGTAGGCTTGGACTGCGTGGCGGGGGCTCACCGGCGCCGGAGAAGATGCGGTGTTTTTGAGGGACGGGAGAGTGGGGCAGCGCCGGCAGCTGTTCGAGCCAGTGGCGGCCGGCTGGTCGACGAGCGGGCGCGAGGCCGGTGGCCGGAGGAGGGGATAGACGACGGTGATGGGGTGGGGCGGGGTCGAGCGCCACGGGGATCCACCTCGCTTCCCATTCAGCGCTGAAGCCGGCAAGCAGCCGGACCCGTGTTGCGCCGCGGCTTGCGCTGGGTGAGTGGGTGGGACAGATTCCCCTTCTCCTTTCAATGGAGGCATTTCCTGATTGATTCTCCCTGCCATATTAACCTTCATGTCTAAACATATTCGCTGATGAGAAGTCATGCTAATTCTGTTTTATTTAGTTCCACGTTCACCATAGTTCAGATTACAAAATTATCCTCTATCCAATACTGACCATTTTTGCAATTCAAAAATTAAATTCCACCCCAAAATAGCCTGATTTTGTAGGCCAAAAGTGGACAACAAACTCCCTTGTCATATTTAAGAATGTGGTGAGGATTTGAACCAGGTTAGCTGGCTCACCATCCATGGTCACATGCCAATGCCACCCCAAATAGTACATGCCAATAAACTACTGATTTCCACACATTGTGTCTCATAAGCAATCATTATGATAAAGTCACTGCCGACGATCAGCGGGATTTCTTTGGGCTTCATTCTTGAGCTCTTTGTGCAGTTGCTATTGGCGAACAATCAAAAGATTGATCATTGTATTTATTTATTCTTATCTCCACATATATATAGACCCTAAAGCTTCAAGCCATCAAGGCCACAATGGATGCAGCTGAGGATCAGTTCATCAGCCCACTGTCAATATGCATTGGTGGCAGAGTCCGGATCTGCATCTCGTGAATGTGGCTGTCCTTCAATCCAAACGACAATGACAGGGTGATTGGCCTCGACAGTCTTCTGACCGATGACCAGGTGACGGCACATTCCCTACCTGATGATCGCTTTACTTGTTGGAAATATGAGCAATTTATCGACTGATTTTATTAACAAAATAGTAGATAAAACATGACTAAAATAGCAAATATAAAGCAAGTCATGCAATCTGACAGAGAGAAGGTAAACATCGTCTGCATATATGAACTTGAGGTAAACACATCTAGAACAGTCACTAGATGAAGTTGCTTATACGACATAGAAACCTAACATACGTAGGACAGAAACTAGAGCCAAAAACTGTAGCAGAACTTCTAACAGAAAGGAGAAGAACACGTACGGCACAGCAGCAGCAGAGGCGCTGGACTTGGGGTCGGTGTCCTCGCCTGCCATGTCGTCGAGGAGGTCGTGGACGTCGGGGAAGAAGTCGTCGTCGGGGAAATAGTCGTCGGCGACCGGATCGTCCGTGATGAAGCAGCCAGTAGTCGCGCAGAGCGCTCCCCAAAAACCTTATCATCCTTCTCCCGTACAGGACTCAAAGAGTGCGATTTCGGAGGCCTACTGTCCCGACCTGCGGTGCACGCCGCAAGCCGGGATGGAGAAGATCGTAGCAGCAGCGCAGTGCTCAGGAACCGGTGGCGAGAGGAAGAAGTAGTTCTGGTGCGTCTTGCTGAGAGGAGCGACCTCCCTTTTATAGGTGCAAGAGAAGGAGGCGAGAGGGCTGCGCCGGGAGCTGAAGGGAACGAGGGAGATGAAACGAACAGACAGCAGCCGAAGGGTGCAGTGTTCGCATTTAATCTCCACTACAGCAAAAACTTTCCATCTCCCGAGTGACCTTTCGTATACCCATAGTGCGTGGCAAAAATTTAGACATCGGCTCGGCTCATTCCCGCAACCCGCGGCACGTCGTGACGAGGCATGGCGTGGCGAGGCGGGCGGCGGAGGAGGAGCACGCGTGGATGTCCCTCTTGTTCTCATGCTCATATAAGTGGAGAAGGAGCCTCCCTTATAAAGAGGTCCAACTCCCTCTAAACTAGCAATGTGGGACTAAGCTTTAGTTCCACCTCTTGCCTTGCACAAATGGGCTGCGTGGGCCTCTAGGATTTATTAGGAATTTCTGAAACTGCTGCTGGGCTAGGCCCAAAATGGACAAAATTCCAGCAATCCCCCACCAGATCCCAGAGGCACACAAAATTTGCCTTTGGTTTCAAAACACTGTTTTATATACCGGTACTGCAGTGGAGACTGTTAAGTTAAACTTCCACCTAGAACTCTATGCTACACTAGTAAGCAACTTGAACAGTGGACTGGGCCTTGAACTGCAAGTTTTCTGCGAATCTAGCTTCACATAAAGCCTTGACCGATACGTGGCTACCATGGGTCTTCCCCGCTGGTGGAGCTTATGCGTCATACGCCGTGACCTTTCATGAGTTTACTAGAGAGAACCCTACTCTCATAGATTGCGACGTTTGACAATCAAACTCATATAGGTGTGTTCTTCAAAAGATGTTCTGCAGGACAACATCTTTGCTTCAAAGAGCCACTTAGAACACATTAAGATATACATCAACCTGCCATGCAAATTAGGAGAGTATTGCATCTTCATGGAGTGGTATTTTTAATAGTAAGGATACTCTCCTCCTAGTTGACCAACAGCTTGTCTTCCACATCTAATTCACGGGATCTCCGATCACAAAGAATAGGTTACCACTGTGAACAACTCATATTGTGGGTCTCATACCCATCTCCCTCGATGCATTATCTATCACATTACGTGATAGACCCTTAGTGAAAGGATCTGCCAGATTTTTAGACGTTTGGGTATAATCCAATGCAATAACTCCGGAGTTTCTCATTTTTCTGACAGACTTTAACCTTCTCTGAACGTGTCTTGATGACTTCATGTTATCCTTAGAGCTGTTCACTTTCATGATCACAGTTTGATTGTCACAGTTCATAAGGATACCCGGTACAGGTTTCTCAACAACCGGCAAGTCATTCAAGAGCCGGCGAAGCCAATCTGCTTCGACCGTAGCTGTATCTAGTGCTGTGAGTTCAGCTTCCATAGTTGACCTCGTTAAGATGGTCTGCTTGCAAGACTTCCAAGAAACAGCGCCACCTCCGTGAGTGAACACATATCCTCTCATGGCCTTTATCTCATCAGCATCTGAGATCCAGTTTGAGTCACTATACCCTTCAAGCACCTTTGGGTGCCCAGTGTAGTGAATTCCATAATTTACAGTGCCTTTCAAATAACGCAAAACTCTCTCTAGAGCTTTCCAATGCACATCCCCCGGTTTTGAGACAAACCGGCTCAGCTTGCTAACAGCAAAAGAGATGTCAGGTCTTGTAGCACTGGCTAAGTACATAAGTGAGCCAATAATCCGAGAATACTTCAATTGACCGGTTTTGAGACAAACCGGCTCAGCTTGCTAACAACAAAAGATATGTCAGGTCTTGTAGCACTGGCTAAGTACATAAGTGAGCCAATAATCTGAGAATACTTCAATTGATCTCTAGCAATTCTTCGATTTGTTTCTCTCGAAGCAGCACGCTAGCATCATATGGTGTTGGAGAGGGCTTGCAGTCACTATAGCCAAAGCGACTCAAGATCTTTTCCACATAGTGAGATTGAAGCAATGTAATCCCACCATCATCATCTCTCAACAACTTGATGTTCAGAATGACATCAGCCACTCCTAAATCCTTCATCTCAAAACAACGAGATAGGAAATCCTTGACCTCCTTTATAACATTCAGATTTGTTCCGAAAATCAGTATGTCATCAACATACAAGCAAAGCATAACTCCCTCGCCCCACCATGGCAATAGTACACACATTTGTCAGCTTCGTTCACAACAAAGCCTGCAGCTGTTAAAGTTCTTTCGAACTTCTCATGCCACTGTTTGGGTGCTTGCTTGAGTCCGTACAAAGACTTCAGCAACTTGCACACTTTCCCTTCCTGACCATCTATTACAAACCCATCTGGTTGTTCCATATAAATTTCCTCATCCAACTCTCCATTCAGGAAAGTAGTCTTAACATCCATTTGATGAACGAGAAGACCATGTGAGGCAGCTAGTGAAAGTAGAACTCGAATAGTGGTCAGTCGAGCCACAGGTGAGTAAGTATCAAAGAAATCTTCACCTTCCTTTTGGGTATAACCCTTAGCCACGAGCCGAGCCTTGTACTTTTCAATAGTACCATCAGGCCTAAGCTTCTTCTTGAATACCCATTTGCATCCTATAGGTTTGCACCCATAAGGACGATCAGTTATCTCCCAAGTTTCATTCGCCAAGATGGAATCCATCTCGCTACGAACTGCTTCCTTCCAGTAGTCAGCATCTTCAGATGCATAGGCCTCTGAAATAGAACTGGGAGTGTCATCTATGAGATACACAAGAAAATCATCACCAAAGGACTTTGCAGTCCTCTGTCTCTTGCTCCTAATAGGAACTTCATTGTTCTCCTCCACGGGACTTTCAAAGTGTTCCATCGAAATGGCAGGTTTGGTAATTGTAACTGGTTCCTGATTCGATGAACTAGGCATCTCCTGATTAGATGAGGTAGCCATATCTTTCATGGTAAAGATATCTTCAAAGAAAGTCGCATCATTCGACTCCATGATCGTACCGACATGCATGTCAGGTACCTCAGATTTTACAACCAAGAATCTATAGCCAATGCTATGAAAAGCATATCCCAAGAAAACACAATCCACAGTCTTTGGTCCAAGTTTCCGCTTCTTTGGAATTGGAACATTGACTTTCGCCAAACAACCCCATGTTCGCAGATAAGAGAGTTTTAACCTTTTCTTCTCCCTTTCCTCGAATGGAGTTATCTCTTTGTTCTTTGTGGGAACTCGATTTAGGATATGACATGCTGTCAATATCGCCTCCCCCCACCATGCCTTGGAGAGACCCGATGTGTCTAACATAGCGTTAACCAAATCAGTTAGAGTACGGTTCTTTCTTTCGGCCACCCCATTTGACTGAGGTGAGTAGGGAGGCGTCCTCTCATGGATTATACCATGTTCCGCACAAAAAGCATCAAATTCATTGGAAAAATACTCTCCACCACGGTCGGACCTAAGCCTCTTGATTTTCCGATCAAGTTGGTTTTCCACTTCAGCTTTATAGATCTTGAAAAAGTTCAAAGCCTCATCCTTAGATTTCAGAAGATACACACAACAGTATCTAGTGGAGTCGTCAATTAACGTCATGAAATATTTCTTTCCACCTTTTGTCAAAACACCATTCATTTCACATAGATCTGAATGTATAAGTTCTAGTGGTGCAAGATTTCTCGTCTCCGCAGTCACGTGAGATTTACGAGGTTGCTTAGCTTGCACACACACTTGACACTTAGATCCCTTAACGGTGGTGAAACTAGGGATTAAGTTCAACTTCGCTAGTCGCGACATGCAACCAAAGTTAACATGACAAAGTCGTGAATGCCACACATTTGATTCACTATTGTTGCAAATATGATTAACAACTTTATTGCAAACGTCTGATAAGGATAAACGAAACAGGCCTCCTGACTCATAGCCTTTACCAACAAAGGTTCCATACTTGGATATTACAAATTTATTCGACTCAAAGACAAGCTTATAGCCATCTCTACACAGAAGAGATCCGCTAACAAGATTTTTATTGACGGAGGGGACATAATGCACGTTCTTCAGCCGCACGATCTTCCCCGAAGTAAACTTCAGATCGACCGTGCCAACACCACGAACAGAAGCACTTGAACCATTGCCCATCAGCACGGTTGAAGTCCCTGCGGTCTGATAAGACGAAAACATGGAAATATCACCGCATACATGCACATTAGCACCCGTGTCAATCAACCAATCAGGAGAATGACATACTGAAAGAATAGTGGGAAATATACCATACCCAGCATCCTTCATGTCAATGTCTCCGATGACAACATTAGCGGTCTTGCCGCCTTTCCCAGGATGACGCTTGTCATAGCGATTGGGGCAACTAGGAGCCCAATGATCAGGATCTCCACACACATGACAAGCACCTTTCTTCTTGTCATTCTTCTTCTTGAAGTTCGTGTGCTGCACAGCCTTGTTCTTCCCATCAAACTTTCCTTTACCATCAAACTTGCCCTTGTTCTTGAACTTGTGGGACTGGAAGTTTTTCTTCTGTACCAGATTGGCACTAGATCCTCCCTCAATACCTCGAGCACGTGTGTCCTTTGCTCTCGCCTTTTCTTCCACATCAAGAGTGCCAATGAGATCCGGAACGGAAAACTCCTGTCTCTTATGCTTCAGTAAGGTAGCAAAGTTCCTCCATGAAGGAGGAAGCTTAGTGATGATACCCCCGGCAACAAACTTGTCCGGTAGCATACAATTGAAGTGCTCAAGTTCTCTAGCAAATGACTGTATCTCGTGAGCCTGCTCAACCACGGAGCGCTCTTCAGTCATCCTGTAATCATAGAATTGCTCCATGATGTACAGCTCAGTGCCGGCATCCGAGACCCCAAACTTGGCCTCGAGTGCGTCCCACATATCTTTTCCATTGTCAATTGACGCATAAGCATCAACTATGTTCTCACCAAGAACACTCAAGAGAGCAGCCTTAAACAAGGTATCCATTTTCTGAAAAGCTTGTGCCTGTTGGGCATCTTGCTCTCCTTCAGGTTTGCCAAGAGTGGCGTCATAGCAACTCATGGTTTGAAACCATAAGACTGCTCTCACGCGCCACCTCTTATAGTGGATACCCTCAAACATAGGAGGTCTCATGGAAGCAGCAAAACCATTCGGGGTAAATTGCCTATAATAAGGTTTTTGGATTGTTGGAAATATGAGCAATTTACCGAATGATTTTATTAACAGAAATAGTAGATAAAACATGACTAAAATAGCAAATATAAAGCAAGTCATGCAATCTGACAGAGAGAAGGTAAACATCGTCTGCATATATGAACTTGAGGTAAACACATCTAGAACAGTCACTAGATGAAGTTGCTTATACGACATAGAACCTAACATACGTAGGACAGAAACTAGAGCCAAGAACTGTAGCAAGACTTCTAACAGAAAGGAGAAGAACATGTACGGCACAGCAGCAGCAGAGCGCTGGACTTGGGGTCGGTGTCCTCGCCTGCCATGTCGTCGAGGAGGTCGTGGACGTCAGGGAAGAAGTCGTCATTGGGGAAGTAGTCGTCGGCGACCGGATCATCCGTGATGAAGCAGCCAGTAGTCGCGCAGAGCGCTCCCCAAAAACCTTATCACCCTTCTCCCGTACAGGACTCAAAGAGTGCGATTTCGGAGGCCTACTGTCCCGACCTGCGGTGCACGCCGCAAGCCGGGATGGAGAAGATCGTAGCAGCAACGCAGTGCTCAGGAACCGGTGGCGAGAGGAAGAAGTAGTTCTGGTGCGTCTTGCTGAGAGGAGCGACCTCCCTTTTATAGGCGCAAGAGAAGGAGACGAGAGGGCAGCACCGGGAGCTGAAGGGACCGAGGGAGATGAAACGAACAGACAGTAGCTGAAGGGTGCAGCGTTCGCATTTAATCTCCACTACAGCAAAAACTTTCCATCTCCCGAGTGACCTTTCGTATACCCGTAGTGCGTGAAAATTAAGACATCGGCTCGGCTCATTCCCACAACTCGCGGCGCGTCGTGACGAGGCATGGCGTGGCGAGGCGGGCGGTGGAGGAGGAGCGCGCGTGGATGTCCCTCTTGTTCTCATGCTCATACAAGTGGAGAAGGAGCCTCCCTTATAAAGAGGTCCAACTCCCTCTAAACTAGCAATGTGGGACTAAGCTTTAGTTCCACCTCTTGCCTTGCACAAATGGGCTGCGTGGGCCTCTAGGATTTATTAGGAATTTCTGAAACTGCTGCTGGGCTAGACCCAAAATGGACAAAATTCCAGCAATCCCCCACCAGATCCCAGAGGCACACAAAATTTGCCTTTGGTTCCAAAACACTGTTTTATATACCGGTACTGCAGTGGAGACTGTTAAGTTGAACTTCCACCTAAAACCCTATGCTACACTAGTAAGCAACTTGAACAGTGGACTGGGCCTTGAACTGCAAGTTTTCTGCGAATCTAGCTTCACATAAAGCCTTGACCGATACGTGGCTACCGTGGGTCTTCCCCGCGGGTGGAGCTTATGCGTCATACTCCGTGACCTTTCATGAGTTTACTAGAGAGAACCCTACTCTCATAGATTGCGATGTTTGACAATCAAACTCATATAGGTGTGTTCTTCAAAAGATGTTCTGCAGGACAACATCTCTGCTTCAAAGAGCCACTTAGAACACATTAAGATATACATCAACCTGCCATGCAGATTAGGAGAGTATTGCATCTTCATGGAGTGGTATTTTTAATAGTAAGGATACTCTCCTCCCAGTTGACCAACAGCTTGTCTTCCACATCTAATTCACGGGATCTCCGATCACAAAGAATAGGTTACCACTGTGAACAACTCATATTGTGGGTCTCATACCCATCTCCCTTGATGCATTATCTATCACTTACGTGATAGACCCTTAGTGAAAGGATCTGCCAGATTTTTAGACGTTTGGATATAATCCAATGCAATAACTCCGGAGTTTCTCATTTTTCTGACAGACTTTAACCTTCTCTGAACGTGTCTTGATGACTTCATGTTATCCTTAGAGCTGTTCACTTTCGTGATCACAGTTTGATTGTCACAGTTCATAAGGATACCCGGTACAGGTTTCTCAACAACCGGCAAGTCATTCAAGAGCCGGAGAAGCCAATCTGCTTCGACCGTAGCTGTATCTAGTGCTGTGAGTTCTGCTTCCATAGTTGACCTCGTTAAGATGGTCTGCTTGCAAGACTTCCAAGAAACAGCGCCACCTCCATGAGTGAACACATATCCGCTCGTGGCCTTTATCTCATCAGCATCTGAGATCCAGTTTGAGTCACTATACCCTTCAAGCACCTTTGGGTGCCCGGTGTAGTGAATTCCATAATTTACAGTGCCTTTCAAATAACGCAAAACTCTCTCTAGAGCTTTCCAATGCACATCTCCCGGTTTTGAGACAAACCGGCTCAGCTTGCTAACAGCAAAAGAGATGTCAGGTCTTGTAGCACTGGCTAAGTACATAAGCGAGCCAATAATCTGAGAATACTTCAATTGATCTCTAGCAATTCTTCGATTCTTTCGAAGCAGCACGCTAGCATCATATGGTGTTGGAGAGGGCTTGCAGTCACTATAGCCAAAGCGACTCAAGATCTTTTCCACATAGTGAGATTGAAGCAATGTAATCCCACCATCATCATCTCTCAACAACTTGATGTTCAGAATGACATCAGCCACTCCTAAATCCTTCATCTCAAAACAGCGAGATAGGAAATCCTTGACCTCCTTAATAACATTCAGATTTGTTCCGAAAATCAGTATGTCATCAACATACAAGCAAAGCATAACTCCCTCGCCCCCACCATGGCGATAGTACACACATTTGTCAGCTTCGTTCACAACAAAGCCTGCAGCTGTTAAAGTTCTTTCGAACTTCTCATGCCACTGTTTGGGTGCTTGCTTGAGTCCGTACAAAGACTTCAGCAACTTGCACACTTTCCCTTCCTGACCATCTATTACAAACCCATCTGGTTGTTCCATATAAATTTCCTCATCCAACTCTCCATTCAGGAAAGCAGTCTTAACATCCATTTGATGAACGAGAAGACCATGTGAGGCAGCTAGTGAAAGTAGAACTCGAATAGTGGTCAGTCGAGCCACAGGTGAGTAAGTATCAAAGAAATCTTCACCTTCCTTTTGGGTATAACCCTTAGCCACGAGCCGAGCCTTGTACTTTTCAATAGTACCATCAGGCCTAAGCTTCTTCTTGAATACCCATTTGCATCCTATAGGTTTGCACCCATAAGGACGATCAGTTATCTCCCAAGTTTCATTCGCCAAGATGGAATCCATCTCGCTACGAACTGCTTCCTTCCAGTAGTCAGCATCTTCAGATGCATAGGCCTCTGAAATAGAACTGGGAGTGTCATCTATGAGATACACAAGAAAATCATCACCAAAGGACTTTGCAGTCCTCTGTCTCTTGCTCCTAATAGGAACTTCATTGTTCTCCTCCACGGGACTTTCAAAGTGTTCCATCGAAATGGCAGGTTCGGTAATTGTAACTGGTTCCTGATTCGATGAACTAGGCATCTCCTGATTAGATGAGGTAGCCATATCCTTCATGGGAAAGATATCTTCAAAGAAAGTCGCATCATTCGACTCCATGATCGTACCGACATGCATGTCAGGTACCTCAGATTTTACAACCAAGAATCTATAGCCAATGCTATGAAAAGCATATCCCAAGAAAACACAATCCACAGTCTTTGGTCCAAGTTTCCGCTTCTTTGGAATTGGAACATTGACTTTCGCCAAACAACCCCATGTTCGCAGATAAGAGAGTTTTAACCTTTTCTTCTCCCATTCCTCGAATGGAGTTATCTCTTTGTTCTTTGTGGGAACTCGATTTAGGACATGACATGCTGTCAATATCGCCTCCCCCCACCATGCCTTGGAGAGACCCGATGTGTCTAACATGGCGTTAACCAAATCAGTTAGAGTACGGTTCTTTCTTTCGGCCACCCCATTTGACTGAGGTGAGTAGGGAGGCGTCCTCTCATGGATTATACCATGTTCCGCACAAAAAGCATCAAATTCATTGGAAAAATACTCTCCACCACGGTCGGACCTAAGCCTCTTGATTTTCCGATCAAGTTGGTTTTCCACTTCAGCTTTATAGATCTTGAAAAAGTTCAAAGCCTCATCCTTAGATTTCAGAAGATACACACAACAGTATCTAGTGGAGTCGTCAATTAACGTCATGAAATATTTCTTTCCACCTTTTGTCAAAACACCATTCATTTCACATAGATCTGAATGTATAAGTTCTAGTGGTGCAAGATTTCTCGTCTCCGCAGTCACGTGAGATTTACGAGGTTGCTTAGCTTGCACACACACTTGACACTTAGATCCCTTAACGGTGGTGAAACTAGGGATTAAGTTCAACTTCGCTAGTCGCGACATGCAACCAAAGTTAACATGACAAAGTCGTGAATGCCACACATTTGATTCACTATTGTTGCAAATATGATTAACAACTTTATTGCAAACGTCTGATAAGGATAAACGAAACAGGCCTCCTGACTCATAGCCTTTACCAACAAAGGTTCCATACTTGGATATTACAAATTTATTCGACTCAAAGACAAGCTTATAGCCATCTCTACACAGAAGAGATCCGCTAACAAGATTTTTATTGACGGAGGGGACATAATGCACGTTCTTCAGCCGCACGATCTTCCCCGAAGTAAACTTCAGATCGACCGTGCCAACACCACGAACAGAAGCACTTGAACCGTTGCCCATCAGCACGGTTGAAGTCCCTGCGGTCTGATAAGACGAAAACATGGAAATATCACCGCATACATGCACATTAGCACCCGTGTCAATCAACCAATCAGGAGAATGACATACTGAAAGAATAGTGGGAAATATACCATACCCAGCATCCTTCATGTCAATGTCTCCGATGACAACATTAGCGGTCTTGCCGCCTTTCCCAGGATGACGCTTGTCATAGCGATTGGGGCAACTAGGAGCCCAATGATCAGGATCTCCACACACATGACAAGCACCTTTCTTCTTGTCATTCTTCTTCTTGAAGTTCGTGTGCTGCACAGCCTTGTTCTTCCCATCAAACTTTCCTTTACCATCAAACTTGCCCTTGTTCTTGAACTTGTGGGACTGGAAGTTTTTCTTCTGTACCAGATTGGCACTAGATCCTCCCTCAATACCTCGAGCACGTGTGTCCTTTGCTCTCGCCTTTTCTTCCACATCAAGAGTACCAATGAGATCCGGAACGGAAAACTCCTGTCTCTTATGCTTCAGTAAGGTAGCAAAGTTCCTCCACGAAGGAGGAAGCTTAGTGATGATACCCCCGGCAACAAACTTGTCCGGTAGGATACAATTGAAGTACTCAAGTTCTCTAGCAAATGACTGTATCTCGTGAGCCTGCTCAACCACGGAGCGCTCTTCAGTCATCCTGTAATCATAGAATTGCTCCATGATGTACAGCTCAGTGCCGGCATCCGAGACCCCAAACTTGGCCTCGAGTGCGTCCCACATATCTTTTCCATTGTCAATTGACGCATAAGCATCAACTATGTTCTCACCAAGAACACTCAAGAGCGCAGCCTTAAACGAGGTATCCATTTTCTGAAAAGCTTGTGCCTGTTGGGCATCTTGCTCTCCTTCAGGTTTGCCAAGAGTGGCGTCATAGCAACTCATGGTTTGAAACCATAAGACTGCTCTCACGCGCCACCTCTTATAGTGGATACCCTCAAACATAGGAGGTCTCATGGAAGCAGCAAAACCATTCGAGGTAAATTGCCTATAATAAGGTTTTTGGATTGTTGGAAATATGAGCAATTTATCGACTGATTTTATTAACAGAAATAGTAGATAAAACATGACTAAAATAGCAAATATAAAGCAAGTCATGCAATCTGACAAAGAGAAGGTAAACATTGTCTGCATATATGAACTTGAGGTAAACACATCTAGAACAGTCACTAGATGAAGTTGCTTATACGACATAGAACCTAACATACGTAAGATAGAAACTAGAGCCAAAAACTGTAGCAGAACTTCTAACAGAAAGGAGAAGAACATGTACGGCACAGCAGCAGCAGAGGCGCTGGACTTGGGGTCGGTGTCCTCGCCTGCCATGTCGTCGAGGAGGTCGTGGACGTCGGGGAAGAAGTCGTCGTCGGGGAAGTAGTCGTCGGCAACCGGATCGTCCGTGATGAAGCAGCCAGTAGTCGCGCAGAGCGCTCCCCAAAAACCTTATCACCCTTCTCCCGTACAGGACTCAAAGAGTGCGATTTCAGAGGCCTACTGTCCCGACCTGTGGTGCACGCCGCAAGCCGGGATGGAGAAGATTGTAGCAGCAGCGCAGTGCTCAGGAACCGGTGTCGAGAGGAAGAAGTAGTTCTGGTGCGTCTTGCTGAGAGGAGCGACCTCCCTTTTATAGGCGCAAGAGAAGGAGGCGAGAGGGCAGCGCCGGGAGCTGAAGGGACCGAGGGAGATGAAAGGAACAGACAGCAGCCGAAGGGTGCAGCGTTCGCATTTAATCTCCACTACAGCAAAAACTTTCCATCTCCCGAGTGACCTTTTGAAGGAAATATGCCCTAGAGGCAATAATAAAGTTATTATTTATTTCCTCATATCATGATAAATGTTTATTATTCATGCTAGAATTGTATTAACCGGAAACATGATACATGTGTGAATACATAGACAAACACATAGTCACTAGTATGCCTCTACTTGACTAGCTCATTAATCAAAGATGGTTATGTTTCCTAACCATAGACATGTGTTGTCATTTGATTAATGGGATGACATCATTAGGAGAATGATGTGATTGACATGACCCATTCCGTTAGCCTAGCACTTGATCGTTTAGTATATTGCTATTGCTTTCTTCATGACTCATACAAAGTTCCTGCAACTATGAGATTGTGCAACTCCCGTTTACCGGAAGAACACTTTGTGTGCTACCAAACGTCACAACATAACTGGGTGATTATAAAGGTGCTCTACAGGTGTTTCCGAAGGTACATGTTGGGTTGGCATAATTCGAGATTAGGTTTTGTCACTCCGATTGTCGGAGAGGTATCTCTGGGCCCTCTCGGTAATACTCATCACCTAAGCCTTGCAAGCATTGTAACTAATGAGTTAGTTATAAGATGATGTATTACAGAACGAGTAAAGAGACTTGCCGGTAACGAGATTGAACTAGGTATTGGATACCGACGATCGAATCTCGGGCAAGTAACATACCGATGACAAAGGGAACAACGTATGTTGTTATGCGGTTTGACCGATAAAGATCTTCGTAGAATATGTAGGAACCAATATGGGCATCCAGGTCCCGCTATTGGTTATTGACCGAGAATGGTTCTAGGTCATGTCTACATAGTTCTCGAACCCATAGGGTCCGCACGCTTAACGTTACGATGACAGTTTTATTATGAGTTTATAAGTTTTGATGTACCGAAGTTTGTTCTGAGTCTCGGATGTGATCACGGACATGACGAGGAGTCTCGAAATGGTCGAGACATAAAGATTGATATATTGGACGACTATATTCGGACACCGGAAGTATTCCGGGTGATTTCGGAGAAAACCGGAGTGCCGGGGGGGTTACCGGAACCCCCCGGGAGAGTATTGGGCCTATGGGCCTTAGGGGAAAGGAGAGAGGGGCAGCCAACATGGGCGCGCGCCCCCTCCCCCCTCTGGTCCGAATTGGACTAGGAGGGGGGGCGGCGGCGCCCCCCCTTTCCTTCCCCCTCTCCCCTTCCTTCCCCCTCCTAGTAGGAGTAGGAAAGGAGGAGTCCTACTCCTACTAGGAGGAGGATTCCTCCTCCCTTGGCGCGCCCAAAGGGGCCGGCCGGCCTCCCCCCTTGCTCCTTTATATACGGGGGCAGGGGGGCACCCCATAGACACACAAGTTGATCTACGGATCGTTCCTTAGCCGTGTGCGGTGCCCCCCTCCACCATATTCCACCTCGGTCATATCGTCGCGGAGTTTAGGTGAAGCCCTGCGTCGGTAGAACATCATCATCGTCACCACGCCGTCGTGCTGACGGAACTCATCTCCTGAGCTTCGCTGGATCGGAGGCCAGAGATCGTCATCGAGCTGAACGTATGCTGAACTCGAAGGCCCCGTATGTTCGGTGCTTGGATCGGTCGGATCGTGAAGACGTACAACTACATCAACCGCGTTGTTCTAACGCTTCCGCTTACGGTCTACGAGGGTACGTGGACGAACACTCTCCCCTCTCGTTGCTATGCCATCACCATGATCTTGCGTGTGCGTAGGAATTTTTTTGAAATTACTACGTTCCCCAACAGTGGCATCCGAGCCTAGGTTTTATGCGTTGATGTTATATGCACGAGTAGAACACAAGTGAGTTGTGGGCGATACAAGTCATACTGCTTACCAGCATGTCATACTTTGGTTCGGCGGTATTGTGAGATGAAGCGGCCCGGACCGACATTACGCGTACGCTTACGCGAGACTGGTTTCACCGTTACGAGCACTCGTGCTTAAAGGTGGCTGGCGGGTGTCTGTCTCTCTCACTTTAGTTGAAACGAGTGTGGCTACGCCCGGTCCTTGCGAAGGTTAAAACAGCACCAACTTGACGAACTATCGTTGTGGTTTTTGATGCATAGGTAAGAACGGTTCTTGCTCAGCCCGTAGCAGCCACGTAAAACTTGCAACAACAAAGTAGAGGATGTCTAACTTGTTTTTACAGGGCATGTTGTGATGTGATATGGCCAAGACGTGATGCTATATTTTCTTGTATGAGATGATCATGTTTTGTAACTGAAGTTATCGGCAACTGGCAGGAGCCATATGGTTGTCGCTTTATTGTATGAAATGCAAACGCCCTGTAATTGCTTTACTTTATCAGTAAGCGGTAGCAATAGTCGTAGAAGCAATAGATGGTGTAACGACAATGATGCTACAATGGAGATCAAGGTGTCGCGCCGGTGACGATGGTGATCACGACGGTGCTTCGGAGATGGAGATCACAAGCACAAGATGATGATGGCCATATCATATCACTTATATTGATTGCATGTGATGTTTATCCTTTATGCATCTTATCTTGCTTTGATTGACGGTAGCATTTTAAGATGATCTCTCACTAAAATTATCAAGAAGTGTTCTCCCTAAGTATGCACCATTGCCAAAGTTCGTCGTGCCCAGACACCACGTGATGATCGGGTGTGATAAGCTCTACGTCCATCTACAACTGGTGCAAGCCAGTTTTGCACACGCGGAATACTCAGGTTAAACTTGACGAGCCTAGCATATGCAGATATGGCCTCGGAACACAGAGACCGAAAGGTCGAGCGTGAATCATATAGTAGATATGATCAACATAGTGATGTTCACCATTGAAAACTACTCCATCTCACGTGATGATCGGTTATGGTTTAGTTGATTTGGATCACGTAATCACTTAGATGACTAGAGAGATGTCTGTCTAAGTGGGAGTTCTTAAGTAATATGATTAATTGAACTTAAATTTATCATGAACTTAGTACCTGATAGTATTTTGCTTGTCTATGTTTGTTTGTAGATAGATGGCTCGTGCTGTTGTTCCGTTGAATTTTAATGCATTCCTTGAGAAAAAAAGTTGAAAGATGATGGTAGCAATTACACGGACTGGGTCCGTAACCTGAGGATTATCCTCATTGCTGCAGAGAAAAGTTACGTCCTGGAAGCACCGCTGGGTGCCAGGCCTGCTGCTGATGCAACTGACGATGTTAAGAACGTCTGGCAGAGCAAAGCTGATGACTACTCTATAGTTCAGTGTGTCATGCTTTACGGCTTAGAATCGGGACATCAACAACGTTTTGAACGTCATGGAGCATATGAGATGTTCCAGGAGTTGAAGTTAATATTTCAAGCAAATGCCCGGATTGACAGATATGAAGTCTCCAATAAGTTCTACAACTGCAAGATGGAGGAGAATAGTTCTGTCAGTGAGCATATACTCAAAATGTCTGGGTATAATAATCACTTGATTCAACTGGGAGTTAATCTTCCGGATGATAGCGTCATTGATAGAATTCTCCAATCACTGCCACCAAGCTACAAGAGTTTGTGATGAACTATAATATGCAAGGGATGAACAAGACTATTCCCGAGCTCTTCGCAATGCTAAAAGCTGCGGAGGTAGAAATCAAGAAGGAGCATCAAGTGTTCATGGTCAACAAGACCACTAGTTTCAAGAAAAAGGGCAAAGGGAAGAAGAAGGGGAACCTCAAAAAGAATGGCAAGCAAGTTTCTGCTCAAGAGAAGAAACTCAAGTCTGGACCTAAGCCTGAAACTGAGTGCTTCTACTGCAAGCAGACTGGTCACTAGAAGCAGAACTGCCCCAAGTATTTGGCGGATAAGAAGGATGGCAAAGTGAACAAAGGTATATGTGATATACATGTTATTGATGTGTACCTAACTAGAGCTCATAGTAGCACCTGGGTATTTGATACTGGTTCTGTTGCTAATATTTGCAACTCAAAACAGGGACTACGGAATAAGCGAGCACTGGCCAAGGACGAGGTGACGATGCGCGTGGGAAATGGTTCCAAAGTCGATGTGATCGCGGTCGGCATGCTACCTCTACATCTACCTTCGGGATTAGTATTAGACCTAAATAATTGTTATTTGGTGCCAGCGTTAAGCATGAACATTATATCTGGATCTTGTTTGATGCGAGACGGTTATTCATTTAAATCAGAGAATAATGGTTGTTCTATTTATATGAGTAATATCTTTTATGGTCATGCACCCTTGAAGAGTGGTCTATTTTTATTAAATCTCGATAGTAGTGATACACATATTCATAGTGTTGAAACCAAAAGATGCAGAGTTGATAACGATAGTGCAACTTACTTGTGGCACTGCCATTTGGGTCATATCGGTGTAAAGCGCATGAAGAAACTCCATACTGATGGACTTTTGGAATCACTTGATTATGAATCACTTGGTACTTGCAAACCGTGCCTTATGGGCAAGATTACTAAAACGCCGTTCTCCGGAACTATGGAGCGAGCAACTGATTTGTTGGAAATCATACATACTGATGTTTGTGGTCCAATGAATATTGAGGCTCGCGGCGGGTATCGTTATTTTCTCACCTTCACAGATGATTTAAGCAGATATGCGTATATCTACTTGATGAAACACAAGTCTGAAACATTTGAAAAGTTCAAAGAATTTCAGAGTGAAGTGGAAAATCATCGTAACAATAAAATAAAGTTTCTACGATCTGATCGTGGAGGAGAATATTTGAGTTACGAGTTTGGCCTACACTTGAAACAATGTGGAATAGTTTCGCAACTCACGCCACCTGGAACACCACAACGAAATGGTGTGTCCGAATGTCGTAATCGTACTTTACTTGATATGGTGCGATCTATGATGTCTCTTACTGATTTACCGCTATCGTTTTGGGGTTATGCTTTAGAGACGGCCGCATTCACGTTAAATAGGGCACCATCAAAATCCGTTGAGACGACGCCTTATGAACTGTGGTTTGGCAAGAAACCAAAGTTGTCGTTTCTTAAAGTTTGGGGCTGCGATGCTTATGTGAAGAAACTTCAACCAGATAAGCTCGAACCCAAATCAGAGAAATGTGTCTTCATAGGATACCCAAAAGAGACTGTTGGGTACACCTTCTATCACAGATCCGAAGGCAAGACATTCGTTGCTAAGAATGGATCCTTCCTAGAGAAGGAGTTTCTCTCGAAAGAATTGAGTGGGAGGAAAGTAGAACTTGATGAGATAACTGTATCTACTCCCTTATTGGAAAGTAGTTCATCACGAGAACCGGTTCCTGTGACAACTACACCAATTAGTGAGGAAGCTAATGATAATGATCATGAAACTTCGGATCAAGTTTCTACTGAACCTCGTAGGTCTACCAGAGTAAGATCCGCACTAGAGTGGTATGGTAATCCTATTCTGGAAGTCATGTTACTTGACCATGATGAACCTACGAACTATGAGGAAGCGATGATGAGCCCAGATTCCGCAAAATGGCTAGAGGCCATGAAATCTGAGATGGGATCCATGTATGAAAACAAAGTATGGACTTTGGTTGACTTGCCCGATGATCGGCAAGCCATTGATAATAAATGGATCTTTAAGAAGAAGACTGACGCTGATGGTAATGTAACTGTCTATAAAGCTCGACTTGTTGCAAAAGGTTTTCGACAAGTTCAAGGGGTTGACTACGATGAGACTTTCTCACCCGTAGCGATGCTTAAGTCTGTCCGAATCATGTTAGCTATTGCTGCATTTCATGATTATGAAATTTGGCAAATGGATGTCAAGACTGCATTCTTGAATGGATTTCTAGAAGAAGAGTTGTATATGATGCAGCCGGAAGGTTTTGTTGATCCAAAAGGTGCTGACAAAGTGTGCAAGCTCCAGCGTTCCATTTATGGACTGGTGCAAGCATCTCGGAGTTGGAATAAACGCTTTGATAGTGTGATCAAAGCATATTGTTTTATACAGACTTTTGGAGAAGCCTGTATTTACAAGAAAGTGAGTGGGAGCTCTGTAGCATTTCTAATTTTATATGTAGATGACATATTATTAATTGGAAATGATATAGAATTTCTGGATAGCATAAAGGGATACTTGAATAAAAGTTTTTCAATGAAAAACCTCGGTGAAGCTACTTACATATTGGGCATCAAGATCTATAGAGATAGATCAAGACGCTTAATAGGACTTTCACAAAGCACATACCTTGACAAAATTTTGAAAAAGTTCAAAATGCATCAGGCAAAGAAAGGATTCTTGCCTGTGCTACAAGGTGTGAAGTTGAGTCAAACTCAATGCCCGACCACAGCAGAAGATAGAGAGAAAATGAAAAATGTTCCCTATGCTTCAGCCACAGGCTCTATCATGTATGCAATGCTGTGTACCAGACCTGACGTATGCTTAGCAATAAGCTTGGCAGGAAGGTACCAAAGTAATCCAGGAGTGGAACACTGGACAGCGGTCAAGAACATCCTGAAATACCTGAAAAGGACTAAGGATATGTTTCTCGTATATGGAGGTGACAAAGAGCTAGTCGTAAATGGTTACGTTGATGCAAGCTTTGACACTGATCCGGACGATTCTAAATCGCAAACCGGATACGTGTTTTTATTAAACGGTGGAGCTGTAAGTTGGTGCAATTCTAAACAAAGCGTCGTGGCGGGATCTACATGTGAAGCGGAATACATAGCTGCTTCGGAAGCAGCAAATGAAGGAGTCTGGATGAAGGAGTTCATTTCCGATCTAGGTGTCATACCTAGTGCATCGGGACCAATGAAGATCTTCTGTGACAATACTGGTGCAATTGCCTTGGCAAAGGAATCCAGATTTCACAAGAGGACCAAGCACATCAAGAGACGCTTCAATTCCATTCGGGACCAAATCCAAGTGGGAGACATAGAGATTTGCAAGATACATACGGATCTGAATGTTGCAGACCCGTTGACTAAGCCTCTCTCACGAGCAAAACATGATCAGCACCAAGAATCCATGGGTGTTAGAATCATTACTATGTAATCTAGATTATTGACTCTAGTGCAAGTGGGAGACTGAAGG
Source organism: Triticum aestivum (assembly GCF_018294505.1). Classification (NCBI taxonomy): domain Eukaryota; kingdom Viridiplantae; phylum Streptophyta; class Magnoliopsida; order Poales; family Poaceae; genus Triticum; species Triticum aestivum. The sequence continues at coordinate 53,014,000 of NC_057801.1, read as the reverse complement.
AAATATGCCCTAGAGGCAATAATAAAGTTATTATTTATTTCCTTATATCATGATAAATGTTTATTATTCATGCTAGAATTGTATTAACCGGAAACATGATACATGTGTGAATACATAGACAAACACATAGTCACTAGTATGCCTCTACTTGACTAGCTCATTAATCAAAGATGGTTATGTTTCCTAACCATAGACATGTGTTGTCATTTGATTAATGGGATCACATCATTAGGAGAATGATGTGATTGACATGACCCATTCCGTTAGCCTAGCACTTGATCGTTTAGTATATTGCTATTGTTTTTTTCATGACTCATACAAAGTTCCTGCAACTATGAGATTGTGCAACTCCCGTTTACCGGAAGAAAACTTTGTGTGCTACCAAACGTCACAACGTAACTGGGTGATTATAAAGGTGCTCTACAGGTGTTTCCGAAGGTACATGTTGGGTTGGCATAATTCGAGATTAGGTTTTGTCACTCCGATTGTCGGAGAGGTATCTCTGGGCCCTCTCGGTAATACTCATCACTATAAGCCTTGCAAGCATTGTGACCAATGAGTTGGTTACGCGATGATGCATTACGTAACGAGTAAAGAGACTTGCCGGTAACGAGATTGAACTAGGTATTGGATACCGACGATCAAATCTCGGGCGAGTAACATACCGATGACAAAGGGAACAACGTATGTTGTTATGCGGTTTGACCGATAAAGATCTTCGTAGAATATGTAGGAACCAATATGGGCATCCAGGTTCCGCTATTGGTTATTGACCGAGAATAGTTCTAGGTCATGTCTACATAGTTCTCGAACCCGTAGGGTCCGCACGCTTAACGTTACGATGACAGTTTTATTATGAGTTTATAAGTTTTAAGGATAACATGAAAGTGAACAGCTCTAAGGATAACATGAAGTGAACAGCTCTAAGGATAACATGAAGTCATCAAGACACGTTCAGAGAAGGTTAAAGTCTGTCAGGAAAATGAGAAACTCCAGAGTTATTGCATTGGATTATATCCAAACGTCTAAAAATCTGGCAGATCCTTTCACTAAGGGTCTATCACGTAATGTGATAGATAATGCATCGAGGGAGATGGGTATGAGACCCACAATATGAGTTGTTCACAGTGGTAACCTATTCTTTGTGATCTGAGATCCCGTGAATTAGATGTGGAAGACAAGCTGTTGGTCAACTGGGAGGAGAGTATCCTTACTATTAAAAATACCACTCCATGAAGATGCAATACTCTCCTAATCTGCATGGCAGGTTGATGTATATCTTAATGTGTTCTAAGTGGCTCTTTGAAGCAGAGATGTTGTCCTGCAGAACATCTTTTGAAGAACACACCTATATGAGTCTGATTGTCAAACGTCGCAATCTATGAGAGTAGGGTTCTCTCTAGTTGTTGGGGAACGTAGTAATTTCAAAAAATTTCCTACGCACACACAAGATCATGGTGATGGTATAGCAACGAGAGGGGAGAGTGTTGTCCACATACCCTCGTAGACCGTAAGCGGAAGCGTTAGTACAACGCGGTTGATGTAGTCGTACGTCTTCACGATCCGACTGATCCAAGCACCGAACGTACGACACTTCCGAGTTCAGCACACGTTCAGCTCGATGATGATCTCCGGACTCCGATCCAGCAAAGCTCCGGAGATGAGTTCCGTCAGCACGACAGCGTGGTGACGATGATGATGTTCTACCGGCGCAGGCCTTCGCCTAAACTCCGCGACGATATGACCGAGGTGGAATATGGTGGAGGGGGGCACCGCACACGGCTAAGGAACGATCCGTAGATCAACTTGTGTGTCTATGGGGTGCCCCCCCCCGCCCCCGTATATAAAGGAGCCAGGGGGGAGGAGGCGGCCGGCCAAGGAGGGCGCGCCAAGGGGGGAGTCCTACTCCCACCGGGAGTAGGACTCCCTTCTTTCCTAGTTGGAATAGGAGAAGGGGGGAAAGAGGAGGAAGAGGGGAAGGAAAGGGGGGGCGCCGCCCCCCTTCCCTTGTCCTATTCGGACTAGGAAGGGGAGGGGCGCGCGGCCCCCTCCTGCCTCCTTCTTTATTCTCCATCAAGGCCCATGTAGGCCCAATAACCCCCCGGGGGGTTCTGGTAACCTCCCGGTACTCCGGTAAAATGCCGATTTCACCCGGAACGATTCCGATGTCCAAATATAGGCTTCCAATATATCGATCTTTATGTCTTGACCATTTCGAGACTCCTCGTCACGTCCGTGATCACATCCGGGACTCCGAACAAACTTCGGTACATCAAAACTTATAAACTCATAATAAAACTGTCATCGTAACGTTAAGCGTGCGGACCCTACGGGTTCGAGAACTATGTAGACATGACCTAGAACTATTCTCGGTCAATAACCAATAGCGGAACCTGGATGCCCATATTGGTTCTTACATATTCTACGAAGATCTTTATCGGTCAAACCGCATAACAACATACGTTGTTCCCTTTGTCATCGGTATGTTACTCGCCCGAGATTTGATCGTCGGTATCCAATACCTAGTTCAATCTCGTTACCGGCAAGTCTCTTTACTCGTTACGTAATGCATCATCCCGTAACCAACTCAGTGGTCACAATGCTTGCAAGGCTTATAGTGATGTGCATTATCGAGAGGGCCCAGAGATACCTCTCCGACAATCGGAGTGACAAAACCTAATCTCGAAATACGCCAACTCAACATGTACCTTCGGAGACACATGTAGTACTCCTTTATAATCACCCAGTTATGTTGTGACGTTTGGTAGTACCCAAAGTGTTCCTCCGGTAAACGGGAGTTGCATAATTCTCATAGTTACAGGAACATGTATAAGTCATGAAGAAAGCAACAGCAGTATACTAAACGATCAAGTGCTAGGCTAACGGAATGGGTCATGTCAATCACATCATTCTTCTAATGATGTGATCCCACTAATCAAATGACAACACATGTCTATGGTTAGGAAACATAACCATCTTTAATTAATGAGCTAGTCAAGTAGAGGCATACTAGTGACTATGTGTTTGTCTATGTATTCACACATGTATCATGTTTCCGGTTAATACAATTCTAGCATGAATAATAAACATTTATCATGATATAAGGAAATAAATAATAACTTTATTATTGCCTCTAGGGCATATTTCCTTCAGTCTCCCACTTGCACTAGAGTCAATAATCTAGATTACATAGTAATGATTCTAACACCCATGGAGTCTTGGTGCTGATCATGTTTTGCTCGTGAGAGAGGCTTAGTCAACGGGTCTGCAACATTCAGATCCGTATGTATCTTGCAAATCTCTATGTCTCCCACTTGGACTTGGTCCCGAATGGAATTGAAGCGTCTCTTGATGTGCTTGGTCCTCTTGTGAAATCTGGATTCCTTTGCCAAGGGAATTGCACCAGTATTGTCACAGAAGATCTTCATTGGTCCCGATGCACTAGGTATGACACCTAGATCAGAAATGAACTCCTTCATCCAGACTCCTTTATTTGCTGCTTCAGAAGCAGCTATGTACTCCGCTTCACATGTAGATCCCGCCACGACGCTTTGTTTAGAACTGCGCCAACTTACAGCTCCACCGTTTAATAAAAACACGTATCCGGTTTGCGATTTAGAATCGTCTGGATCAGTGTCAAAGCTTGCATCGACGTAACCATTTACGACTAGCTCTTTGTTACCTCCATATATGAGAAACATATCCTTAGTCCTTTTCAGGTACTTCAGGATGTTCTTGACCGCTGTCTAGTGATCCACTCCTGGATTACTTTGGTACCTTCCTGCCAAGCTTAGTTCTAAGCATACGTCAGGTCTGGTACACAACATTGCATACATGATAGAGCCTATGGCTGAAGCATAGGGAACATCTTTCATTTTCTCTCTATCTTCTACTATGGTCGGGCATTGAGTTTGACTCAACTTCACACCTTGTAGCACGGGCAAGAACCCTTTCTTTGCCTGATCCATTTTGAACTTTTTCAAAATTTTGTCAAGGTATGTGCTTTGTGGAAGTCCTATTAAGCGTCTTGATCTATCTCTATAGATCTTGATGCCCAATATGTAAGCAGCTTCACCGAGGTCTTTCATTGAAAAACTTTTATTCAAGTATCCCTTTATGCTATCCAGAAATTCTATATCATTTCCAATTAATAATATGTCATCTACATATAATATCAGAAATGCTACAGAGCTCCCACTCACTTTCTTGTAAATACAGGCTTCTCCAAAAGTCTGTATAAAACCATATGCTTTGATCACACTATCAAAACGTTTATTCCAACTCCGAGATGCTTGCACCAGTCCATAAATGGATCGCTGGAGCTTGCACACTTTGTTAGCACCTTTTGGATCAACAAAACCTTCTGGCTGCATCATATACAACTCTTCTTCTAGAAATCCATTCAAGAATGCAGTTTTGACATTCATTTGCCAAATTTCATAATCATGAAATGCAGCAATAGCTAACATGATTCTGACAGACTTAAGCATCGCTACGGGTGAGAATGTCTCATCGTAGTCAACCCCTTGAACTTGTCGAAAACCTTTCGCAACAAGTCGAGCTTTATAGATAGTTATATTACCATCGGGGTTAGTCTTCTTCTTAAAGATCCATTTATTCTCGATGGCTTGCCGATCATCGGGCAAGTCAACCAAAGTCCATACTTTGTTTTCATACATGGATCCCATCTCAGATTTCATGGCTTCTAGCCATCTTGCGGAATCTGGGCTCATCATCGCTTCCTCATAGTTCATAGATTCATCATGGTCAAGCAACATGAATTCCAGAATAGGATTACCGTACCACTCTGGTGCGGATCTTACTCTGGTAGACCTACGAGGTTCAATAGAAACTTGATCTGAAGTTTCATGATCAATATCATTAGCTTCCTCACTAATTGGTGTAGTTGTCACAGGAACCGGTTCTTGTGATGAACTACTTTCCAATAAGGGAGTAGATACAGTTATCTCATCAAGTTCTACTTTCCTCCCACTCACTTCTTTCGAGAGAAACTCCTTCTCTAGAAAGGATCCGATTTTAGCAACGAAAATCTTGCCTTTAGATCTGTGATAGAAGGTGTACCCAATAGTATCTTTTGGGTATCCTATGAAGACACATTTCTCCGATTTGGGTTCGAGCTTATCTGGTTGAAGTTTCTTCACATAAGCATCGCAGCCCCAAACTTTAAGAAACGACAACTTTGGTTTCTTGCCAAACCATAGTTCATAAGGTGTCGTCTTAACGGATTTTGATGGTGCCCTATTTAACGTGAATGCGGCCGTCTCTAAAGCATAACCCCAAAACGATAGCGGTAAATCAGTAAGAGACATCATAGATCGCACCATATCTAGTAAAGTACGATTATGACGTTCGGACACACCATTTCATTGTGGTGTTCCGGGTGGCGTGAGTTGCGAAACTATTCCGCATTGTTTCAAGTGCAGACCAAACTCGTAACTCAAATATTCTCCTCCACGATCAGATCGTAGAAACTTTATTTTCTTGTTACGATGATTTTCCACTTCACTCTGAAATTCTTTGAACTTTTCAAATGTTTCAGACTTGTGTTTCATTAAGTAGATATACCCATATCTGCTCAAATCATCTGTGAAGGTGAGAAAATAACGATATCCGCCGCGAGCCTCAACATTCATTGGACCACAAACATCAGTATGTATGATTTCCAACAAATCAGTTGCTCGCTCCATAGTTCCGGAGAACGGTGTTTTAGTCATCTTTCCCATAAGGCACGGTTCGCAAGTACCAAGTGATTCATAATCAAGTGATTCGAAAAGCCCATCAGTATGGAGTTTCTTCATGCGCTTTACACCGATATGACCTAAACGGCAGTGCCACAAATAAGTTGCACTATCGTTATCAACTCTGCATCTTTTGGTTTCAACACTATGAACATGTGTATCACTACTATCGAGATTCAACAAAAATAGACCACTCTTCAAGGGTGCATGACCATAAAAGATATTACTCATATAAATAGAACAACCATTATTCTCTGATTTAAATGAATAACCATCTTGCATCAAACAAGATCCAGATATAATGTTCATGCTCAATGCTGGCACCAAATAACAATTATTTAGGTCTAAAACTAATCCCGATGGTAGATGTAGAGGTAGCGTGCCGACCGCGATCACATCGACTTTGGAACCATTTCCCAGGCGCATCGTCACCTCGTCCTTAGCCAATCTTCGCTTAATCCGTAGTCCCTGTTTCGAGTTGCAAATATTAGCAACAGAACCAGTATCAAATACCCAGGTGCTACTGCGAGCATTAGTAAGGTACACATCAATAACATGTATATCACATACACCTTTGTTCACTTTGCCATCCTTCTTATCCGCCAAATACTTGGGGCATTTCCGCTTCCAGTGACCATTTCCTTTGCAGTGTAAGCACTCAGTTTTAGGCTTTGGTCCAGCTTTGGTCTTCTTCACAGGAGTGACAACTTGTTTTTCATTCTAATTGAAGTTTCCATTTCTTTCCCTTTGCCCTTTTATTGAAACTATTGGTCTTGTCAATCATCAACACTTGATGCTCTTTCTTTGATTTCTACCTTCGTCGATTTCAACATCACGAAGAGCTCGGGAATCGTTTTCGTCATCCCTTGCATACTATAGTTCATCACGAAGTTCTAGTAACTTAGTGATGGTGACTAGAGAATTCTGTCAATCACTATCTTATCTGGAAGATTAACTCCCACTTGATTCAAGCGATTGAAGTACTCAGACAATCTGAGCACATGCTCACTAGTTGAGCGATTCTCCTCCATCTTTTAGCTATAGAACTTGTTGGAGACTTCATATCTCTCAACTCGGGTATTTACTTGAAATATTTACTTCAATTCCTGGAACATCTCATATGGTCCATGACGTTCAAAACGTCTTTGAAGTCCCGATTCTAAGCCATTAAGCATGGTGCACTAAACTATCAAGTAGTCATCATATTGAGCTAGCCAAACATTCATAACGTTTGCATTTGCTCCTGCAATAGGTCTGTCACCTAGCGGTGCATTAAGGACATAATTCTTCTGTGCAGCAATGAGGACTAACCTCAGATCACGGATCAAATCCGCAACATTGCTACTAACATCTTTTAACACAATTTTCTCTAGGAACATATCAAAATAAACATATGAAAGTAACAATGCGAGCTATTGATCTACTACATAATTTGCAAAATACTACCAGGACTAAGTTCATGATAAATTTAGGTTCAATTAATCATATTACTTAATAACTCCCACTTAGATAGACATCCCTCTAATCCTCTAAGTGATTACGTGATCCATATCAACTACACCATGTCCGATCATCACGTGAGATGGAGTAGTTTCAACGGTGAACATCAATATGTTGATCATATCTACTATATGATTCACGCTCGACCTTTCGGTCTCCGTGTTCCGAGGCCATATCTGTATATGCTAGGCTCGTCAAGTTTAACCTGAGTATTCCGCATGTGCAACTGTTTTGCACCCGTTGTATTTGAACGTAGAGCCTATCACACCCGATCATCACGTGGTGTCTCAGCACGAAGAACTTTCGCAACGGTGCATACTCAGGGAGAACACTTCTTGATAATTAGTGAGAGATCATCTTAAAATGCTACCGTCAATCAAAACAGAATAAGATGTATAACAGATAAACATCATATGCAATCAAAATATGTGACATGATATGGCCATGATCATCTTGCGCCTTTGATCTCCATCTCCAAAGTACTGTCATGATCTCTATCGTCACCGGCACGACACCATGATCTTCATCATCTTGATCTATATCAATGTGTCGTCACATGGTCGTCCCGCCAACTATTGCTCTTGCAACTATTGCTATCGCATAGCGATAAAGTAAAGCAATTATTTGGCACTTGCATCTTATGCAACAAAGCGACAACCATAGGCTTCTGCCAGTTGTCGATAACTTCAACAAAACATGATCATCTCATACAACAACTTATATCTCATCACGTCTTGACCATATCATATCACAACATGCCCTGCAAAAACAAGTTAGACGTTCTCTACTTTGTTGTTGCAAGTTTTACGTGGCTACTACGGGCTGAGCAAGAACCGTTCTTACCTACGCATCAAAACCACAACGATAGTTCGTCAAGTTGGTGCTGTTTTAACCTTCGCAAGGACCAGGCGTAGCCACACTTGGTACAACTAAAGTTGGAGAAACAGACACCCGCTAGTCACCTGTGTGCAAAGCACGGCGGTAAAACCAGTCTCGCGTAAGCGTACGCGTAATGTCGGTCCGGGCCGCTTCATCCAACAATACCGCTGAACCAAAGTATGACATGCTGGTAAGCAGTATGACTTGTATCGCCCACAACTCACTTGTGTTCTACTCGTGCATATAACATCAACACATAAAACCTAGGCTCTGATACCACTGTTGGGAACGTAGTAATTTCAAAAAAATTCCTACACACACGCAAGATCATGGTGATGGTATAGCAACGAGAGGGGAGAGTGTTGTCCACGTACCCTCGTAGACCGTAAGCGGAAGCTTTAGTACAACGCGGTTGATGTAGTCGTACGTCTTCACGATCCGACCGATCCAAGCACCGAACGTACGGCACCTCCGAGTTCAGCACACGTTCAGCTCGATGATGATCTTCGGACTCCAATCCAGCAAAGCTCCGAAGATGAGTTCCGTCAGCACGACGGTGTGGTGACGATGATGATGTTCTACCGGCGCAGGACTTCGCCTAAACTCCGCGATGATATGACCGAGGTGGAATATGGTGGAGGGGGGCACCGCACATGGCTAAGGAACGATCCGTAGATCAAGTTGTGTGTCTATGGGGTGCCCCCCCCCCCGCCCTCGTATATAAAGGAGCCAGGGGGGAGGAGGCGGCCGGCCAAGGAGGGCGCGCCAAGGGGGGAGTCCTAGTTGGAATAGGAGAAGGGGGGAAAGAGGAGGAAGAGGGGAAGGAAGGGGGGGGGGGCGCCGCCCCCCTTCCCTTGTCCTATTCGGACTAGGAAGGGGAGGGGCGCGCGGCCCCCTCCTGCCTCCTTCCCTCTTCTCCCTCAAGGCCCATGTAGGCCCAATAACCCCCCGGGGGGTTCCGGTAACCTCCCGGTACTCCGGTAAAATGCCGATTTCACCCAGAACGATTCCGGTGTCCAAATATAGGCTTCCAATATATCGATCTTTATGTCTCGACCATTTCGAGACTCCTCGTCACGTCCGTGATCACATCCGGGACTCCGAACAAACTTCGGTACATCAAAACTTATAAACTCATAATAAAACTGTCATCGTAACGTTAAGCGTGCGGACCCTACGGGTTCGAGAACTATGTAGACATGACCTAGAACTATTCTCGGTCAATAACCAATAGCGGAACCTGGATGCCCATATTGGTTCCTACATATTCTACGAAGATCTTTATCGGTCAAACCACATAACAACATACGTTGTTCCCTTTGTCATCGATATGTTACTTGCCCGAGATTTGATCGTCAGTATCCAATACCTAGTTCAATCTCGTTACCGGCAAGTCTCTTTACTCGTTACGTAATGCATCATCCCGTAACCAACTCATTGGTCACATTGCTTGCAAGGCTTATAGTGATGTGCATTACCGAGAGGGCCCAGAGATACCTCTCCGACAATCGGAGTGACAAAACCTAATCTCGAAATACGCCAACTCAACATGTACCTTCAGAGACACCTGTAGTACTCATTTACAATCACCCAGTTACGTTGTGACGTTTGGTAGTACCCAAAGTGTTCCTCCGGTAAACGGGAGTTGCATAATTCTCATAGTTACAGGAACATGTATAAGTCATGAAGAAAGCAATAGCAGTATACTAAACGATCAAGTGCTAGGCTAACGGAATGGGTCATGTCAATCATATCATTCTTCTAATGATGTGATCCCACTAATCAAATGACAACACATGTCTATGGTTAGGAAACATAACCATCTTTGATTAATGAGCTAGTCAAGTAGAGGCATACTAGTGACTATATGTTTGTCTATGTATTCACACATGTATCATGTTTCCGGTTAATACAATTCTAGCATGAATAATAAACATTTATCATGATATGAGGAAATAAATAATAACTTTATTATTGCCTCTAGGGCATATTTCCTTCACTAGTAAACTCATGAAAGGTCACGGAGTATGACGCCTAAGCTCCACCCGCGGGGAAGACCCACGGTAGCCACGTATCGGTCAAGGCTTTATGTGAAGCTAGATTCGCAGAAAACTTGCAGTTCAAGGCCCAGTCCACTGTTCAAGTTGCTTACTAGTGTAGCATAGAGTTCTAGGTGGAAGTTCAACTTAACAGTCTCCACTGCAGAACCGGTATATAAAACAGTGTTTTGGAACCAAAGGCAAATTTTGTGTGCCTCTGGGATCTGGTGGGGGATTGCTGGAATTTTGTCCATTTTGGGCCTAGCCCAGTAGCAGTTTCAGAAATTCCTAATAAATCCTAGAGGCCCACGCAGCCCATTTGTGCAAGGCAAGAGGTGGAACTAAAGTTTAGTCCCACATTGCTAGTTTAGAGGGAGTTGGACCTCTTTATAAGGGAGGCTCCTTCCCCACTTGTATGAGCATGAGAACAAAAGGGACATCCACGCGCGCTCCTCCGCCGCCCGCCTCGCCACGCCACGCCTCGTCACGACGCGCCGCGCCGCGCCGCGGGTTGCGGGTTGCGGGAATGAGCCGAGCCGATGTCTAAATTTTTGCCACGCACTACGGGTATATGAAAGGTCACTCGGGAGATGGAAAGTTTTTGCTGTAGTGGAGATTAAATGCGAACGCTGCACCCTTCGGTTACTGTCTGTTCGTTTCATCTCCCTCGGTCTCTTCAGCTCCTGGCGCTGCCCTCTCGCCTCCTTCTCTTGCGCCTATAAAAGGGAGGTCGCTCCTCTCAGCAAGACACACCAGAACTACTTCTTCCTCTCGCCACCGGTTCTTGAGCACTGCGCTGCTGCTACGATCTTCTCCATCCCGGCTTGCGGCGTGCACCGCAGGTCGGGACAGTAGGCCTCCGAAACCGCACTCTTTGAGTCCTGTACGAGAGAAGGGTGATAAGGTTTTTGGGGAGCGCTCTGCGCGACTACTGACTGCTTCATCACGGACGATCCGGTCGCCGACAACTACTTCCCGACGACGACTTCTTCCCCGACGTCCACGGCCTCCTCGACGACGACATGGCAGGCGAGGACACCGACCCCAAGTCCAGCGCTTCTGCTGCTGCTGTGCCGTACGTGTTCTTCTCCTTTCTGTTAGAAGTCCTGCTACAGTTCTTGGCTCTAGTTTCTGTCCTACGTATGTTAGGTTCTATGTCGTATAAGCAACTTCATCTAGTGACTGTTCTAGATGTGTTTACCTCAAGTTCATATATGCAGACGATGTTTACCTTCTCTTTGTCAGATTGCATGACTTGCTTTATATTTGCTATTTTAGTCATGTTTTATCTACTATTTCTGTTAATAAAATCATTCGGTAAATTGCTCATATTTCCAACATCTTCTTCACTATAAATTTCTCTGTGACTATGTTCAAAGAGGCTACGGCTGCGAACGGAAGGAACACAACAAATACACGAATAGCAGCAACAACATAGAATCCCACTGATTTGCCTTCACGGTCACGCTTATTGGTGCCTGCAACGCCCGCGGTCAAGAACCACTTTTGTTTGGTGTAGAGGAGCTGAAAGGTATCAGAGATCGAATTCTGCAGCGTACAGTACGCATGGTTGTTATCAAGTGCTGAGAATGACAGTAGCATCCTGATACGATCATCAGCAGAAGGAGATGCGAGATCCACAAATAACTTGTGGGGACTGAAGTCAACGGGTGTGGCTGGTCCGAAAAGGTAGCTATTCTCCTCAGCAGGATCAGTTGCCTTGTCAGTGAAATCTTCAAGTGGATTGATCTTGAGCTTCTGTGTGTTCATTGACCTCCAAACAGGGTCGCCGGAGCTGACAAGGCTGTTAATACTAGCTCTATTGAGAGCCAAGGGCTTCTCGAAGCATTTGAGGATACCAACGATAAAGAGCAGTATTGTCGCCTGCAGCAGCCTCATGTCGTTGCCTGACCATGATTTCCAGAAGACGTAGACGGCGACGATGACCTGAGACACCGAGGTGAGGATGTGCCGCGTCCACAACTCATTGTCCTCGATGTTGTAGGCGGTTATGCCATCCTGTCCACCGAGATGCATCAGGAGGACAGGCGCCCACAACACCTCCAGGAGCCTGCTGCCGCCCTCTCCATCCCCCTGCTGTGGCTTCCTGTGCGGTTGAAGAGGGTGGCGAGCGCATAGATTGCAACCGCATCGCTGCCCAGATACGCTAGCCATATGAATGGTCTAAAGTAGGATCTGATGGGGAACTTACGCGCGACCGGGGGAGGAGGAAGTACTGAATCAGCAGGCTACAAAGAACGAGGATGCGCAGCTGCCAGTCCTTCCACCATAGCACAGCGCCTGAGACACCCATTATTTCTCCCTTGGATCCCTCCTTTGTCACACACGCACACTAGGTAAGTTTGCTACTGGCTGGTCCACGAAACCACATGTATGTATCTGCTAATTCCGGCCCTCACTTTGCCTAATCTGCTCCTCGTCTTGTCCCTTTCTCAATTTACAAGTACTCCCTCCTCCGTCCTATAATATAAAACCTTTTTCAAGTTAGGTTAACTTCAAAAATGCTCTTATATTATAAGACGATAGGGAGTAGTATATACTACCTTCTTCAATAGTCGATGAGTGGGCCTAATAGTTTTTTTTTCTTGACTTGACCAACTAGTAACATGGACATTTCGAGATGGAAAAAGTCCAAAATAAACCTTAAACTTGTAGATGAAAGCTAAATTGAACCCTGAACTTGTAATCCCAGAAATTGGCACACCAAACTATTCAATCCCGGTCTATTTTGAACCTCCAGAGCGTTTCCAAACAGGGATTGGCAATGTGGCAGATCGAATCCTGGCATTGTTGTGTGCGTTCGTTGCTGGCCCGGCCCAACAAACACGAAATAAGATTTCGTTTCTTTTTCTTTTTTTTGAGGGATTTATTTTTTCGTAAAACGCAAAGTAAAAATACCGGAAGGGTACAGTCGCAACTGGTCTGGGCGAATAGACTAACGCTGCTGATTTGCTACCACTAGCCACTACAATCATTTGACGTTGATGTTATGATGTGAGGCCCGAAGATTTAAACCACATAGAGCAGCGCCGAGATTTAAATCATTTTTTGAAGGGCAAACAAATATTGAAAACGTGCAGGCCCGAACAATCTTTGAAATATCCGTTTCTTAAGTGGGAACAATTTTAGAAAATTCTGAATAATTTTTTAAAAATACGATCATTTATTTAAAAACAACCAATTTTGAAAAACTGAACACCGTTTGAAACATATATTTTTTTAAACATGGGAACAAATTTGCCAAGCTTATTTTTTAAAAAATAAATAAACAATTGTAAGAAATTGTCGTATAATTTTCTGAAATCTTTATGTCATTAATAAAATGTAATACACGTATTTGGCAAAATGTTACCATGTCACATTTAAAAAAATTTATTTTCGTGAAATATTTTTTTTAAACTATTATCGGTATTTAAAAATTGTTCATAATTATTTTCAGGAATGTTTCGAAATTTTTCAGGAACGCTTCTAACAGTTTTTTAATACGACGCGCTATTTAAAATCACCAGGAGTCATCAGGGTTATTGGCTAGGTGCGATCTGTGCTAGTGCGTTTTCCTGAGTTCGAGTCTCCTAGCGAAACTTAATTTTGCGGCTGCTTATATTTTTTGTTGAAAAAAACACACTACAGAGTAGAGTAAGCGAGCGACTGTGCTGTTATTTTTGCGGCTGCTTGTATTTTTTGTTGAAAAAAAATCAACAGAGTATAGAGCAAGCGAGCGACTGTGCTAATGCGCCGGCCCAATTTGTCCTAATGTCCAGCCAGCCCTTGCCACGTCAACAAATAACAGCTAAATACCGTCAAGGTTTAAAATAGACCGGGATTAGGAAGTTCGGTGTGCTGATTTTCGGGATTGCAAGTTCAGGGTTCGATTTAGCTTTCGCCTACAAGTTCAAGGTTTGTTTTGGACTTTTTCCTTTCGAGATTATGTTTATGCATATTGTAGTATAGCATAGAACGTTACCAAGTTGTTTTCTAGCTAGTATTTGATGGGGACCAAGAACGGCGAATGAGTTTTTAACTACAAACGGCCAAGTTGCGGCCAGGAGGATTTAGGTGTTAATATGCACATGATTGGCAGCGATAATTAATTCCGTACCGATCTCCTTTGTCTGTATACCAATATATGTTTGTGTATACGACTAGCTTGCAAGATTTATTTACTGTAAATAGCCTATACAACACTTGCAGTGGTGACATACTGACATGCATAGATTGGCTTTTTTACTTCCATGGACTTCATTTTAAAATGTTTCCATGGTACGTATCGATCACACGTCTTCCTTACAAGTTGGCTATTTTATAAGGTGGCCGGCTAACTTACAAGTTTATAATAGCCAGAGTTACATGGGAGAGCAGCGTTTTGGCTTCTAGGTGTAGATAGACCTATTATGAAATATGTAAAAAACACATTTCAAATGTTAGAAAATCTTGAGAAAAAAAATCCTGCATGTGCATCTGGACATCCTATGTTAGCACACAAAGTTTCGGTGAAAAAGGACATTTTTTGTGGCATGTATAAATTAAATAAAAAAATGCCTGGTAAATAGCTATAATCAAGCATCGAAAAATGTCTTTTTTACACAAGCCACAAAAAAGTCCTTTTTCACCGAAACTTTGTGCACACCCATAAATATCCGGATTCACACACATAATTTTTTCTTGATCTTTTTTACTTTTTAAAATGTGTATTTAGTCAATGGATATATATACACCTAGAAGCCAAAGTGAATTTCTCATACAGTAGTAGATATTAACTTGAGCCGTGGAGGCTATGCAGTCCCAGCATCATGTAAGTTTTCTGTGCTACGGCCGGGTGCCACACGTGTAAAACTATGCAACCAAGCTCCCAGGAATTGAAGGGATGGCAGAAGCGACCCCTCTCTCTCGCGATCACGTCGCCCCCCCTCCCCCTCCCCCCTCCCCCCCCGCGGGCGACCGACCTCCTCCCTCCAGCCCCTCCTCCCTCCTTTCCCACTGTCATCGCCAGCGCCCGCGACCGGCTTGGCCTCGGGGCTGCTGGTGGCGGCGGCCTCCTTGCCCTTCCCCTCCCGGTCGCTCTCCGGCACGGGCGGAGATGCTCCTGGGGGTGCATTTAGGCGGCGGCGGGATTCCGTGGCGTGTGCAGGCGAGCAGCTGGGCGGCAGCACCGCCGTTGGCGGCCGGGCGGCGGGATGGCGTCGTCCGCTCGGCCCAGATCTGGGCCCTTTGGGCCCCATCTAGGCCTGGGCGGGCCGGCGGCGGGGATGGTCTCCGGCGTGGCTTCTGGGAGGCGGGGGAGATGGGACGAGCGGCTAGGTGCTGGCGGCGCCGACGCCGGCCTGCTGCATCGTGGCCGGCGGGGCTTAACGGGCCCGCTTCGGGCCTGGCTGGGCCAGGGGTGGCCCGGCATGCCTCGCTACCGCGTCCGGACGGCTACCGCGACGGTACCGGAGGCACGAGCCTCCCGCACAATGGCGGTGGAGGTGGTTCCCTCCCGCTCGGCATCGGTGGTGCTGGTTCCGTCGTGGTGCGCTTCTCTCCGGTCCTCTTGGCCTCGTGGTGGTGTTCGTAGTAAGGCGGTGTGGGTGGCGGTGCTACTGCGTTGGTGCATGGTGGTGGGCGACGGTTTGGCGGGTCGGTTCCGCCCGGTTGGGCGGTTGGGTTTGGAATGCGGGAGAAATCCCTGCCGGCTTCGGCCCCGACGCGGTGACACCTGCGGGTGCCACCTTTCCTTCCTGGAGGGTGTCAGTGGTATTCACCCCCACCTCCCTCTGCGTACAGGGGAAACCCTAGGACTTATCCGGGCAGCAGCGTCGGCGGCGTCGTATTCCTTCTTGGAGGTGCTGCTTGGTATGCGGTGGTCGGAGCCTCGGTCTGTGGTGGGTTGTATCCGGTGGGTGCCGCGGTGGCGGGTCATCCGCGCTTTGCCAAGCTGCCGTAGTTGGCATTTGTTTCTTCTCCTTTTTTCTTTTGGTGTGTTGTGTTGCTCGCCACAACGATCTCTGTACTCGGTGTTGGTTGCTTTGAAATACAAAGCGGGGAACCCTTTTTTGTTAAACTGTGCAATCCGCAAACCCCGACTGCTGACCTCCCATGTCAGCAAGACAGTTCTGAAGAAAACTTTATCCACTCGATTCAACTGGCATAGCCCAGGATTTAATGGAGAGTTTTCGAACAATCGAACGGCTAAAGAGCCTTAATAAACTGGAGTTACAGGTAATTTTAAGTTGCCGCTGCTCTTTTGACGTGCAAAGCTTACCTGTTCCATTTACTTATCGACCGAACTTTACATGCAGAACACTAGATATTTGCGCTCGGCTCGGCGGCAGGTCGGGCCGCCGACAGATCTGCGGGGCTCCCCTTTGGTGGCGCTGCGGTGATGGCGGCGGCATGGTCTGCACGGGGAGGCGAGGCGCGGGCTCCTCCTCTTGATCTGATGGCGCCGAGGTGGCGCCGGCGCTCGGCGTGCGGCGGGTCCGCGAGGGTGGTCGGCGTGCGACGTCTTCCTCCCCGATCTGATGGCTCCACGGTGGCGCCAGTGCTCGGGCGACGGTTGGCTTCGGCAAGCGGTGGCGGGCGCTGGGCTTTCGGCGGCGCTCCGGCGTGTGCAGGCGGCGGCGGTCCTTGTGCGCGGTCAGCGGCTCCGTCTCTGACCCGGACGGCGGGGCGGGGGGGGGGGGGGGGGATGGCGGTGGCCCGGCGTGGCCGGCGATCTCGATGTGGTGGTGCCGGTGGCTCGCTGATCTGCCGGTACTCCAGGGTCTGCCTGGTGGTGACGGCGGCCCGTGCACGAGAGTTGGATCCCTTCGAACTGATCTGGGTGAAAACTTGCCTTCGGCTTCTACTAAGGCCGGCGGTGGCGGCGCTATCTGCGTCGTTCCCTTCTTGAAGGCATCACCGTGGAGAAGTTCAAGGCCACGCTCTGCTACCTCCGGGGGAAACCCTAGATCGGATGATCGGATGACGGCGGCGCTCTGGTGTCGTTCCTCCCTTGGGGGCGCCATTCTTGGAGGTACACACGTGATCGAGGGACCAGAGGACGAATTCTTTGATGGAGCGGTGCTTCATCCTACACACTGATGGCGGCGGATCTTGACGGCGTGGCGCAGTGCAGATTCGGAGTTCACTGTGGGAGGATGGACTCGCGCAGGAGGACGACGCTGTTGGGCGTCGTGGTGGCGTCGATGGAAGAGAGACCTGGCATGGTACATGCAACAGTACAACTCTGAAGATGGATTGGTGGCAGGTGGCTGTGGCGGCATACCCGGCAGGCGTCCTGGTTGAGGAATGCGCCGGACTGGTAGGTGCCCCATACCCGGCAGGCGTCCTGGTTGGGACCTCAGGTCTTAAATGTTTAGGTTTGGCTGCGATGTCCGTTTGGTATTAGGTCCAAACTATCTGCGCCCCTTCATCAATTGGATAGGTGTAGCGACAGTTGTTGCTTAGAGGTGGCTTTAGTCTTGCTGTTGTATGGCTTTGTAAGGTCTTGTGATAATAATTAATAAAGTGGCCTTATGTATCGTCCAGATGCAGAGGCCGGGGGTCATCCTCCTTTTCTAAAATAAAAAAGATATTTGTGCATAGCCACCTTGAATGACATAGATAGCACCAGAGATTGGTGCTACATTGCATGCTCCTTCTGCAGACGTTCGATCTCTGGGGATGGAAAGAAATTCTGGTGTGACCGGTGTGGGCAAGATGATCAGACACCTGTTCGAATGTAAGACTTGCAGTCTAGCACGCAGCTAACATTTTCTCTGTAGTTTATTCAGTTCATGCACCACCCTAACTGATTACGTTGTCGGTAACTCAAACACATTAGGTACAAGCTGAATGCAGTAGAAGATTCCACTGACACCATGAACTTCATGATCTTTGGCGAGCAGGCCGAGGGACTGATCGGTGTGGCGGCCAAGGACCTTGTCGAGGAGATCATGGATGATGACAGGTACACCGTGCCATTTGCGCTCTCGTGTATTTGTGGTTCGAGCCATGTCTTCCAAGTGACCGTCAAGAACAGAGGCTTCGTCGTAAGTTGGATCTTGAACAATGATAAGTTGGCACTGCTCGAGCATACTGGCTCAATTGAGATGGCTGTAGGAGGAAGCGGTCCTTTGCTGAAGCCTGAAGGAATTGGGCTGCTCGCCGGTATCTAGCTGCAGCTCACAACTCCTGGTACATTGCTCAATTACTGTTCATAGAGGGTGTCCCTACACCCGGGAGTTGAAAAACCAGTCTCATTTTGAGATTTTTCAATGCATGTAATTGACGGGCAACATTGAACTCCAGATAAGCTCTATCCAGCATGTTAATCTGATCAGTTTTTGCTGCACATTTATTTCAGGAGAAGATGAAGATCACTTAGAGAGAAACCGAGTTTATGACCTTTGATGAGGCTGTGCAGGTAGATGCAGAATGACTCCTTTCTCTGGCTCTCATCAGCAATTCTTCGTCTCACAACACAGGAACAGTACGTGCTAGTGAACATGGGTACCTCTTCTTCTGCTCTGCCTTGTAAACCTATGTAAAATTCCCTTGTAGTAAATCTCGTTCTCTTGCTTTTGCCTTCGTAAACAAAACAAATCCTATGCAACTATCATGTGTGGATTGAGACCTGTCTGTCTTATGTACATGTTGGTACAAATGCTTGACTGAACTGGACTTTGGATCATGGGGTCCAGTGGCGGAGCTTGCCAAAAAAAGCTGGGCGGGCTGAATGGGCCAGGCTGCAAGGAATTACTACTAGCTGGCATTCTACAACCCATGGGCTAGCTATATTGTGAGAAAAAGCTGCAGAGCTGGGCGGGCCATGGCCCATTTGGCCTTGCCTAAGCTCCGCCAGTGATGGGGTCTGCTCGAAATTTGGTTCATCTGCGGATGGTGCGGTTTGGAGACACTACAATTTCACAAGGGCTTTCGGATCAAAATTCAATTATTGAATTCTGATGGAACCTTTAATGTTCTAAAAAAGACAAATATACCACACATATGCTAATTGCTGGGGTTCTCCATCATGTTAAGTTGTTATGATGAAGTACTCCCTCCGTCCCATAATGTAAGACGTTTTTTGGCTCTAGTGTAGTGTCAAAAAACGTCTTATATTATGGGACGGAGAGAGTAGCATTTAAATTCAAAAGGATTCGGTTCGTTTATAATTCAGCGTGCAGTATGGAATTTACATTGACATATGGTAGTCTCGTATGTGCTCTGCCATTGATTTTAGGTATCTACAAAAAGAGAGCCCCACGGTGTTATCTTTTTCTTTCTACTTTACAGAAACTGCACATTTGTCCAAGTTGCTATACTTTATGATGAGTGTTACGTGTTGGCTGGCTAACCGACGTCCCATCTGGATCGCGTCTCCAGCGCATGTGTTTGAAACATGAGTCAACCATGTTGTGCTCAAAGATTTGCAAGAGATGAGTGTTTGCAACATGAGCTATGTTGTGCTCGGAGGTTTGCAAACATGAACCATGTTGTGCTCAAAGATTTGCAAGAGAGGAGTGTTTGCAACATGAGCTATGTTGTGCTCGGAGGTTTGCAAACATGATCCATGTTGCACTGAGAGGTGATGCAAGTCATACAATAGAGATGGGCGCACGGCGCCTTGGCAACAGCGTGATAGTTGCAACCTCGATACCCTCACAGCAGCAATGGTTGTTGCAAGCTTTGCGTCGCGCAACTCGCTCTCGACCTTGTAGCAATGGGCGACTGTCGCAACCTATATAAATGGTTACTTCAACTTGTAGCAATGGGCAACAGTCCCAACTCGCTCCCAACCCCTGTAGCCACGGTGATGTGCATGGTGCGCGGCCGACATTCCCCGAGCGTGTGTGCCCCATCGCGCTTGCAACAGCGCGCACATGGTTGGACCTCCTAGCTTATAGCCGTACATGTAAAGAACAGTGAGGAAAGAGACAAAGGAAACGGGCCAGGCCTTCTCAGTTTTTTTTGAGGATCAGGCCTTCTCAATCTGGATTAAAGGGGGAGCTCCTATCTGCCGCTCTTTGCGGCAAATTGCCGGATGCATACACAGGCGGTTGTCCGACTGGGCCGGCCCAAGATAGGGACTGTAGAACTAAAAAACAATTCCATTCTGTAGGGATCGAACGCACGAGCTCCAGTTTCAAAAGACATGCTATTACCATTTGAGCTAACGAGCATACCTGAATTATGAACTGTGCGATACAATTAAGAACTAAAACCATCATAGATCCAAGATTTTTTTGAAAGTTGAAACGCAAAACATTTGTTTGAAAAAAGGAGAATGTCTTATTAAACGCGAACACTTATAAAATTTGTGGAAAAATTATAAAAAAACATTTTCGAAAAACTGGAGCTTTTTTGAAAATAGTTAACTTTTGGAAACTCTGGGAAAAAAATGAATACGTGAACATTATTTCAAAAGGGAATATTTGTTAAAATTCCAAAATTTTATGGAATACACGAACATTTTTGAAACTATGAAGAAACAAAATTAAAAAAAAAACCATTTTTTCAAAATGGGAATATTTTTTGAAATTACAAAAAATTAGGAATGCAAACATTTTTTGAAATTCCGGAACAAAATATGAAAACGCGAATATTTTCTGAAATATGCAAACAATTATTGAAATGGGAACATTTTTTGAAACTCCCAAACAAAATTTTAAAACATGAACAATTTTTGAAATTTGTGAATTTTTTAATAAAACAAGAACATTTTTTAATCTTCTGATAAAAATTTGGAAACATGAAAATTCTTGGAAATTAGCGAAAAAGTTTTTGAAATAGGATTATTTATTCAAATCCCCAATTTCTGAAAAAAATGTGAAAACTTTGAACAAAAACATAAATAAAAGAAAAGGAACAAAAAAGAAAATGGAGGGAGTAAAACACAAACATTTCTTCAAAACGGGAATATTTTCTGAAATTATAGAAAATTGGAACGCTATCATTTTTTGAAACTCCAGGACAAAATTTGAAAACGTGAATATTTTTTTAAATATGCAAACAATTATTGAAACTGGAACATTTTTTGAAACTCCCAAACAAAATTTTAAAACATGAACAATTTCTTAAATTTGTGAACAATTTTATAAAACAAGAACATTTTTGAATCTTCTGAACCAAATTTGAAAACATGAAAATTCTTTGAAATTAGCGAACAAGTTTTTGAAACAGAATTATTTATTGAAATCTCCAATTTTTTCTGTAAAAGTTCTGAAAATTTTGAACAAGAACATAAAGAAAAAGGGAACAAAAAGAAAAGTGAAAAAAAAATAAAAGAAAAGGTGATTAATAAAAAACCATCAGAAAGCACAACAGGAGTAAAGAAAACGGTTCAAGAACTTTCAGGAATGTTCCCAAAACCGAAAATACCAGGCTGGAACCTTCCATAATGTTCCCAAAGCTGGATATGATGTACTCAGTTAGCTTCGAAGATGGGCAAGCCCAGTTCAATCGCTAGCCTGATCGGGCCTGTGCGAATGATCGACTATTTGACGCAGATTGCGTCAAATAGGAAAAGCGGAAGAAAGGAGATGGTGAGATCTTTGTGGAAGGGGCGGGACACATGTGGGCCTCGGACACAGGGACACGCCTCATGCCTCATGCGTAATAAATGGCCGCACAGTCCGGAAAGATCCGGATGAGGAAGAGTGTTTTCATAGTTAATTGATGAATTGGGAAACTATGAAAATCATGAAGACATTGCATGCTGTGATAACATTAAGAAAAACAGAGGGTTGACGATGTTTTCATTTTATTACAAGGTAATTAATGCGTTTCTAAGCTTGCAAGGACAGAAATTCGAAAATACTCCTACTAAATATTCGATGTCAGATTTTTAGGCATGATGAATCTAACATTTTTTTATGATAATTTATACTCGTGCAATGATGGCAAATTCAACTTGCAAGCAAGACAATTTTCTTATAAAAAAAAAGAACTGATGTAGATTTGTCATGCTAAAAAATCTAACGTGATATTTGTGGTGGAGTCTTAACTTTTTTGGAGTGTGTAAATTCTGTATTGAATTTGGCCCCACGAGGCAGTCTCACTCACTGATTCACGCTGAGAATGGGGAGCGACGGTCAAGGAGTGAAGTGAAGCAAGGCAGAATCTTCTCCTCCCAACTCGCCTCGCGCCACTCCGCCACCCTCCTCTCGCTCCCGCCGCCAGCCCGCCATCGCCATGGATGGATGAGCTTGCTTGCCCTGTCTCGTCTCCGAGTAACCCAAATCCCTCACGCGCACCACACCATCAGACCCCTCGCTCCGCTAGCTTCCCGTCAGCACGCATTGCATCGAGCTCCTCTGCCCTCCTCAGCTCTCAGGTCACTCACTGCTAGCTCACCGGAGCGACCGAGGAAAAAAATCCAACTGCCGTCCCCATGAGCGGCGGCGTCTCGGGCGCGGCCTCGCCGGAGGTCGGAAGCGGCGACGAGTGGCCGCGCATCTTCGACCGGGTCGAGGCGCTGCTGCCGCGGGTCGAGGAGCTCGCCGCCGACCGCGCGCGCAGCAGGGCCCACCAGGAGTCGTCGGAAGCCCGCGAGAACGCCCTCCATGCCCGCCTCCTCCAGGTGATCCACGACCTCGTTCTTACCTAGGGTTTCCATTTTTATTTACCTGGCATTGCTCCTTGTCTGATGCCTGATGCTGCCTATTGTGCTGCCGCGGGAAGGCGGAGGCGAGCAGGAGGAGGTGGAAGGCGGCCTACACGGAGCTGCCTCCCGGTGCCAATCCCAAGCTCGCCGGTAAGCAATCCCTCCTCTTCTGAGGATAATTCGGCAGAAAAGGGGATCTATGTCTTCCCCTTCCCGTGAATTATTCTCGGTGGAAAACTTTGCACCCTTGATGATTTTGATAGAATTTTTATTTGCTATCCATCATACTACCATTGCGTTTGTGTTCAATGTAGAACTTCAAGAAAATGACTTGGTGGATTCCAAAGCCTGTGAAGGGATTATTTATGCCGGTGGCTCTGATCCAGAGGTACTTAACACCAGTTTCGGAACTCAAAAGCATTCGCTCGGTCCAGCTTGTGCATGGCATTGATCCTTTTCTTAACCATTTGTTTCGCATCCACCCGCGCTTTGTTATAAATGCTAGATACAACAGGGGGGCTCCAGAAATGGCCGACAGTTCAGTCAGAACAACGAGGATCATGAGGACACCGCAAGAGACTTGAAAGCAGAACTAAATAAACTGAAGCAAGTTTATGGGACAATGAGCTCAAAAAAGGATAAGGAAGTTTCTGAATTACTTGTAGTGCAGAATTTCCTGTGGAACCAATTGAGGACAATGGACAAGGACAACACAGCGCTCCTTAAAATGAAAGAAGTGGAGGCAGCTCAAGCTACTGAAGCAGCCCAAAAGGTTCAGCAGAATGTAGAGGAGCTGCAGGTGGCTGCCCGAAATAAGGATGCTGAGATTGACAGATTGAGAGCAGAGGCTGCTAATGCAAAAACAAGGGTACTGGTTCTTGAGGGTAAGCTGCTGGAAATGCAATCCTTGGTTAAGGAGAAGAACGATGAAATACAAAAAATCAGAAGTGGGCAACCTGAGAGTCTGAAATGCAAATGCGCCTCTTCTCTATCAAATGTAAGTACTTCATTTCCAAGTATATGGCCAGCTCATACTAAACCCTGGTTTCTTTTACGTGGTGTATGTTTAGAGACCTTGTCTTGCAATGCATACATATATAGTCAATGTGCACTGTTGTGTTTATTCGTGAACCTCCTCAATCAATTGAAACAATAATTAAATGCAATGTTTATCTGTCTAGAATCATATATTTCACTGCCTGCTACTCCCTCTTTAAAGAAATATAAGACCGTTTAGATTACTAAAGTAGTGATCTAAACGCTCTTATATTTCTTTACGGAGGGAGTCCTATATAACTTTCTTGCTGAAAAAGTACAATAATATAAGCATCCAGATTCTTGGTAGACTGCACATGAGTCTTGTGTTGCTGAAAAAGTATAACTATGTTTGCTTTGCTTTACATGAAATCTGATATCTATATAGGATAATCTGCTTGTGTGAGGTGCTAACAAACCAGAGTCTGTTTTGTAACAGGAGACTAGTCAAAAGCGCAGGAAGCTTACCAACGAGATGCATTTTGGACAGTGCACGGTAAGTTTTTGTTTCACTTGCCTTTACTCACTTCCGGCTCTATCTTTGCTTGATGCGTCCCAGATGCAACATTTGTGTTATAAATTTCCTCAAGATCTAGTTGATTTTATTGGTTAGTTTGCTGCTTAACAATTTTGCAGTGCTATCTTTCTAGTAGGAATCTAGTAGATCTGAATGTTCATGTTCCTTACAAGATAGCCGTTTCATCCACCTTTTGTCATCCGAGAGGATCCAACAATTGCTGATGGACTCACTGATCGCTTAACCTTATACACGAGAATGTGGTCATGATGGTCCTTCTATGATTATAACACCTGAAACCTTCATGCTTCTGTTCACCAACTAACATTGCCCCAAACATGTTTCTGGCTGGTCCCTCATCCAATTTACAAATTGTCGACACTTAGTTGACCAAAGTTGAAATTTAAGTTATGATATTCTAAATCATAAAACATCTGTTGATCTCGGTCTCTAGTAGAGTCTACCCTATGGCGGGTGATCTTGAATATATTTGTTAGGTTATATTTTTATTTTTGTATTTACAGTCGGTGGATTAATTTGGAGGGGTGACGCATTGTATATGGGGTTGGTTTCATAGGATTTTTCAGATCTGAGGACTGCTTAGATTGTCAATGTCAAGCTCGTTCATGCTTGATTCCTATCTACAAGAAGGAAACGACTAATCTGTAGGGTTCTCGGGTGGTGTCTCTTTCTCATTATCTATCAACTTTGTGTAAGATACTTGATTTTTTTCAAAAAGAAAATGTTCCATATCTATGAAGAACCGACAACATAGCCCAAATATAGTCCTGATGTTTATATTTATCACTAGCTTCCTAGTTGTTCTGATCTTAACACGATGAATTACCCCATGCAACACCAACTGTTATCACCGTGCAGCCGATTTATTAGTTGCGGTTAATGTGTAAATTTCTATTTTGGTTCTACTATTTGTTAGAATTGCTACTGTTCTTTTCATTTACCATTTGGTAGTAGATGAAAGTTATTTGTCTAAGATGCAAATGTTTTTGTGTGCTGTTTCAAACAGACTAGAAAAAAAAGCAAGGGTTGCAACTTCCCTGGTATGCATCCATTGGCGAAAAAGAACCAAGTATCGTTGAATTGTTGGTTGATGCTGTTAGAGCATGAAGATTTTTACCGTTATATTCCTCAGTGTGGTGGAGGTTATGTACTTGCCAGAGGTAATGTTATTTTCTGTTGCATTTTGTGATGGGGATGACTTAGTTGCAAACAACTTTTTAGCTGCAAAAATCTAAAAAATAAATCATGTTCCCACTTGTACCCACCAGCTGTAAAATGACTTGTTGATGGTGTGAGTGTGTGTGTGTGTGTGTGAGGGGGGGGGGGAGCATGTGTACTAAATTAAATATAAACAAACAGAGTGACACACCATTGTGGCATAGTTAAAAAAGAGGCACGCTAAGCGAGTGCTTAAGTGCACCTAGGCTCTAGGTGATAGCAAAACGCTTAGCGCATAAGCATGCACTTTGGTCAGAAAAGCGCAAGGAGGTGGCAAAACACACAATTAATGCCTATCGCTTTTTTTAACTATGCATTGTAGCTCCTACGATGGTATTTATGAAGTTGTTCTTATCCTACTTTCTTTGTGCTTATCTTTTTTTTCAGGGCCATGAAGCATATCTTGATGGAATGCGGTTATCTGATAGTTGCCCATGTGATCGGATCAAAGACCTTAAAGCTGTAGAGCTTTGCAGAATTGAGGGTCTTGGTTATTCAGCTTATGGTGAAATCTGTTGTACATTAGCACTTAAATTCATTGATGACACTTCAAGCGGATTTGGCAAACAGTTTATAATCACATTGCTTGAGCTGGCTGACTTTTCTGATTTTCTTGTGGAAAGAACACGGTTTGAAGCTACTATTGTGCAGAACTGGACTATCAGAGATAAGTGCAAAGTTTGGAGCATGGATGATGGAGAGGAAGAACGAAGTTGGTGGGAGGGACATGTGTTGGCAATAACACCTGATTCGCCTGATTTTCCTGAGAGTCCATGGCTTAAATATGCTATACAGTTTTATGATGGCTCTGACTTTCTGTATAGCCCCTGGGAGCTCCATGCTGCTGGCCCATTGGTTCCATGGAAACATCCACATATTGATTCCAGTATCAGGAATAAACTGTTATCAGCAGTGACCACTTTACAGAAAATGTCTCACAAAAACCAGGTAAAGTCCGAAAATCCAACTCGGTGCCTAGGCTCATCTGCTCCCGCTCAGAAAAAAAAATCAAAAGAAATACTAGAAAATTCAAAAAAATCCAAATGTTTTTTGGGTGGTAGATAATTTGATGCGTGAGGTCCGCTCTAAATTTCAACTAATTTGGACATCTGAGCAGCTCTCTGCAAAAAAGACAAATCGGGTCAAAACAGTGTGTGAACAGTTAACACTTTTACAGACCACGATTTTTTTTTTTGCCGAGAGCTGCTCAGATGTCTAAGTGAGTTGAAATTTGGAGCGGACCTCACGCATAAAATTATCTACCACCCAAAAAAAAAACTTAGAATTTTTTAAATTTTTCTAGCATTTGTTTTGATTTTTTTTCTGGTAGGGGGTGCACATGAGCCCGGGAGCAGAAACTCCGCGTCCGATAAAGTCAATCTATTCTTCATTTTGTTTACACTCTTTGATTACTCGTTGATTTGATGAAATTTTGTTATGGATCTTCAGGATTACTATGGTGTTCTGAAGTTGGATACTGTTGTAGGAGAATCAGATTTCATAAACAGGTAACTCCTTTATGGTTGGCAAATCTTGTGGCATGCATGAAACATAGATTTTGCTAATTGACATTCTGTCATTAAAGTCAAAGAAATGCTGTGTTGACCTGCTGGCTGTGCCTCAACAAGTCCCATTTTCCATTTCAATTATGAGGCATAGTTGTTAGAATACATTTATTTAAAACAAGGTGTTGCATTAAATTGTTATGTTATTTTATTATCTGTTTCGTCAATATATATGCTAATAGGATGAGCATCTAGAATATCAGAAGGCCCTGTGTAAATTTGTATGAATGTTTATTTCATACTGAATCTTCATAGTACTTATCCTTGCAAGGGTTGTTGCTGTATTACAGATACTCCTACACATTGTAGAAGTATGTTTCTGAGAATTGGTGCCTCCTTTCCTCAACATTGTTGGTTTGGAAAACTGTTTCACACGGAGTATAATTGATGCTTTTTATCTATGAAGTACTCCCTCCCTCCCATAATATAAGACGTCATTACATCCATTATACTCACATATTGGATTTAATAACGTCTTTATTATGGGATGGAGGGAGTTAACATACATCTAAGAAATATATATTTTTGTCTGCACAAATTTAGGTTTCCTGTCCAGTTTTCCATCGAAGTGATCAGGGCAAGACTGCAGAACGATTACTACAGAACTCTGGATGCTGTCCAACATGATGCGACTGTGATGCTTGCCAATGCCAAGTCTTGCTTCTCAAAGAGCTCTGTAATGACCAAAAAGATCCACAGGCTATCAGAGTGGGTCAATGATAACATTCAATCGCTGTAGGGAAAGGTGCTTCTGTGCACTCCATTGGCATCCGTCCTTTTTTTCCCACCTGAATTTACCTATCAGCCAGTGAGACGATCCTTACGTGTGTTACCTTTTGTTAGAGGAATGCTCCAAAGTTTTTTTTTTTGAAAGATCCAGCGTCATACTGGCATTTCATTGATAAGCAGGAAGCAATGGAGAAAATACAAAGGGCGAGGTGCAGGTCCTAGGACCAGTTTTGTTACAACACTGTAACCTCGAAAACAAATGTTGGCCTAAACTTTCATGGTGGATCCCAAAAGGGTCGCTCCAGATGAATTGCTCCTGCTTGACGCCAAAGCTCGATGGCATGTTCAATGGCCTTGATGATGTCCTGCGCTGAAGCTGTCTTTCCTTTGAACACACACCTATTCCTTTCTTGCCAGATTTCCCAGCAAGTTAACAGCATGGTGGCGTTGCTGGTCCTTTGTTGTGCTGGCCGGGTATTTGCAGCCATCCGTTGGAGTATGGCGATGGCGCTTTCATCTTGCACCTGTTGCCGTGGGTGCAAGCGCCGACACCCACGTCTTGCGGCTACCTTCTCCCACACCTCCTGGGCTAGTGGGCAGCTCCAGAAGAGGTGGTGCGCTGTCTCCAGGTTGCGTACACAGAGCGGGCAGAAATAGCAGTTCGGCCAACCACGCCTTTGTAGCCTGTCGCAAGTCCACAGACGGTTTTTCGGTAGGAGCCAGGAGAAGATCTCATCCAGGAACCTTTGCTTCCCAAATCAACTTGTGCCAATCAGCTAGTAATCTGCCCTGGAATTGCACGGCGTAAGCCGAGCTTGCCGAGTATTGTCCCCTAGCCTCTAGATTCCACCTAATCTGGTCAGTACTCCCTTCTGTTAGCACTGTCGGCGCGATCTTGCGGTGCAGCCTGACAAATTCTAGTAGCAGAGGTTGTAGGTTTCCGTGCCGCAGGTCTTTTATCCAAGTATCATGTGTGAGAGCCTCGCGCACCATCCTGTCTTTCCGCTTGGAGTGCGAGTAGAGGAGAGGGAAGGAACTGGCCAGGGTGCACGGCCTGCACCAAGGGGAGTGCCAGAAGAGTGCCTTCGCGCCATCTCCGATGGTGACTATGGTCGCCGCTGTGAAAAGGGCTTTGTCGATGCTGCTGCATGGCGGCTCCATGCCGACCCAGGGCCGCTCAGGGTCCGTCCAGGCTATCCAGAGCCATCGTAATCTAAGGGCGTGGCTGAAACACTCGAGATCGAGGATCCCCAGTCCTACATGTGATGTAGGAGTGCACACCGCGGACCAGTTAACCTTGCAGCTACCGCCTGTGATCGCCTCGTCTTGCTTCCAAAGGAATCTACGCCAGCATCTGTCGATCTCCCTGAGTAGCTTCTTTGGCACTTTGAGGACAGTTAGAGCAAAGGTAGGCATAGCACTGAGGACACATCGGACCAGTACTCGCCTACTAGCTATTGGCAGGAGTTTTCCTTTCCAACCCGCAAGTCGAGCCTTGATCCTGTCAATGATGAATTGTAGGTTTGCCAGTCGTAGCCTAGCTAGTGTCAGCGGCAAGCCTAAATAAGTGGTCGGGAATTGCCCCTCTGCCCCTCCAAAATTTTGCAACACATACCCTAGGTCTATATTCTCACATCTAATGGGTAAGGCCGTCGATTTTGATGGGTTGATGTGTAGTCCGGAGGCAGGGCCAAAATCCCGCAGGATTTCCATGAGTGCATCTATCTCTTCCCTCACAAGATTTGTGAAGATGACGGCGTCGTTGGCGTATAGACTAATCCTAAGCTTTAGCTCCCGCCCTGGTAGTGGTGCGATGATCTGCTGCGCAGCGGCGGCCTGAAGTAGATGGTGCAGCGTGTTGATGGCTAGGATGAAGATGAAGGGCGACAAGGGGTCGCCCTGCCGAAGGCCTCGCCGGTGTCAGATCTTTTTTCCTGGTACTCTGTTAAGGAGGAAGGACGGCGAGGAGGAGGACAACAGCAAGGATATCCAATCTCTCCACCGCGTGCTAAAACCCCGTTGTTGCAGCATCTCTAGGATGTACTCCCAAGACACATTATCGAAGGCCTTGGCGATGTCTAACTTAAGAAGCAGAGCCGGTGTTTTCCGTCTATGTAAGGCCTTGATGCAGTTTTGAACATATAGGAAGCTATCGTGGATGCATTTTGTCCGGAGAAATGCCGACTGTGCTGGTGAGATGAGCGTGTGGATCACGTTGGCCAGCCTAAGGGACAGAACTTTGGAGATCAACTTTGCTATGGAATGTATGAGGCTGATTGGCCGGTAGTCGTTAATAGACACTGCTCCGCCCTTTTTGGGCAGTAATGCAACCACCATAGTGTTCAGGGCTCTAAAATTACTGCCTACTAGGTTGTAGAACTGGTTGAACGCTGCCATGATATCATCTTTGATTGTTGCCCAGCATGATCTGAAGAAGAGGCCACAGAAGCCGTCCGGGCCCGGCGCACGATCCGCCGGTGATGCCTTGATAGCATGCCATACCTCCTCCTCTGTGAAAGGGTTATCAAGCCCTCCTCCTTGCAGCCTTGGCATGGCGAGAGAACGCCAACCGATGGTGGTGTTGCGGTTGGCTGCCGTGCCCAGTATGGAGGAGAAATGATCATAGATCAAATTTTCTTTCTCCTCCTGCTTGATGGCTACACCTGAAGGTCCATGCAGTGAGTGTATGAAACCTTTTCGTCTTCTAGCATTGATCTTCGCTTGGAAGAAAGCAGTTGGCGCATCCCCAGCTCGCAGCCACGTAATTCTGGAGGCCTGACGCTTCCTAGCACGGTCAATGGCCGCTAGCCCTAAAATCTTTAGCTTGAGCATTTTTCGTAGATGAAACTCCGCATCGGACATGGTTCTAGTTTTTTGCGCTACATCGAGGCGTAGGATCACTTCATTTGCAATGTGCATCTGGATCTTTGCCCCACCAAACTGAGATTTGCTCCAAATCTTGAGATCCTTAGCTACCCTACTCATTTTATCTCTTAGCCTTGCGAAGGCGCAACGCGAAGATGTTGGCCTATTCCAGGCATGTTGTACCGTCTCCTGGAAGCGCGGGAACCAGGGCCAGAACGCTTCAAATTTGAATGTTGCCAGTCGACGTGGGGCTGCAGCAGCTGCGAGAAGCAGGGGGCAGTGATCCGAGCAGGATGTCGATGCAGCATGCAGGAGAAAGGATGGAAAAGTCCCTCCCAAGCAATGGTGCAAAAGAACTTGTCGATACTAACTAGGGTGGGGTTTCTACGCTCATTGCTCCAGGTAAAGCGACGGTTTTTGTATTTGATCTCACGGAGGCCACCTGCGTCGATTGCCGCTCTAAATTTTCCCATGATCCGACGATTGATATTGCTGTTATTCTTATCTCTAGCCTCGTATATAATGTTGAAGTCGCCGTTGATGAGCCAAGCTTGTCCAGGTGGGGGGGGGGCAATTCTAGCTAATTCCGCGAGAAAATCATCTTTTCTATTGTCATCCGAAGGCCCATAGACCGTGGTTAGCCAGAAATCTCTGCCTGACTGGCCTATCTGCACCCTAGCTGTGATAGAGAATTGCCCTATCAAGTGGGACTGCACCGAGAGTATGGTAGAGTTCCAGAAAATGGCCGCCCCTCCCCTCGTTCCAATGGCTGGGAGAACTATGCATTGGTCAAGCCATGTACCACCTATTTCTCTTGCTAGGCAGGTGGACCAGCAATCGACCTTGGTTTCCTGAATGCAGAGGATTGCCAGCTTGTGAGCGTGTGCAGTGTCTCGGGTGACCGAGCGTCGCGCCGGCGTGTTGAGTCCTCTCACGTTCCAGCTCATGATCGGCATGTTCATGTCATCCATGGGGAAACCAAACAACGCTCAAACTATGGTGGATGGAAACAGGGCGATACTCGATGAAAGGCCGACAACTAACTGTTGTTGCAAATTTAGGGCACATGAACACCATCCGTACATCCTGGGGTCGCCGGCGGCCACCAATATGCCCAAAACCCTGCCGACGAACAGCTAGCCTCCTGGCCTGGCTACTGCTACAACACTTCATGCATGAAAACAAACCTAACTCTACCCAGCACACTGCTGGTTGTCGTCAGCCGATAGCTAAACTAAGATGTTCTAACATGGGGAATGAGGCGGCGCGGCGCTTCCATGCTGGCTAGGCATGCCAGCGATCGCCTTGAGCGCGTTGGCGTCGAGGCTGGTGAGCTTCGCGATGGCAGCGATGTCATGGTCAGACAGAGGTTCATCGAGACGGCGGATGAGGGCTTCAGCAGCTTGAGCCGTCATCTTCTCCTTTGGCCTGAGGACACCGAGGCCCTGCACTAGCCTGAGCGTCGCCCGCTGGGAGACCGGCACCAGGGAAGGGTTGGCAGCTTGTCGTGCGCTCTGCCTGGCCGGCTTGGCCTGTGGGCGAGCCTTGAGAGGCGTCTTGTCTCTTGCCGGTGGCTTTCCGACGATCGCTGGCGCCGGCTTGGAGAAGAGGGGCAGCTGCAGTGCGCCCTCAGCTCCCTCCTCTTGGAGCTGCATCTCAGTGACCCTCTGCATGACTGCACCCAGCTGCACTTCTTGCGTGTTTGCAGCCAGCGGGGTGTGGCGGGCCAGGGACAGGGTAGGCCCCATGTCCAGCGATCCGTCACTGCCTCCATCTTCCCCATCTTCGAAGCGCAACGGCTTGTCAAGCTTGGCGGCGATCTCCTCATCGATCTTCGCGGCCATGGCGTCAGGGCGGTGCCGTGCGGGTGGGGGGAGGGTTTGCTTTGCTCCCTGGAAGAACTCCTCAACCGGGTCCTCTGTCGCGTCCTGCCCCCCAGCAAGGCCTGCACCCTGCCCTTGCTCCTGTGTGAGCCTGCGCGGTGGGGTGAGCAGCGAGGGGCCGCCCGACGACTCTGCCACCGTCGAGCCGCCGGACTTACGCCGGGCCACGCTCTTGCCCCTTGCTTTTGGCTGGCGGAAGGGCCCAGCCGTCGCTTCCTTCCTCTTGACCGGCTCGATCGCGGCCTTCTTATTGATGCAGAGGTGCCTGCCCCGCGGCGCGCCCTGGCGGTGGCGCGAGGCGGGGGTGCGGCTGCGCGGCCGCTCCGCAGGTGGCGCCGGGGCTGGGGCCGAGCCCCTGTCACTGGCACGCCCCCTGCCAAGGAGTGTATCCTTCTAGCTCCTCCTCTGGTACCCAGGGTCTCCGCCGTTGTCGTCGCGCCGGCCATCAACGGCCGGCATGCCCCGGCAGCCCGTGGATGCCACCCGGGGTTGAGGGCGCATGGATGGCATCGGGGCAAGCGCCGGCCGACCATCCTCCACCCGCTCGACCCATACACCCGTCTCGATCTGTGGGTAGGGGAGCTCGTCAGGCTCGTCGTCGTCGGAGGGGATGCCTCTCTACGGCGAGTGGGATGAATGCGGCGAGAGAGGAGTCCAGTCCTCCACGCGATCCAGGTGGAGAAGCAAGTCGTACTGCAGGCGCCATGGCGCGGCTCGGAGGAGAGTAGCCCACCATCTCATCAACGCGGCCGGCGCCCCGGGCATGCTTCCAGATCGTGCGCTTCGTGGGGATGTGGGCAGTGTCCCAGCACCAGACCCAAGATGCGAATAGCTTGGTGTCGACGCGCTGATGGGTCCGGCTGTCGAGGCGGTCGACGATGACCTTGTCGCCGATGGCCTCCACCGCGCCCTCCATTGTCCAGAGCTGCATGGGGAGCTTCTCGATGACCACGCGAACGTGCAGCATCCACTTGAGCCGGACGGCGTGGGCGTCCTCCCTCCAGGGCTCGAGCAGGAACGGCAGGCCATCCACCGACAGCGAGCCGCGCCCCACCGCGAGGTCCTTGTGCGCCGGCAAGGTGAAGTAGACGAAGAAGTCCTCGGGGTCGTGGTTGGTGACGCGGAGCAGGTGTGGAGGGATCTTGAGTTCGCGCTCAAGCGCGCGGCCGATGGAGAGTGGGCTCGCTGCATGCACCTTGGTGCCCACCGCGATGACCACGACCGCATGCTGGTTTAGCAGGAAAACCTGGTGCTCCATCGCCGGCGAGGAGGCGATGACCTTGTGGCTGTTGCGGGGGCAGCGGGCGTGGTTGATGAGGGCAGCCGGCTCCATTGGTTGATGCGGTGAGGCAGGCGGAGGGGGAAAGGTCAGGCGCTCGCGGATCGGCCGGCGCGGGGAGTGCGGCTGAACAACAGCCGAGCCCCGGCCCTTGTTGCGTGGGTTGTCGGCGCACTATCGACCAAAATGGCCCTGGCGTTTGCAGATGATGCAGCGCAGTGGATCCCTACAGTCTACTCGACGGTGGCGAGGGCTCAGGCAGCGGAAGCAGAGGCCCTTGAATCTTCTTAAGAAGGCCTCTCTGCCCGCCGGGTGCCCGTGGCTGTGACCTTGGCGAGATGGCCGGCGCCTCGATTTCTGCCTAGCACTAAATGGATCCTGGCTGGCGCGGCAGTTCTTGCGCGATTGCTGGATTTCCCATCCTTCTTCAATGCCGTCGGTGGCCGGAGATGGGAGGGGATTGTCACTTACCACGATGGATTTGAGGCGGGGGCACTCATTTGGGGGAGCCATGCCGCCATCCGCTGGTCTGAAGCCTGCATCCTCGACCCCCACCCCAGATCCGGGTGGGCGCTAGCTTGGGCTCCGGGGATCCCGCGACGACGGGGACAGAGGAGTCGCCGGCACCTCCGACGGACCGCTGGGCTCGCCCTGGATCTCCCCCTTTTCGGGCATGCTCCATCCCAGGCTCGCAGCTGGCGAGGGCAGGCCACTGGCAGGGGAGCGGGCCGGCATAGCCCCTAGGCCGGCAGCCGGAGTAAAGGCGGGCGGCGGGTGGGTGGGTGGCCGCCGCGGCCGGAGTGGCCCGCGGCGCAGACGGAGGGGGAGGGAGCGGAGCGCTAGAGCGTATCCCTTGCCAATGCTCCGAAGTAGTTACATTGTTTGGGAGGAGATGCAAATTGATGTTAACTAACATCTCTGACCATTTGGCCCCTTGTTGCCATCAAGACAGCTTGAGAGCCTTGTTAGTAGAGAAGATTCTAGCAGAAAATGGTCTACCAGATTGTTGGATCTGTATAGACCATTGTCCTTCGTCAACCTATAAAAAAGAAGGCGAATAAAGCTTCATCAGCATCAACTAGAAGAATAGGCGCGCCTTGCTTTGCCGATGCCACAAACCTTTTTTCTTAACATTTCAATCAATGAAATACACGTGAACTAACACTCAATATGCATATAATTTGCAACTTGTTGGTCAAACTTTATGAAGTTTGCTTTCCTCAATATCGGTTGTGACATATAAAAACCTGTCCATTGTACATTTCACCGTTAGTCCACTCCCTCCCCACCACCCAATTGTCCTATGCAACACAGACAACAACCAGCCATATGGACACGGCATACATATACGTATACACAAAACAACAAAATGGTCAATAATGCATCTGTTAGAAATACATGAATTTATATATTTTTTGTAGTTCACACCAAAATGTATTTTATTGTGAAAATTTACAGAAATATAGAATACATCCCTATGTAAGTTTATTTGTCAGATTAAATGAAACTTCAAAATCTGTTTTTTTTTTCAATAAAAAAAATCTCACCAGTGCTGACAATTGGCATACCGTACATTCCCAACATGGGGTAAGCTGAACCGTCTTTGCCAAGAGTGACACTCGGCAAAGCTTTTATTGAGTATGTTTGGGCCTTTCCCAACATTATTGTAATTTTATGTTTTAGAAATGTTGATTTTTTTTTGCGGGTGAAATGTTGGAATTCTTAATAAGGGGGTTTCTCTTTGAAGATCATAATTAACAATTCTTTTATGTAAATATAAGAGTTCTGAAAATAAAGTAACTTCAATGTTTGATCCTCTTTTTATTTTATGCATTACACATTTAAATGTATTCATTATAACAATGAGGTGGACCTTTATTTTATGCATTACACATTTAAATTTATTCATCATCACTAAGCCCGCGAAAGTTCCAGGCTAAACAACTCACTAGGAGGCGGGGCTAGTTCTCATCTCCTGCAAATGCAATTTTAGCATTATGGGCCTTCTTCTTTAATTGAATCCTTGTTGTCAACAAATTCTGCCGACGCTGCTCCCCCACTCTATTTTTTAATATCTTCTATTCTTAAAAAGTTGATCCCAATTCTTAAAAAGTTGATCCCAATTTCTCAACATGCAAAGTGTCCACCTCAACGTCCCCACTAAGCCATGCATTTCGTATTTTCTTCCATTAAGCCATCCATTTTAAGTCTACCACATAAGCAAACAAGACATTAACATATAAATTATAATGTTTTTTTATTAGTCTACGCATGTTAGTCATTCTTCACATTTTTGCTCGAAATGACATTTCTAACTGTAATTCAAAAGCCCCCCCCCCCCTCTTTTTAGACATTTTTTATTGACTCTCAAGCTTATATTTTCTTTTCATTAGATTTAGGCATTTTTAGCAACTATTTAAGCCTTTTTCAACAAAATTACCGCAACAATGCACGCGGCATCATCTAGTTATAATTGTAACCCGGTACATCAGCAGCAAAGCCGGAGATGCCAGAGCCATTCTGGTTCTTTTGTTTGTCCAAGTTAATTCCGCACTACATATGCATGCAGCCTTGACCATTGCCCTTGAATCCTCTATGTTCAAAGTCCCCTTGGCTTCGGGCAACAAACTTCTATACAATTTTTTTACTCCCTCGGATCTAGATACACTCATATTAGACAAACCTAAGAAAAATAATATGGATCGGAGGAAGTAGCGTTCCTATCACTTGGCTTCTGTGGCGAGGTCATCTCATCTCCGATTCAACTCTCCCTCTCTGGATTAAGGGGCTGTTTGGTTGCCATCCTGAGAGATATTTGTCTGACCAGAGTGAAGGCCGTCATTGCTCTTGAAAGTACCACTAGGTGCTTCAACTTTGCTGGTCTTTGCATTAACCCAACTTCTGTTTATATACGACGTGAATCGGAGTGGCTCGCGGTACGACGGCCTGTCGGACTCATCTCTCCCCGCCGGTGTAGGGCCCATCAGCTCAACATGCCCAAATAAGTCACAAGAGAAACACAAATAGTGAAGGGTCATCATACTGAATATATATAAAAAATCAACCTCCTTCGTCTTTGCGACTCCAACTGCACCCAACGCGCTAGCGGCTCTAGTTAATCCACACTATTATTCTTTGGGAAATTTCCCCACACATATCCACGCGCATCAATGATAACCCATAGGTATAAGGGATCGCGAAATTTTTTGAGGATAGGGTATTCAACCCAAATTTATAGATTTGACACAAGGGGAGCCAAAGAATATTTGCAAGTATTAGCAGCCGAGTTGTCAATTCAACCACACGTGGAGATTAATTATCTGCAGCAAAGTGATCACTAGCAAAGTAGTATGATAGTTTTGATAGTAGTAACAACAACAATAGTAATGGTAACAATGATAGCAATGAATTTGTAGCAAGTGCAATAGTAACAATAGCAGTAGTAACTTAGCAGAAGCAATATGTAGGAAAATCGTAGGCATTGGATCGGCGATTTGTTGGATGATATTCATCATGTAACAGTCATAACCTAGGGCGATGCGGCACTAGCTCCAGTTCATAAATATAATGTAGGCATGTATGGAAGGAAATATGCCCTAGAGGCAATAATAAAGTTACTATTTATTTCCTTATTTCATGATAAATGTTTCTTATTCATGCTATACGGGGGAGGGGGGCACCCCATAGACACACAAGTTGATCTTTAGCCGTGTGCGGTGCCCCCCTCCACAGTTTTCCACCTCGGTCATATTGTCGTAGTGCTTAGGCGAAGGCCTGCGCCGGTAACTTCATCATCACCGTCCACACCGTCATGCTGACGGAACTCTCCCTTGGTCTCAGCTGGATCTAGAGTTCGAGGGACGTCACCGAGTTGAACGTGTGCAGATCACGGGGGTGCCGTGCGTTCGATACTTGATCGGTTGGATCGCGAAGACGTTCGACTACATCAACCGCATTACTTAACGCTTCTGCTTTCGGTCTACGAGGGTACATGGACACACTCTCCCCTCTCGTTGCTATGCATCACCTAGATAGATCTTGCATGATCGTAGGAATTTTTTTTGAAATTATCGCGTTACCGAACATGTATTCCGTAAATAGTCATACGTGCTTATGGAAAGAACTTGCATGCCATCTATTGTCCTACCCTCCCGTGATAGCGGAGTCCTAATGGAAACTAAGGGATATTAAGGCCTCCTTTTAATAGAGAAACGGAACAAAGCATTAGCACACGATGAATACATGAACTCCTCAAGGAAGTGTCCCGACTATTGTCACTCTAGGGTTGCCAGATTATAACACGTTGTAAGTGACTATAACTTGTAAGATCGGATGTAGAACATATATATAATGATGATAACATAAACGGTTCAGATATTAAATCATGACACCCGGGCCCAAAGTGACAAGCATCAAGCATGGCAAAGTTATAGCAACATCAATCTCAGAACATAATGGATACTAGGGATCAAGCCCTAACAAAACTAACTCGATTGCATGATGAATCTCATCCAACTCCTTACCGACCAGCGAGATTATGAAGGAATTACTCACCGGTGGGGAGCATCATGGAATTGGCGATGAAGAAGGGTTGGTGATGACGAAGATCGAAGGTCCCCCTCTTCGGAGCCCCAAAGGGACTCCAGATTTTCCCTCCCGATGAAGAATATGAGATGGTGGCGACTCCGTCTCGTGAAACACGATAATTCTTTCTCCCTGATTATTATGAAAATATGTGATTTTATAGCATCGGTTTCAGGATCTGCGGGGCCACCAAGTGGGGTCAACCCACCTGGCCGCGCCTGGAAGGCGGGCGGGGGGGGGGGGGGGGGGCACCCTGGTGGGTTGTTCCCACCCAGGTGCCCCCCTCGGGTGGTTCTTGGCTCCAGAAATTATCTTTATTCATATAAAAATTCCTCGCAAAGTTTCGTTCCAATCCGAGAACTTCTATTTCTGCACAAAAACAACACCACGGTAGTTCTGCTAAAAACAGTGTCAGTCCTGGTTAGTTCATTCAAATCATGCAAATTAGAGTCCAAAACAAGAGGAAAAGCGTTAGGAAAAGTAGATACAATGGAGACGTATCAACTCCCCCAAGCTTAAACCGCTTGTCCTCAAGCAATTTAGTTGATAAACTGGAAGCGAAAAAGAAAAAACTTTTACGAACTCTTTTGCTCTTGTTTACGTAAATAAGCTTAAGTAGCACCCAGGTTTTCAGCCAAGATTATAACTAACCATGTCGACAATAATTCTCCAAAATTATATTAACTCATATCAATGACATAATCAGCTAGTGAGCAATAATAAGATATCTCAAACAACAACACTTTGTCAAAACAACCATGATATAATATGACAATAATGGTATCTCGCTAGCCCTTTCTCAGATCGCTAAACATAAATGCAGAGCACCTCCAAAGTTCAAGCAGCGACTAAACATTGTAATTCATGGTAGAAAAGATCCAGTCATGATGCACCCAACATTATCTACACAAAATGCATGAGGATGACAATAGTGATCTCAGGTTCTTGTGCTTATTTGAGAAGGTGATGACACAACATAAAAGTAAATAGATAGTCCCTTCGCAGAGGGAAGTAGTGATTTGCAGCGGTGACAGAGCTCAAGTTTTGAAAATAGTGGTAAATGAATTTTGAGAAATGCACCCCTCTTGTTTATTTCACGACCATTAGTTATCGGTATGTTCCATGCTAAACACATTAGTGGCGGTTCCCAAGCGATAAAAGTAAAGGTTTACTCCTCCACCAACAATCACACTCCAGGCTTGTCCAAAACAACGGGTGCTGTCCATACCAAAAACAGTCCGGGGGGAGTTTTGTTTAATTATTTGTAATTTGAATTCGGGACTGGGAATCCCTATTACCGCCCCTCTCGTGCAATGACGAGTGAAAAAACACTCATCATGAGAATAACCCGCTTAGCATGGAAGATACTGACTACCTCCTGTCACTCTATGAACAATCCAAGCACAAAAAAAGATATTTATTTGAAATTTTTAGAGGTGGCACATGCAAATTTACTTAGGACGGCAGCGTAATACCACATATACGTAGGTATGGTGGACTCATCTGGAATAACTTGGGTTTCATGGTTTTGATGCACAAGCAGAATTCACGCTTAGTACAGGCAAAGGCTAGCAATTAGGTTGGGAAGGGGCCAGCTAGAGAGCGAAAATGGTCATGAACATGCATTATGCATAAGTAAAATTGGATACTAGCATGAGTAGGATATGAACACCATGAACATAAATATCATAGAGGCTATGTTGGTTTTGACTCAACTACATGCATGAACATGTGCCAAGTCAAGTCACTCGAACATTCAGAGGAGGATACCATATCATCGTACTACATCACAATCATTTTAACGCAATGTTGACATCCAAGATAAATCATTATCCACTCCTAGCTACTTATGCATGGCATGAGAAACTACAATCTCTAATTGTCATTGCAAACATGTTTGATCATAATAGGCAATCATGGATACTAGGTTAAACATATTTATAAAAATAGAACAAGTTGAGTTCATACCCGTTTCTCTCTGCCACAACCAGCTCATCAAACATTGTTATTATTGCCTTTCACTTGCACGACAGAATGATGTGAAAATAATAATAGTGCAAGAGTGCCGTGGACTAAGCTGGAATCTGCAAAAAAATTATTCAAAAGGAGAAGACAATATAATATGGGCTCTTTATTAGATCAAAAATAATGCATATGAGAGCCACTCAACATTTTAATCGTGGTCTTCTCCTCGGTATGACTCAATAGAAAGAAAGGAAATTCAAAGAAACACACTGAAATATTTTTGGAGTTTTTGGTTTTTCTTGAACGAGCAAATAAAAGGGAAAAACAAAAACAAGAAAAACTATTTACATGGGAAAGCTCCCAACAAGCAAAAGAAGAACAAGGAAATCTTTTTGACTTTTCTTTTTAAGTATGACAACTAACTATAGTTGAAAGAAAATAAAAAAGAATCAGGTAATATTTTTGTATTTTCTCAAAGTTTTTCAAGCACACAAGAAGAAGGCGAGAAAATAAATCTACCATGGATAATACAATGAATAAGTGTGGACACCGACAACTAGAATGAAATGTGTGAACATGAAAGTAATGTCGGTGGAAATACATACTCCCCCAAGCTTAGGATTTTGGCCTAACTTGGTAATCCGTCAGTGACCTGCATAATGGTCGGAGTGATAGCTCTCGAAGGCTCTCGGTGCGGACGCCTCAGGCCGCCGTGCAGCCACAACTGCCGCGTTGTGTGCTCGGGCCTCACTCTCAAGAATATAATATCTTCACTTGTTGTGAACATCAAAGAGAGCAGGTGCATGCAAAAAGGTGTCCACAATGGACCTTTTGTTAAACATCAAGTTATAAGTAAAATTATGGGGTTCACCACTAAGGATCTTATGACGTTTCATAGCATTGAAGTCAAGGTACTGCATGGGTAGGATGGGGTCATAAGGACAATGTGAAACACCCAGCACCCTTGCTAAGCGTCTGGCGTAAATTCTACCATAAAAATATTCACTCCCAGCGTTGTGTTGCAATCTACGTGGCACTATCGCTCCAAGGTTATAAATTTTGTCACCGGTGAGAGTGGTGTGGATAAGACTCAAGTCCGGAGTACAAAGTGTACTACAATCTTGTTTTCCTACAATGCATTTTTCATTAAATAGAGCAAAGTATTGGATTGAGGGAAAATGAATGCTCTTTATTCTACCTTGAGTCACTCCTCTAGTCTCACCATAGCAAAGGCTAGTTAAGAATATCTCAAACTCTGACCTTGGTGGTTCGTCCAATGAACCCCAAAATGGAATTTTGCAGTGATTAGAAAATGTCTCCAGAGATATATTAAATGAATTGCCATATAGCTTAAATGATACTCTGGATTCACGAGAATGGAATTTAAATTCTTTGGTAAATGATTCAGTGAGGCTAAGGAGTTGGTTGCACTTATCTGCAATGTAGGGACCGAGCTCGGTATTGTGAACATATTGCTCAAATTCTTCTTTAATGCCCACACGCACCATATAATCGTTGCATGGACATAAACATGATTTGGTGGTGGCATCTCGAATGGACTTTTCACTTGGTTCAACATAAGATCGACGAACGGAGTTGCTACTAGAAGATGCCTCCGAGGACCTCCGCCTCGAAGAACTCCTCGCAAAGAGGCTCATCATATTCGCATACAATTTTCTGAAAATTTTTGGGTCACAAATTTTTGTCAACAAAACCTTATAAAAATGATAGCAACTACTCATAGGCATGCATAGAGGCCATAACACGCATTCAAACTACTTAGAACTCTAAGAATTC
This sequence comes from Triticum aestivum, assembly GCF_018294505.1. Taxonomy (NCBI): domain Eukaryota; kingdom Viridiplantae; phylum Streptophyta; class Magnoliopsida; order Poales; family Poaceae; genus Triticum; species Triticum aestivum. The sequence goes on along the minus strand of NC_057801.1, from coordinate 52,971,776 downwards.
AACATTCAAGCTCATCTACAACAGCACCAAGAGTAACTAATTATTCAAAATATAAACCACTAAATCAAAAATTAATTGGACCAATGTAGGAGTCACATACCAAGCAACAATCCCCCGAAACAGTTTCGGAAATGGAGCTTCGAGCAAAGATATCGAAATCCGCGGTTTCGGGAGCAAAAACACAAGAGAGAGAGAGAGAGAGAGAGAGAGAGAGAGAGAGCAATGGTGATTTTTTTTCTGAATTTCCCTTGCAATAAAAAAATGACCCAAAAATAAAAGTTCTCAGAATGCTCTGAAATTTTAATACATTTTTTGAATATTTAAGAATTTTTGGTGCAAATAATATCAGAGGGAGGTGCACCAGGTGGGCACAACCCACCAGGGCGCGCCTGGGGGTCCTGGCGTACCTAGGTGGGTTGTGCCCACCTGGTGCACCTCACTATGATATTATTTGCACCAAAAATTCTTAAATATTCAGAAAAAATGTATTAAAATTTCAGAGCATTCTGAGAACTTTTATTTTTGGGTCATTTTTTTATTGCAAGGGAAATTCAGAAAACTGACAAAACATGGCATTTTATTTTATTTAACTAATAAAAACAGAAAACAAAAGGTAGGAACAGAAGGTAGTGCTCACTAAATTCATCAACTTCATACCTCTAAAAAATGATTCATTAAAAAGGTTGATCAAGTCTTATTAACAACCACTTTCTATTAGCATGAGACCGAAGAACTTTCGTAAATCACTTTACCTCAACGGGGATATGAATTTCCCCACAACAATAAGCATTTCATATTTCTTTTTAACAATCGTTAGAGGTAGCTGAAAACTTCCAATAGTGATTGTCAGAGATTTTTCAATAACATTGATACCATTCACTTGGAATTATTTCTTCGGAAAGTGCACCGTATGCTCATTACCATTCATATGAAAAGTGACCTTGCTTTTATTGCAATCAATAACAGCCCCTGCAGTATTCAAGAAGGGTCTACCAAGGATGATCGACATATTGTCGTCCTCGGGCATCTCAAGTATAACAAAGTCAGTCAAAATAGTGACATTAGCAACAACAACGGGCACATCCTCACAAATACCGATAGGTATGATTTGTCAGCCATTTGCAAAGATTGTTGGTTTGTATGGCAGGGTGCATTGACTGCAAATTAAATTCCTACGCGCAGAACAACCAAGAACATGCTACAGGAGATGGATCACAGATTGTTACCACTAGATGCGCAGTGCCGTGCAGCGGAAGTAGAGTTGAGGCAGCGTGTTTCCCGAGTCACCTCGCGTTCCCGGAGTCGTCTCCTCCTTGCCGGTCTCCCACGTAGCCGATCAGATCCCGCGAACAGGTTCGTCGGCGCGGCACAAGTGCATCGCCTCTAACGGTATCTGCGCGTGCAGGAGGAACATCGTGCGGCGGACTGCTAGGTTCGATCAAACAACCGGTAGCGAGGGGAGGTGGCTAGTTGCAACACATGCAAAGACCTAGCGACGACACCGAAGCGATCAACTGAATAAGTGTGCCGCACCTCCACTATTTATAGGCATCCGTCGCGGGCTCAAAACTTGGGCCTTGCACGGATCCTAAAGCCCAAAGTTTACTCGGTCGCACTCCAAGTCCATCTCGGATCACATCCGACCAGTGTTCTCTGAACCGACCTCGTAGGTTCGTTCCCTTAAGTGCGCGACCCCTTAGGTTCAAGTCGGCTTGGTCACGGTTCGGAATACCTCCGACCTGCACGGTGGTTAGCGGCCTCTAGCAAGGCATTCCGACCACCAAGCAGACTATGAAGATGGTTAGGCGAACCTGTACAACGTGCCACACTTCTATTCCCTTTGCCTCACGATATATGTTGTTGGGCTCAAGGCGAGACTATTATCCTTGTGCTAGCCCGACCTCTTTCTCGTTCTAGTGATACCGACCACATACTGGATTATCTTGCTTGACCATGTCTGGCAACATGGGACCAGACATGGTCAAGCAAGATGGGATATGATAGTCTAGTCCGACGTGTGCCCACACGTCACTTTCGACTAGGGACCATTTAGGATGTATCATACAACACAAGATCTCACAGACAAGTCACGTGCTTGCCAACAAGTATCATTGATTACATCCAAGGACTATCTTTATTCATAAACACATAGGAAATATCATCATACATGATTGCCTCTAGGGCATATCTCCAACAATCTCCCATTTGCACTAGAGTCAATCAAATAGACATCGAATGCCCATAGCTCTAACGTGCCCCTCATGCTTGGGTTGTGGAAGCGGCTTAGTCAATGGATCTGCAACATTTGCATCCGTGTGAATTTTGCATAACTCTACATCACCATTCTTTACGATCTTTCATATCAGGTGATATTTCCGATCTATGTGTCTGACCTTGTGGTGATTCCTCGGCTCCTTGTCTTGTGCGATGGCACCAGAATTATCACAATAAAGGTCCAACGGTTTTACCGAGGCTGGGAAAATACCAAGATCATCCAGAAAGTTTCGGATCCAAACACCTTCCTTTGCAGCTTCACAAGCCGCAATGTATTCGGCTTCTGTGGTAGAATCGGCCACCATAACTTGCTTGGAACTCATCTAGCTCACTGCTCCTCCATTCATGACGTACACGAATCCAGACTATGATCGACAATCATCTCTATCGGTTTGGAAACTAGCGTCGGCGTAACCCCTTACGGCAAGCTCTTCCTCACCTCCATAAACTAGGGACATCTCTTTAGTCCTTTTCAGGTACTTCAAAATAGTCTTTACCGCTGCCTAGTGACTCTCACTTGGGTTGGCCTTGTATCTACTTGTTAGGCTTATTGCAAAAGCAACATCAGGCCCTGTACATATCATGGCATACATGATGGATCCGATTGCCGAGGCATACAGAATCCTACTCATCCTGCTTTGCTCATCACATGTCGAAGGACTCTGAGTCTCGCTTAGCCTTATACCATGTGAGACTGGCAAGAACCCTTTCTTCGCCTCACTCATGTTGAACCGCTTCAACACTTTATCTATGTACGTGCTCTGGCTTAAGCCGAGCAACCTCCTCGATCTATCTCTATAGATCTTAATGCCTAAAATATAGACTGCCTCACCAAGGTCCTTCATTGAAAACTTGCCATTCAATGATTCCTTGACCGTGTTTAGCATTGATACATCATTGCCGATCAAGAATATGTCATCCACATACAAGATCAAAAACACTATCGAGCTCCCACTTAACTTCTTGTATAAACAAGCGTCCTCTTCGCTTTTGATGAAACCAAGACCAGTGACGTACGACCTCATCAAAACGAATATTCCAGCTCCGAGATGCTTGCCTCAACCCATAAATGGATCTCTTGAGCTTTCATACCTTACTAGCGCTAGTCGGATCGACAAAACCCTCGGGATGTATCATATACACGTCCTCGGTTAAACTTCCATGAAGGAAAGCCGTCTTGACATCCATCTGCCATATCTCGTAATCAAAATATGCAACTATAGTTAGTACAATCCTCACCGACTTCAGCATCGCTACCGGCGAGTAAGTCTCGTCATAGTCAATTCCTTGAACTTGTCCATACCCGTTAGCGACAAGACGAGCTTTGTGGATTTGAACATTTCCATCCACATCGGTTTTCTTCTTAAAGACCCATTGCAACCAATTCCAATTACGCCAGGCGGCGGATCAACCAAGTCCCAGACTTGATTCTCACCCATTGATTTTAACTTGGATCTCATGGCTCCAGCCATGCCTCGGAATCTGGGCTCACCATCGCATCCGCATACGTGGCTGGCTTATCTCTTTCTAGAAACAACACATCACACACTCTATGCAATCTTTCGTACCTTCATGGTTTCGGTGCCGCTTCCACTATGGGTTCCCTGACTAACTCCGGTATGATCTCATCACCAGCCGAGCCGTCCCCGAGTGGTCCTCGGATTTCTTCGAGTCGGACCGTCCTCCCACTAGGCTCCCGACTGAGAAATTCTTTCTCAAGGAAAACCCCGTTCCGAGCAACAAACACATTGTTCTTGTCCCGGTTATAGAAGCTATATTCCAAGGTTTCCCTCGGATATCCCACGAATATGCATTTATCCGACTTGGGTGTAAGCTTGTCTGACATAAGTCGCTTGACAAATGCTTCACAACCCCAAATCTTTAGAAAAGACAAACTGCGACTCTTCCCGGTCCACATCTCATGCGGTGTCTTGTCTACTAATTTTGATGGTACCCTGTTAAGTGTGAAAGCTGCAGTTTCTAGAGCGTATCCCCAAAATGACAAGGGTAAATCCGATTTGCTCATTATTGACTAGACCATGTCCAACAAGGTCCTATTCCTCCATTCTGACACGTCGTTTCTCTGTGGCATACCCGGAGGTGTGAGATGAGGTACTATACCTCGACTTTTCAGATGTTCATCAAACTCCTGGCTCATGTACTCACCTCCACGATCAGATCGTAGAAGCTTTATAGTCTTGCCGAGCTGATTCTCAACCTCGTTCTTAAACTCTTTGAACCTTTCAAAGGTTTCCGACTTGTGCCTGATCAAATAAATATATCCATATCTACTCAAGTCGTCGGTAAAAGTCATGAAGTACTGAAAGCCACCTCTGGCGGTTGTGCTCATTGGACCACACACATCACTGTGTATAAGCTCAAACAGCTCGGACGCCCTCTCGCAACTCTTTGCGAAAGGAGACTTAGTCATCTTGCCGAGCAAGCATTATTCACATGTCTCGAACGACTCAAAGTCGGACGAAGTTAGGAGCCCATCATCATGGAGCTAGCTTCTTCATGCGTTTCAGACTAATGTGTCCAAGCCGGCAATGCTAGAAGTATGTCGGATTCACGTTATAGACCGGTTCCTGTTCTAGATTCAATATAAAAAGCCCATCAACAATGGGCGCATAGCCATGGAACATACCATTCAAATAAAATGAACAACCATTGTTCTTTAAATTGAATTCATAACCTTGACTCATCAAGCATGAGGCAGAAATAATGTTCTGACTAAGTGCAGGAATGTAATAACAATTATTCAATTCCAAAATAAATCCAGAAGGAAGCTGGAGCTGCATCGTGCCGACCTCCAATGCAGCAACTCTTGCTTTGTTGCTGACCCTGATGTCAATCTCCCGTCGTGCCACATGCCTAGTTCTTACCAGCCCCTGCATCGAGTTGCCAATATGAACAACCGATCCAGTATCAAATACCCAAGAGCTACTAGGTATGTTAGCAAGGTAAATTTGTATAACATGTGCAACAAGTGTACCTTTGCCCGAAGAAGAATTTCTGGCCTTCCTGCCATGCTCTGCAAGCCACTTGCTACAGTTCCTCTTCAAGTGATTGGTCTCCTTGTAGTGATAGCAAACGGTCTTCAAGTCTGGTCCAGACTTCAGCGCAACGGCGGAGGTTACCGTCTCCGTGCCCTTTGCCTTAGCCTTTTTCTTGGACCAACTCTTCTTGAACTTAGCCGATTTCTACACCATCAACACTTGATGCGTGCCTTTCTTAATATCCCGCTCTAACACTTTGAGAATCCCATGCAATTTAGTGAGCTTCTTATCCATGCCATGCAAATGATAGTTCGAGATGAACGTCTGATACGTCTCCAACGTATCTATAATTTTTGATTGCTCCATGCTACTTTATCTACTGTTTTGGACTATATTGGGCTTTATTTTGCACTTTTATATTACTTTTGGGACTAACCTATTAACCGGAGACCCAGCCCAGAATTGTTGTCTTTTGCCTATTTCAGTGTTTTGAAGAAACAGAATATCAAACGGAGTCCAAACGGAATGAAACCTTCGGGATCGTGATTTTACAACCGAACGTGATCCAGGAGACTTGGACCCTACTCCAAGCAGTGCCCGAGGAGGTCACGAGGGTGGAGGGCGCGCCCCCTAGGCGCGCCCCCTAGGCGCGCCCCCTACCTCATGGGCCCCTCAACGCTCCACCGACGTACTCCTTCCTCCTATATATACCTACGTATCCCTGAACGATCAGAACATGAGCCAAAAACCTAATTCCACCGCCGCAACCTTCTGTATCCACGAGATCCCATCTTGGGGCCTATTCCGGAGCTCCGCCGGAGGGGGCATCCACCACGGAGGGCTTCTACATCATCAGCATAGCCCCTCCGATTAAGTGTGAGTAGTTTACTTCAGACCTTCAGGTCCATAGCTAGTAGCTAGATGGCTTCTTCTCTCTTTTTGGATCTCAATACAATGTTCTCCCCCTCTCTCGTGGAGATCTATTCGATGTAATCTTCTTTTTGCGGTGTGTTTGTTGAGACCGATGAATTGTGGGTTTATGATCCAGTATTATCTATGGAAAATATTTGATTCTTCTCTGAATTCTTTTATGTATGATTGAGTTATATTTGCAAGTCTCTTCGAATTATCCTTTTTTGGTTTGGCCAACTAGATTGGTAGTTCTTGCAATGGGAGAAGTGCTTAGCTTTGGGTTCAATCTTGCGGTGTCCTTACTCAGTGACAGAAAGAGTTGCAAGGAACGTATTGTATTGTTGCCATCGAGGATAACAAGATGGTTTTTTTTATCATATTGCATGAATTTAACCCTCTACATCATGTCATCTTGCTTACGGCGTTACTCTGTTTTTAACTTAATACTCTAGATGCATGCTGGATAGTGGTCGATGAGTGGAGTAATAGTATTAGATGCAGAATCGTTTCGATCTACTTGTCTCAGACGTGATGCCTATATACATGATCATTGCCTAGATATACTCATAACTATGCTCAATTCTGTCAATTGCTCAACAGTAATTTGTTCACCCACCGTAGAATACTTATGCTCTTGAGAGAAGCCACTAGTGAAACCTATGGCCCCCGGGTCTATTCTCATCATATCAATCTATATCACTTTATTTACTTGTTTTGTTTTACTTTGTCTTTTACTTTTTACTTTGCATCTATCTATCAAAAATACCAAAAATATTATCTCTATCAGATCTCACTCTCGTAAGTGACCGTGAAGGGATTGACACCCCCTAAGCGTTGGTTGAGAGTTGCTATCGTTTTGTGTAGGTACGAGGGACTTGTGCGTGGTCTCCTACTGGATTGATACCTTGGTTCTCAAAAACTGAGAGAAATACTTACGCTACTTTGCTGCATCATCCTCTCCTCTTCGGGGAAATCCAACACAGTGCTCAAGAGGTAGCAAGAAGAATTTCTGGCGCCGTTTCCAGGGAGGCTCATGCAAGCAAGTCAACAATACCAAGTACCCATTGCAATCCCTATCTCTCGCATTACATTATTTTCCATTTGCCTCTCGTTTTCCTCTCCCCCACTTCACCCTTGCCGTTTTATTTTCCCTCTCTTTCCCAATCTCCTCCTCTCTTTCCCGTTGCCTTTTTGTTTGCTCGTGTGTTAGCTTGTTTGTCATCATGACTAGTTCCTTATCCACTCCTACGTCTCCCGAGTTTGAATTTCTCCACTTCAAGCAATGGCAAGGAGAAAACTTAAAAGATGCTTGGTATAGGATGATGGAATCTTATCATAAGTGCACCCTAGAGGTGAACTATAGAATTCTTCTTCGGAATTTTTATGTTGGGTTAAATATGACATATAGACAACTCTTGGATTGCATGGCCAAGGGAAATTTATTGAGATTGATCCCAATATTGCGCATGAAATTATAAAGGGAATAGTGGGAACACAACCCCAAAAGGGAGGATCTCATCCTACCCAGGAAGAAACCCAAGTATTTGAGAAGATTTGCGAAGTATCAAAGATTTTACAAAAGTCTCTTGAGCCTCTTAAAAATATTAGCGGAAATCTTAACCGTATGAATATGTTGATTACCCTTTGTAATAAGCGGTTGGATTCTTTAGATCTAAAAATTTCTGAGTACGACAGAAAGCGGGAAGAACCCCCCGGATCCGAACACGACTCCGCTAAAAAACTGAAAATTAAAGATGGCAATACCTAGATCTATCCTTGCTTTTATGCCTAGCTAGGGGCGTTAAACGATAGAGCTTGTTGGGAGGCAACCCAATTTTATTTTGTGTTTTTATTTTTGCTTCTGTTTAGGAATAAATAATCCATATACCTTCTGTTTGGATGTGTTTTTATGTTTTAATTAGTGTTTGTGCCAAGTAGGACCTATAGGATAACCTACGATGATAGTTGATTTGATTCTGCTGAAAAACAGAAACTTTGCGCGCAAACATTTAGTTATGATAAATCACAGAAACGTGATTTTGCGTTTATTCTTTTTTCTGCTGATCAATAAACAAATTTTCCAGGACTTCCTATTTTGGTAGAATTTTTAGAGTTCCAGAAGTTTGCGTTAGTTACAGATTGCTACAAATTGTTCTGTTTTTGACAGATTCTGTTTTTCATGTGCTGTTTGCTTATTTTGATGAATCTATGGCTAGTAAAATAGTTTATAAACCATAGAGAAGTTGGAATACAGTAGGTTTAACACCAATATAAATAAAGAATGAGTTCATTACAGTACCTTGAAGTAGTCTTTTGTTTTCTTTCTCTAACGGAGCTCACGAGATTTCTGTTGAGTTTTGTGTTGTGAAGTTTTCAAGTTTTGGGTGAATTCTTTTGATGGATTATGGAGCAAGGAGTGGCAGGAGCCTAAGCTTGGGGATTCCCATGGAACCCCCAAGATAATCCAAGGACACCAAAAAGTCAAAGCTTGGGGATGCCCCGGAAGGCATCCCCTCTTTCGTCCACTTCCATCGGTAATTTACTTGGAGCTATATTTTTATTCACCAACATGATATGTGTTTTGCTTGGAGCGTCTTGTATTATTTGCGTCTTTGCTTGTTAGTTTACCACAATCATCCTTGCTGTACACATGTTTTGAGAGACCATATATGAATTGGATTTGTTATAATACACTATGTGCTTCACTTATATCTTTCGAGCTTGATAGTTTTGCTCATTGTGCTTCACTTATATCTTTTGAGCGTGATAATATTTGCTCTAGTACTTCACTTATATCCTTTAGAGACCGGTGGTGGATTTGTTTTAAAGAAACTATTGATCTCTCATGCTTCGCTTAGATTATTTTGAGAGTCGTTAATAGCATGGTAATTTTCTTAATGTTAATATACTTAGTGTGCAAGACATGTGAAAGTTTCTTTTGAGTAAATTGAATACTAAGATAAGTTTGATGCTTGATAATTGTTTTGGGATATGGAGGTAATAATATCAAAGTCATGCTAGTTGATAATTGTGAATTTGAGAAATACTTGTGTTGAAGTTTGCAAGTCCCGTAGCATGCATGTACGGGTAAAGTTGTGTAACAAATTTGAAACATGAAGTGTACCTGGCTTGTGCATCATTATGAGTGGCGGTCGGAGACGAGCGATGGTCTTTTCCTACCAATCTATCCCCCTAGGAGCATGTGCGTAGTACTTGAATTTTTTGATGGCTTCTAAATTTTTGCAATAAGTATATGAGTTCTTTTGACTAATGTTGAGTCCATGGATTATACGCACTCTCACCTTTCTGCCTTTGCTAACCTCTTTGGTACCGTGCATTGCCCTTTCTCACCTTGAGAGTTGGTGCAAACTTCGCTAGTGCATCCAAACCCCGTGATACGATTCGCTCTATCACACATGAACCTCCTTATATCTTCCTCAAAACAGCCACCATACCTACCTATCATGGCATTTCCATAGCCATTCCAAGATATATTGCCATGCAACTTCCACCATCATCATCATGACATACATTACTTTTGTCATATTGCCATTGCATGATCATGTAGTTGACATCGTATTTGTGGCAAAGCCACCATGCATTATTTTCCATACGTGTCACTCTTGATTCATTGCACCATCCCGGTACACTGCCGGAGGCATTCATATAGAGTCATCCTTTGTTCTAAGTATCGAGTTGTAATTGTTGAGTTGTAAGAGAAATAAAAGTGTGATGATCATCATTATTAGAGCATTGTCCCAAGTGAGGAAAGGATGATGGAGACTATGATTCCCCCATAAGTTGGGATGAGACTCCGGACGAAAAAAAGAGGCCATAAAAAAGAGAAAAGGCCCAAACAAATAAAAAAAGAGAAAAGAGAGAAAAAGAGAGAAGGGACAATGCTACTATCCTTTTACCACACTTGTTCTTTAAAGTAGCACCTTGTTCTTCAGGTAGTGAGTCTCATATATTGTGCTTCAAAATAGCACCAAGATCTTCATGATAGTGAGTCTCATAAGTTGTCTTTTTATACTAGTGGGAATTTTTCATTATAGAACTTAGCTTGTATATTCCAATGATGGGCTTCCTCAAAATTCCCAGGTCTTCGTGAGCAAGTGAGTTGGATGCACACCCACTAGTTTTCTTTTGTTGAGCATTCATAGCTCTAGTGCATACGTTGCATGGCAACCCTACTCCTCATATTGACATCAATTGATGGGCATCCCCGTAGCCCGTTGATTAGCCTCGTCAATGTGAGACCTTCTCCCTTTTTTGTCTTCTCCACACAATCCCCATCATCATATTCTATTCCACCCATAGTGCTATATCCATGGCTCGCGCTCATGTATTGCGTGAAAGTTGAAAAAGGTTGAGATTATTTGAGTATGAAACAATTGCTTGGCTTGTCATCGGGGGTATAGAAGTTGGGAACATCTTTGTGTGACGAAAATGAAGCATAGCCTAACCATATGATTTTGTAGGGATGAACTTTATTTTGCCATGTTATTTTGAGAAGACATGATTGCTTTGACTAGTATGCTTGAAGTATTATTATTTTTGTGTCAATATGAACTTTTGTCTTGAATCTTTTGGATCTGAATATTCCTATCACAATTAAGAAGATTTATATTGAAATTATGCCAAAGTATCACTCCGCATCAAAAATTCTTTTTTTATCATTTACCTACTCGAGGACGAGCATGAATTAAGCTTGGGGATGCCTGATATGTCTCCAACGTATCTATAATTTTTGATTGCTCCATGCTACTTTATCTACTGTTTTGGACTATATTGGGCTTTATTTTCCACTTTTATATTACTTTTGGGACTAACCTATTAACCGGAGGCCCAGCCCAGAATTGCTGTTTTTTGGCCTATTTCAGTGTTTCGAAGAAACAGAATATCAAACGGAGTCCAAACGGGATGAAACCTTCGGGATCGTGATTTTCCAACCGAACGTGATCCAGGAGACTTGGACCCTACTCCAAGCAGTGCCCGAGGAGGTCACGAGGGTGGAGGGCGCGCGCCCCTGGGCGCGCCCCCCTACCTCGTGGGCCCCTCGATGCTCCACCGACATACTCCTTCCTCCTATATATACCTACGTATCCCCGAACGATCAGAACAGGAGCCAAAAACCTAATTCCACCGCCGCAACCTTCTGTATCCACGAGATCCCATCTTGGGGCCTGTTTCGGAGCTCCACCGGAGGGGGCATCCACCATGGAGGGCTTCTACATCATCACCATAGCCCCTCCGATGAAGTGTGAGTAGTTTACTTCAGACCTTTGGGTCCATAGCTAGTAGCTAGATGGCTTCTTCTCTCTTTTTGGATCTCAATACAATGTTCTCCCCCTCTCTCATGGAGATCTATTCAATGTAATCTTCTTTTTGCGGTGTGTTTGTTGAGACCGATGAATTGTGGGTTTATGATCCAGTATTATCTATGGAAAATATTTGATTCTTCTCTGAATTCTTTTATGTATGATTGAGTTATCTTTGCAAGTCTCTTCGAATTATCCTTTTTGGTTTGGCCAACTAGATTGGTAGTTCTTGCAATGGGAGAAGTGCTTAGCTTTGGGTTCAATCTTGCGGTGTCCTTACTCAGTGACAGAAAGAGTTGCAAGGCACATATTGTATTGTTGCCATAGAGGATAACAAGATGGGTTTTTTATCATATTGCATGAATTTATCCCTCTACATCATGTCATCTTGCTTACGGCGTTACTCTGTTTTTAACTTAATACTCTAGATGCATGCTGGATAGCGGTCGATGAGTGGAGTAATAGTAGTAGATGTAGAATCATTTCGATCTACTTGTCTCGGACGTGATGCCTATATACATGATCATTGCCTAGATATACTCATAACTATGCTCAATTCTGTCAATTGCTCAACAGTAATTTGTTCACCCACCGTAGAATACTTATGCTCTTGAGAGAAGCCACTAGTGAAACCTATGGCCCCCGGGTCTATTCTCATCATATCAATCTATATCACTTTATTTACTTGTTTTGTTTTACTTTACCTTTTAATTTTTACTTTGCATCTATCTATCAAAAATACCAAAAATATTATCTCTATCAGATCTCACTCTCGTAAGTGACCGTGAAGGGATTGACAACCCCCGTTGGTTGCGAGTTGCTATCGTTTTGTGTAGGTACGAGGGACTTGTGCGTGGTCTCCTATTGGATTGATACCTTGGTTCTCAAAATTTGAGGGAAATACTTATGCTACTTTGCTGCATGATCCTCTCCTCTTCGGGGAAATCCAACGCAGTGCTCAAGAGGTAGCAACGTCCCATAGCTGGGCAGAAGAGAACCCAGAACTGCATCAGTAGCCACCTCATCCAAGAGCGGGAAGCCATACCAATCCAAAGCTTGCACATATCCGATCATCTTGATGACATGCGGGCTTAGTGGATCACCTTCCTTCAGCTTACAATCCATCAAGGATCGCCAGACGTTGAACCTTTCGGTCGCCTGCACCTGAAACATGCTCTTGAGACTCTCGATCATATCGAAAGCCCCAACATCTTCGAAATGCTATTGCAAATCAGGCTCCATACAAGCCAGCATGAGGCAACCGATCTCGTTTGATTCATCAACGAGTTTCTGGTAGGCATTCTTGGTTGTGGCATTAGCATTATCGGCAGGTTCCTCTGGAAGTGGATCCTCTAGAACATGTTCCTTTTTATCATTCTTGAGAACAATTTTCAGATTTCTATACCAGGTGGTGAAGTTTGTTCCATTCCGTTTATCCTTTTCCAGAATTGATTTCAATGCAAAGTTGGGTTGAGCACGTGGTGCCATTAATCTACAACAGAAAATATGCAATCACTAAGCAATGTGTTTATGTAGGGTAATTCAAGCCTAAACAGAAATACTCCCACTGAAGTCAGCATCCCTCCGCAAAGTCTCAGTGATTCAGGATCTGACTAGTGCATGCGACTAGTGAGCTTTAGCATCACTGCGAGCCAACATACCAATACGGTAAGCAACTCCTTGCTAATCGTATCTCTATATGACTCCTGTCGGTCGGGTAGGTATCTTATACCCCGACTCCCAACCTTATTTGCCACAAGGCCCAAATTCGCTTTGATAGCCTTGTCAAGTTAACCTGATGCAGTGCATGTCCGTGTCCGAGACGAACCCTTCAGTTCAAGGACACCCAGCAGCACCCCAATTTTATGAGCCCACTACTATACGTACTTGACGTGCGAAGGTGCAACATCGGGGATGGCAATTCGCTTGATATTCATGAGGGATATTTCTACCATTCTAACATGCATAGAAACAAAGAAGCATGACAATCACAAACAAACACATATTGTGAAATAGTATGGCTCATTCATGGACGTTCTTCCAGGCCGACTCTAACTCCGATTACCATCTAGGAACTCCATCTTGTTTGTCACACAGGGACATCAGGCCACCAACCTGATCTCTATTATCCAACTACTATAACTAGTAATGAATTTTACATAGAGTCACAAGTGGACACACATGTTATTATACATTATAATGACAACACTTTGGCTCCTGCCGGCTGAAAAACATGACACGCAGGACATGTATAATTTACACAGATGCATCACATACACATGAGCCATACTATTCACATCAAACCTGCCAAAAAATGTTACGCATAGAATTGCATTCTACAGGTTTGAGTGATCGTGTATGAAATACAAGGCGCTACGCACACGACGCAGCGCCCGACGTTTTCGGAAATCACAGATAACATCTGAACTCCGATCACGCTGAATTTTCTGATCTGACCGATCTTATCGATCATCGCGAATCTGATTCAGATTTACGTTTCACTGTTAACCCCGATGGCGGATACCGACCGGTAGGGGTAGGTTGTGTCACGACCTCATGGACTCCGGTCATCAGAAAACATTGCCTCATCGATCCCCATGCGCAGTTGATCTCATCAACTGTGCACACATCCAATCTCATCAACGACAACAGATCTCATCTGCCGCCTCTGCATATCTAATATGCATACGATATGAATCCAAATCCTATAGAAGAGGCTCTGATACCACTATTGGTTTGCACGGTAGGGTGCGTCGACTACAAATTAAATTTCCTACGTGCAGAACAACCAAGAACATGCTACGGGAGATGGATCATAGATTGTTACCAATAGATGCGTAGAGCCGTGCAGCGGAAGTAGAGTTGAGGCAACACGTTCCCCAAGTCGCCTCACATTCCTGGAGTCGTCTCCTCCTTGCCTGTCTCCCACGTAGCCAATCGGATCCCGCGAACACTGTCACAGCCTGATTTTTGACCCTTTTTTTTCTTTTGTTTTTCCGAGGTTTTTGCCCGAGTTTTTATTTTCCATGGCTTTCTGGTTTAGAAACTGAAGAAGATGCCCTCTTCTTTGTTTCCAGAGTGGCTTGCCATTCCCAAATATTTCCGTAGACCCTGTCATTTCCATCCTAGCCCAAATCTCAATATTCTTTTTGTTGGGAATATTCCTTTTCTATTAAAGGAATAACTCCAATTGCCCTAGGTTGTGAAGCAACCTATATTTGCATCACTCCTAAAATTCCCAAATAATTCTCATAAATTGTTTGGGTCATATCTTTATCAAATATGTCAAAACTTTTCATTACCATGTTCAAAAATAATCCTCCAATAATTCATTTCCCATTCTGCCCTGAATGGCACTTTGTGAAGGAAGTGTCATTTATATTTCACCTATTGACTCCCAACCTTTTTGGGCATGTTTATATGTCCAAATAATTGCCCCATGCACAAGTTCAAATTTATTTGCCTAGCCAATCTTCCTCAGTGAATTTTCAAAGTTTATGTCAAGCAGAAAGCTTTGTGAAGGAAGTACTAGCTAGGTGTACCCAAATGAGTTTAACTTTTGCACACTCCTAAATGTGCTCATATTAACCCCTTCCACCCATTTGTAGCCCCATACAATCATATATGTTAGCACAGGAGCAAATCTTTGTTTCTGGCATTATTTTCAGGTTGTGAAGCAAGTATATTTTATATTGCTTCAAAAATCCTGATAAATTACCAGATCATTCTTATACCCATAAAACATCTCTCCACCCATTTTGGCATCATTTCATTTAGCCATTTGACCACCATTATTATTTCAAGTTTCTGGTCAACAGAGATGTTTGTGAAGCAAGTGCCATTTTGGCTTGTCCATTTAGGATTATCTTTTTAAAGCATCTTAATATGACCAAATTACTATGCCTTGACCAAGCTTAGCTCAAGTAGACACTCCATGTGAGTGGACCATGCTAATCTTGATTCTGGACCATTTTTGGCAGTTGCAAAGCAACTATGTTAAACCTTGATCCAAACCCACCCATAGTTACCAATATCTAAGTCTTTCTTTACCTCAACCTGCAAGACAACTCCATTTGACCCAATCACATCCCTGTTGAGCAGCAGTACACGATCAAGTTTACTGCAGTAAATTTCAGGTGTTAACTGCCATTTAACCATGTCACTTTTAACCAAGTTACCACCACAGATCAAACCTCCCCAGGAAGGACAAGCCCCCAGACATTGTTTGGCCGGCCGTGTGCCACTGTGAGCACCAGTATGCGCGGTGACCACCGTTTTGGCATGCAGCGTGCGCGGGCAGAACGTCGTTTGTGCTCACGCCCCTCTCCTTCTCGCTGTCTTCGCGCCCGTGAGCGTGGCCGTTGGCTTCCTCTCGTCGTCGCCGTCCCCCTGAACCCCTCTCCCCCTCTGGCAGCTAGCTTACCAATGCTCGCCGACGAGCGCCCACGAGAGCACAGTGTCGTTTTGGATCTTCCCGTCGCCGTCGTCTTCCTCCCTGTGCCCCTTGGCTTCCTTCTTCCCGTGAGAGCTCTGCTCTGCTCCTCCCTCGTCATTTTCCCCAAGTTCATACGCGCCGACACGCGTCCGCGGCGCCGGACACGCGTCATCGGCGGTGCCAGCTCGGCCTTCCTCGCCCGCGGCTGTTTAAGCCCTTCCTCGAGCCTCTCGACCTCACCTCTCGCCTCACCTCTCTCCCAGGAGCCTGCCCAGCCATTCCCTCGAGCCCAAGGAGCTCATGAGCCCGCCCTCGCCGCCATGGCCGCCGCCCCTGTCCACTCCGATTCCGGCGAACCGAAGCCTCTCTGCTCTGTCCTCTACCCCCAGTAAATCACCCAGACACCATAGCCTCCCCGCCAGTCCTCCATTAGTCTCCGGAATCTCCTTGGCCGTGTCCTCTATCTTCGGCCGAAGCCCCGTCCGCCGCGGCCGAGACCCTGCTCTCCTCCGGCCTTCCCGGGCTCTATGGATGGTCCAGGGCGGTGCGGCTCGTCCTGCTGAGCACGCCGGTAGGCGGCACGGTGCGAGAGGTGGACGGAGTCGCCGGCGGTCGTCGTCGGGGCGGCGGGCCTAGCCTCTGTCCAGCGCCCCGTCGAGAACAAGAAGGAGGAGCCAGGAGGAGATAGAAGGATAAGGTGGGGCCCACCCGTCAGTCTCTCAGGCGTTGACCAGCCCCGGCCTCGCCTCTGCCCCTTTTGACCGGTCCACACCACGTCAGATAAGTGAAGGCGCATTTTCGTGTTTACGTTTTCACTGATCCAAAGCGTATTCCAGATTTTGCGCCTCTGCCTTATCCACTCAGGGACCCGTTGGTGATAAAATTTTCACAGATTAGTCCTTCTTCTACACCTCATAACTTTTTAACCGTAATTCCAAATGAGGTGAAACCAACGCTCACTTCTTCGTTTCGTCGAGGCCGTTCTGTTGGTCACACTTTCACTATGGTTTGACACTGTGAAAATGACCTTTATGGCCTTGCCCTTATTCAGCCCCCTCCGAGAGAGAACGATTTCCGGTGAATCTTTCCGTGGCTTCATCACACTTCTCCCCGGTGCTTTCTTCATCCCCAGGCAAGCCACAATATCCACTTGCATGATAGTCATGCAGTAGCCATGGTTTTCAACTTGAATCTTTAATAGATGTTTGCTTGTTGAAAAGTTGGTTATCGTTGTTCCGGTGATGTTCAGATTTGCATGTTCACTGTTGTGCTATGTTGTTTTATACCCTGTGATCATGTTATACCTGCTAGTATTACCTTTCATATAATTATGCTGGTTAGTAGTACATGTTGATGTTGGAGATGGTCATGCTAGTCGGTTTGCGATGCCCAGTGGGTATGAGCTATTGTTGATATGGTGGATAGTTATGTGATACCCTCATGATGATGTTGATATCATGTTCATGTATTATAGTTGGCATCATGTTATTTTATCATGACTCAGCATATTTGCATTCAAGTTAACCGGATTAAATTGAACTTGAACACCTGTTGGCTGAGTCATGGTGCCGCTGAATCGATGCTGACCAGTGCAACCACGCTTACCGGTATGGGACGGTCCTAACTGGGTCTATTGTTGTGCCTCTGGCCGGTGCCTCCAACGAGGGAAGGTTATGGGCGCGTGCTACCCTGATCAGGTAGGTGGAGCATAACCTTGTGTGCCCGTAGTTATTATAGTCGGCGGATCCCCGTGTGGGATCATTTATGTGTTGGGCCACAACGGTGGTCGTTGTGTCTGGAGGTAGGCACGGGGCCACCCATGACTTAGCTCAGTGAGGAGTGAGTCGGAGTGGCCGGGAGAGTGTCATAGCATTAGATCAGTTTTGTCGGAATGCTGTTGGTCCACCCAGATGGGAGGGTGAGGCCATGGGTTCCGTAGTGTGGGTACAATGTACTAACCTCTGAAGAGTGTATATTAATCTATCGATAGCCGCGCCCGCGGATAAGGTCCCAGGACAAGAGAAGGTCACATCATGAGTCAACAGTAATAAGAATAATGTGCTTAATAACAGTGAGATAAGTTGGCCATGTGTTGGTCGGGTTGTGATCGCCGTAAGGGTCATGTGCCAAGTGTTGGTCGGGTTGTGATCTCCGTAAGGATCACGGGCCATTTAGTGGTTGGGTTGTGATCACCGTAAGGATCACACGTTTGTCTCTATTGGGGATCAGGAAATGAGATGATCACCTTTGGTAAGAGAGTCCGAGGGACTCAGTGCACAAGTTTGGTTGCATTGCATGAGTAATATGTTTGCATTTAAAGAACCATGGTAGATCATGAGATGGTTGCATACAGTTAACATGCTATGTCTACATTTGGTATGATTGGTAGTTTGTTTATGCCATGCTATGCTTTGATTGATATGATTGAGATGATCGTGCGATGTCCGAGGTTGGTAAGTGACGCATGAGTCGGTTACGAGGTAACCAGAGCATGTAAGTGGTGCATATAGAGGTTTCATGTTGCATGCTAGAATTGTCGGATTAATATGTTCATATTGTGATAACTGTAGCAAGTTTATGTTGGTCATGCCATGTTATTTTGAGATGATGATATCCTGTTAATTCTTGTTTAACCTATAATTGCCATGTCGTTGTTTGTCTTGAATGCTTCTGGTTTATTGTGAGCTTGCAAGTACATTCAATGTACTGACCTTGCATGTCATGCCAGTTTGCAGGTCATGCCGGATTTGATTGCTTGCTTGTCGTGGTTTCCATTCGTGCGAGCTAGGATAAGCGTTCCAGCCAGAGTCCCTGCGGAGTGGAGTTAAACCATCGTCGCCATTGTTCCACTGCTAGAGTTATTCCGCTGCTTCGAGTTGTTCTGCTGCTTGCATAGAACAACTGAGGATGGCGTAGTGTCGCCGTACCGATGTTATTCATTGTAATATTGGAGACCTTGTATTCATATTCGTGTAATAATAAAGAGCTGGTTTGTTCTATGCTAAGAAGTGCCGTATTCCAGAAGACCTCTCCTCGATCTCTGGGTTGGAATACAGGGCGTTCCAGTTTTCTCTGAGCCGGGGTGCCACAACACTTGGCATCAGAGCAGGTCTGGCTGTAGGACGCCCTAGACCGCACGAACATTAGAAATCGGTAGTATAGAGTCTGGCTTGATGATTGCACTTGATTGCTGCATTTGTTTGTTGCATAGCATGCATATAGATTATTATTTGTGATAACAGTTTATCTGGTGAGTGTAGCTGGCATAGGTTCGGATCCACTACCGCTCAACCTTTGCATTTCCCTAGTCCCTTCTTCTTTCGGTGTTTGGTGTCATTTCTGTCCCAGCAGGGTGATGCCAAGTGATCCTGTCATGGATTTGTCACGGCAGATGTCCTAGTGAAAGGACTTAGTCGTGGAGCCATCGCTACGGGTTAACTTGAAGGGGTTAAAGCGGACACAAAGACACGAGGGTTTATACTAGTTCGGCCCCTTCGATGAAGGTAAAAGCCTACGTCTAGTTGTGATGGAATTGATGTGGTCTCGATGGTTAGGGAGCAAACAAGCTTCACCTAGGCTCGAGTTGTGGTTGTCTGTCTTGAACCGCCGCCGGGACGTCCCCTTATATACACGGGTGACGCCCGTCGGTCCATAGAGTCCCAACCGGTTCATACTCGTATCCCGGTTGGTATCCCTCTATTCCTAACTTACAATACAAGTTTACATATCACGCCGGTTTACGGCTACAGTTTCTAAACCGACTACAGGCCATGGGCCTTCATCTGCTTACATTACTAATGACGTTAACTCGGCCCAAATAGGCCGGTTCACGCCCAGTGGTAATATCCCCAACATTAGGCCCCAGATTGATTTGAACTGGTTCATGTCAATCCTTCACAAGATCTTTGTCTTGGACATCTTCTGGTAATTGGTAAACCGCCATGTCGTCATCATCTCTGGTTGCTGTAAACCGGCATGACGTCATCACGAAGCTATCATTTATGACGCCCTCCTTTATTAATAGATCTGCGATATCCAGGTCATCAGCTTCACTTCCGAAAATTTAGCTCCTGGATTCGCGTGCCTGACCTACGTCTGCTGCCTTATAAATAAGGCCGAAGGGTCATTTCCTTTTCTTCCCTTCGTCTCTTCTTCTTCGTCTTCCTCGCGTCGCCAGCCTTGGAGCTCCACCGCCGCCGTCGACCTCTGCATCGTCTTGGGCCGTTGCATCAACCTAAACGCACCAGAGTACTGCGGTATCCTTCCGCGTCTTCTTCGTTTCCGGTAAGCCTTCTTCTCTTCTTGACCTAGATCTGTTCTTAGGGTTTCATGTTCGCGCCGTGTTCGTCGCTTGTTCATACTCGTACCCTGACTCTTGAATGAATCTGTGAACCCCTGCTCTATTTAGTAGTAATCTTTTAGCATCCGCCTGTAGTTTCACACTTAAGTCCATAGATCTCATGTACATATCCGCTCATTGGTTCACTTCCGTTCTGCTTCACTCTTTTGAATATTTTCTGTTTTTCTGAGCTTGCTTTAGATCCACTGCTGCAATAGGATCTTGTGAAACCTGTTTCTGCATACTTAGCCATCCACAACTTCGATTGCTTCCGATGTTTAGATCAGGCGGTTTAACTTAATATAGAAAAAGTTAGTAAACCGGTATACACCATTAGTCCCCTTGTTGAATCGCCAGAATCCATATGATGCCACTTCATAGAAATCCGGTTTATGTGTACTGCCTCCGGTTTAACATTTGCTCAGATCAGCGCCTTCTTTAATCCAACCTATTCTTGAACCGGAATCACCTATTTCTTGTAGATCTCACCATGGCCAAACAAGTATATGAGTGCAATTGGGTTCCTTCTCGCGTCACAGAAACTCAGCTGGATGACTTAGTCCTGATCGGCGCTTTAGACAGCAAAGATACCATCCACTGGAGGGTTCCTGGTGATGAATGTCCTCCCACACCTCAAGAAGGAGAGGTTGTGGTCTTTGCAGATCACTTGGCCCGGGGCTTCAAACCGTCTGGTTCTAAATTTTACCGGGATGTGTTAGCCAATTTTCAGCTCCGTCCGCAAGATATTGGCCCCAATTCCGTTACCAATCTATGTCACTTCCAAGTGCTCTCTGAGGTGTACCTTCAAGAGGAGCCTTCAGTCGAATTGTTTAGAGACTGCTTCCACTTAAACCGCCGCACTGAATTTACTGACGGCCCCAATACCGAATTGGGCGGTATGGCAATTCAGAAAAGAAAAGAGATCACTTATCCCCACGTTAAACTACACACTCACCCCAAGGAGTGGAATGCAACATGGTTTTATTGCAAAGACACCTCCCGTGAGAATGAAAATCCCTTGCCTGGCTTTCGTCCAGAGCGGCTCAGCAACACTCACCCCTTTCCACAAAGATTAAGTGCCAAAGAGAGAAGTAAATATGCTCCACAACTGTCCAAGCTCCGAGCCTTCATGGCCAACGGTTTAACGGGAATAGACCTTGCACGCTGTTGGATATCATGGAGCATACTGCCTCTCAGCGGGCGCTCTGGTTTGATGTGCAAGTATACTGATAGCATCGATGACCCACTCCGACACACTAAAATCCAACTCTCTGATGATGAAGTCACAGATTCCGTGAAGAAAATGTTGAATGAACCGGAGCACCTCTGCGCTCAAACCGGTCTGCTCCCTTACTGCGCCACCAACAAACCGCCAGCTGTAAGATTTTGATTGTTCTTTTATTGAACCTGTTACCGCTTTCTCCGTCTGACATCAATTACTGATTAACCAGGGTGATAATCCGTTTTGGAGAAAGAAGCTTCCACAAGACAAAACGGAAGTGATCTCTGGCTTGCTTATAATAAATCCGGTTTGAGATCATTCCTGTATTGTTGCAGGTACACGCATTGGGCACTTAGGGTCAGATGTGCGGAAGAAGCTGAAGGCTGCCTACACCTTAGTTGAACAACTGTATACCGGAGCACAGTGGATCATCACCACAGCCTCTCATAACAATCCAGCACCCTCTTTAATCCAGGATACTCTTAATAGGTTGTCAATGCTTCCTGCCTGGATTGAAGAGCTAAAAAAATCTGCTGCTCGAACCGGAGCCATAAATGCCCTGATCCGGGCAAAAGCATGGGTGCCGGATTTCGATCCTGTTGAGGCAGCTCAAGGGTATCCCAGCCTGAAGGAAGATGGCTCCGAGTTCAATGAAGATGATTTGAGGGCAATAAACCGTGCAGTGCGCCCTCTGTCTTGTCAATTAGCTGAAGAGGCAGACTTGATGCATTATCAAGCTCAATATAATGATCAGAATAAGCGAGTGCCTGCCCCAACTCTTGAAGCGGAGAATCTGATTCCTCCAATCCGTAAGCATACTTACGCTCCTGATATTGAACCGTCTTCTCTGATCCATGAAGAGGATGTCTTTCAAGCTTTAATGGGAATCGACTGGACCACTGTTGATTTCCAGCCAATGGATAGAGACGAGGAAGCTGAAGCGGCGCAAGACGATGAGCAGGCTTGAACCGGAAGCCGGTTTAAATAGCTGCCTTACGATGATTCCGCCAAAATAACAGTGATCTTATTTGGGCACCGTGTTGCCTTGTAATAGGATAGTTAATACTTCTGCTTTGAATATGCCTTCATGCATAAGTACTGATGCTTTTGCTTGAAAAACCTCAATCTATATTTCCTGCAATCAGAAAATCTTGAACTTCGGTGGCGGTTATACCACCAGCCGGTTTATGACATGGATATATATATATCATCAATGTTCTTAAAGCATATAACCATATAAGCGATACAAAGTACCTGCCATCGCTGGGCATGAAGTTGGCTTAGCCAAGCTTGAAGCGGGGGTTTTATAAACCGCTACCGTCAAAGGGGAGAAAACAGCTCCCATGTAAACCGTGCTGGGTTATTATGCGCTCCCCTGTTACTCCATGATGTTAACAGGAACAGTAAACCGGGCATATTGCTCCGGATTAAAAAAAAATGAACCGAATCCGTCAGCTGAACCGTCAAACAGTGTTGTTGGTTTAAAGGAAACACAACGAAAATTAAGAAATAGCCATAAAAGAAATATGGAAGCAAAGGCAATGATAAAAACCGTTTGCAAAAAGACATGCTATACTGAGCTGATCAGATGGTGTTACCATGGTCGGACAGGACCAAGCCCCCAATAGGAGTGACAATGGTTCAAGTCAGCCAGGTCCCCAAATGAAACCGTGGCATATATGCCAATCAAAAGGCGTGGCAATGGTTCGGGTTCGACCAAGCCCCAAGTGATTTTGTGGCCTTAGGACGATCAAGAGGCGTGACTGGTTCAGACTTGACCATGTCCCCAAGTGATCTGGTGGCTTTCGCCTATCAAAAGGTGTCGCGTTGGTTCGGACACGACCAAGGCCCCAAGTGATATAAAAAAGCAAATTTCAAGGGGTAAACCGGAGGCCGCTTTAAAACAGAACCACTCCATGTAACCACGCATGATAAGAAAAGACAGAGACCCCGCTTTAGCTGAGGCTCCGGTTTTATTATATCAAAGATAATATATACACTGTCATAATATGTACATAGATAGAGCCAATAGCTCAGGTGTAGTAAGGCCGAAGATGAGCTATGTTCCACGGCCTATTGGTCTCCTCCTCTGATGTGCGTGAGTCTTTATGCTCTCGAATATCAATCAGATAATATGAGCCGTTGTGCAGATTCCTGCTTACCACGAAAGGTCCCTCCCAAGGTGGGGATAACTTGTGCATATCTGTCTGGTCTTGGATGAGTCGAAGCACCAAATCTCCTTCTTGAAAAGTTCTGGTTCTAACCCGGCGACTATGATAGCGACGAAGATCTTGTTGATAAATCGCCGAACGGGCAGCCGCTATATCATGCTCCTCGTCCAATAGGTCCAAAGCGTCTTGTCATGCTGTCTCATTGTCCGCTTCAACATAAGCTGCCTCACGAGGCGAATCGTGCCGGATATCACTAGGGAGAACCACCTCCGCTCCGTAAACCATAAAAAATGGCGTGTATCCTGTGGAACGGTTGGGTGTAGTATTGATACTCCATAGCACAGATGGTAGTTCTTCAACCCAACATCCTGGTGTTCTTTGCAACGGAACCATAAGCCGGGGTTGGATGCCTCGCAAGATCTCTTGATTAGCCCGTTCTTCCTGCCCATTGGACTGGGGGTGAGCCACTGATGATACGTCAAGCCAGATGTGCTCACATTCACAGAACTCCTTCATAGCACCCTTGGATAAATTGGTACCATTGTCAGTAATGATACTGTGTGGAAAGCCAAACCGGAAAATCACCTTTTTGAATGAACTGCACCGCTGTCACTGCATCACACTTGCTGACAGGCTCCGCTTCAACCCACTTGGTAAATTTGTCAACTGCCACCAAAAGGTGGGTTTTCTTATCCTTGGATCTTTTAAAAGGCCCGACCATATCCAGCCCCCAAGTTGCAAACGGCCAAGTGATTGGGATCATCCTCAACTCCTGAGCCGGCACATGAGCACGCCTTGAAAATTTCTGACAGCCATTACACTGTTTAACCAAGTCCTCCGCATCAGCATGTGCTGTCAACCAGTAGAACCCGTGACGAAACGCCTTTGCCACCAGAGACTTTGAACTGGCGTGGTGACCACAATCCCCTTCATGGATTTCTCGTAAGATTTCGCAGCCTTCCTCAGGAGAAACACAACGTTGAAACGCCCCTGATACACTGCAATGATGCAATTCGCCATTGACAATCGTCATAGACTTGGATCGCCGGACTATCTGCCTGGCTAGAATCTCATCCTCTGGCAACTCTCCCCGGTTCATGTGCGCAAGATAAGGAACTGTCCAATCCGGAATGACATGCAGGGCTGCCACCAATTGAGCCTCCGGATCAGGAATAGCCAAATCCGCTTCACCTGGGAGCTTGACTGACGGGTTGTGCAACACATCAAGAAAGAAATTAGGCGGGACCGGTTTACGCTGAGAACCCAACCGGCTTAAAGCGTCCGCCGCTTCATTCTTTCGACGGTCCACGTGATCTACTTGATAACCCTTGAAGTGACCCGCAATATTATCCACCTCACGACGATATGCGGCCATGAGCGGGTCCTTAGAATCCCAAGTACCAGACACCTGTTGAGCCACGAGGTCCGAGTCACTGAAGCACTTAACCCGGCTTAAGTTCATCTCTTTAGCCATCCGGAGACCATGGAGCAAGGCTTCGTACTCAGCTGCATTATTAGTACAAGGGAACATTAAGCAGAGAACATAGCAAAACTTATCACCTCGTGGGGAAGTTAATACGATGCCAGCCCCCGAGCCTTCCAATTGCCTGGATCCATCAAAATGGATAGTCCAATATGTGTGATCCGGCTTCTCCTTTGGTGCTTGCAACTCCATCCAATCATTGATGAAATCAACAAGTGCTTGAGATTTCACCGCCGTCCGAGGCACGTACTTCAATCCGTGCGGCCCAAGCTCTATAGCCCACTTGGCAATCCGGCCAGTCGCCTCCCGGTTTTGTATGATATCACCCAAGGGAGCTGAACTGACCACTGTGATGGGGTGCCCTTGAAAATACTGCTTCAACTTCCGGCTGGCCATGAAAACTCCATATACCAGCTTCTGCCAATGCGGATACCTTTGCTTGGATTCAATAAGCACCTCGCTGATATAATAAACCGGCCGCTAAACCGGATATTCCTTGCCTGCCTCCTTGCGCTCCACCACAATAGCCATGCTAACTGCCCGAGCATTGGCCGCTACGTATAATAATAACGGCTCCTTGTTGACTGGAGCCGCAAGAACGGGCGGATTGGCTAATTGCCGCTTTAAGTCCTCCAATGCTTCATCAGCAGCCGGACTCCAGATGAATTGATCTGTCTTTCTCAGCATCTGGTACAAAGGGATAGCCTTCTCTCCGAGGCGGCTGATAAACCGGCTCAGTGCGGCGATCCGGCCCGCCAAATGCTGAACATCGTTCATACACTTCGGTTTAGCCAGGGAGGTGATAGCCGTAATCTTCTCCGGATTAGCCTCAATTCCTCTGTTGGACACAAGAAAACCTAGTAACTTGCCTGCCGGAACACCAAAGACACATTTGGCCGGGTTAAGCATCATCTTGTAAACTCGCAAGTTGTCAAAGGTTTCCTTCAAATCATCCACCAGCGTCTCCTTCTGCCTTGACTTGACCACAATATCATCCACATAGGCGTGCACATTGCGGCCGATCTGTTTGTGCAGGCAATTCTGTATGCACCGTTGATAAGTGGCTTGGGCACTCTTGAGCCCAAAGGGCATAGATACATAGCAGAAGGCTCCAAAGGGAGTAATGAACGTTGTCTTCTCCTGGTCCTTAACCGCCATTTTGATCTGATGATAACCAGAATATGCATCCAAAAAACTCAAACGCTCCCAACCCGCCGTGGCATCAATGATCTGGTCAATGCGGGGGAGGGCAAAAGGATCCGCTGGACAAGCTCTGTTAAGATCCGTGTAATCCACACACATACGCCAAGTGTCGTTTTTCTTAAGAACCAGCACCGGATTAGCAAGCCACTCTGGATGGAACACCTCAACGATAAAACCAGCTGCTAAGAGCCTGGCCACTTCCTCTCAAATGGCTTTGAGCCTCTCTTCGTTAAACCGGCGGAGAAATTGCTTTACCGGTTTATACTTAGGATCCACATTAAGAGTGTGCTCAGCGAGTTCCCTCGGTACACCTGGCATGTCAGAAGGTTTCCATGCAAAAATGTCCCGATTCTCACGGATGAACTCGATGAGCGCGCTTTCCTATTTAGGGTCCAAGTTGGCACTGACAGTGAACTGCTTGGATGAATCGCCGGGCACGAAGTCAACAAGCTTGGTCTCAGCTGCTGATTTAAACTTCAGATCCGAATCATGCTCTGTGGTTGGCTTCTTCAAAGGGGTCATGTCCGCCGGATCAACATTGTCCTTATAATATTTCAACTCCTCCGTGGCACAAACCGACTCTGCATAAGCCGCATCACCTTCCTCACATTCCAAAGCAACCTTACGGCTCCCATGAACCGTTATTGTCCCCTTGTAACCCGGCATCTTGAGCTGCAAGTAGATATAACAAGGCCGCGCCATGAATTTGGCATAAGCCGGCTGCCCAAACAAGGCGTGATACGGGCTCCGGATCTTCACTACCTCAAAGGTTAGTTTTTTAAATCGGGAATCATGCTCGTCCCCAAAAGCCACGTCCAGGGCTATCTTACCAACAGGATATGCTGATTTGCCAGGCACCACTCCATGGAACACCGTATTACACGGTCTGAGATCTTTGTCTATTAGGCCCATGCGGCGGAATGTCTCATAGTATAGGATGTTAATACTGCTCCCTCCATCCATGAGTACCTTGGTGAATTTATAACCTCCCACCTGAGGGTCTACCACTAATGCTAGCTGGCCCAGATTGTCAACCCGGGGTGGGTGGTCCTCCCTGCTCCACACGATAGGCTGCTCCGACCAGCGTAAGTAACATGGTACTGCCGGTTCAACAGAGTTCACTGCTCGCTTGTGGAGTTTTCGGTCGCGCTTATCCAAGCTAGTTGTGAAAACATGATATTGTCCATTGTTCAACTGTTTTGGCTGGCTCTGATAACCCGACTGCTGCTGCTGCTGCTGTTGACCGTTCTGATTATTCTGGTTGTTGTGACCGCCCTGATTGAAACCTGAACCGGAAGCTGCATCGTGACCCGGCCCATGTAAACCGGATCCTGGACCGCCTCCTGACCCGCGGTCATACCAGAAGGCATTAGAGTTTTTAAACTCCTGCATAATATAACAATCCTTCCAAAGGTGGTTAGCCGGCGCCTCCTTCCACTAGTAGAAAAGGGGCCAATGGTCCAGGCCGCTCCAGCCCATTAGTCCCGGTTCAATCCAGAACCGGGACCAATGGGGGCATCGGACCCGGTTCATGAGCCCCGGGAGCCGGCCGGGCCACGTGGCCCATCGGTCCCGGTTCGTCTGAAACTATTGGTCCCGGTTGGTGGGATGAACCGGGACCAATGGGCCTCGCTCCTGCCCCAAAACCATTGGTCCCGGTTGGAGGCATGAACCGGGACCAATGGGCTTCCCATTAGTCCCGGTTCGAACCTTCAACCGGGACTAAATGGTTGGTACCCGTTGCGACCAGAGTTTAGTCCCACCTCGCCAACCGAAGGGGAACCGGACCGGTTTATAAGCCCCTCCCTCTCTACCTTATTGAGCTCCTCCGAAAATGAAAATAGATGCGCTTATATAGGTAATTTAGCATAAATTCATACGGATTTCTCTTGAAATTCGTTACGAATTTAAGTTGAATTTCCTCTATAAGCGCATCTCTACTCATTTCTGAGTAGTTTTTTTTCTTTTTCTGCTATATTTATTTTTTTTCTTTTTATTTGTGAGTTGTAATAAGCCATTAAAAATAAGCATATATGCTCCTTTTTAGTACAGTTAATCACAATTATTTTTTGCTTCTATTCATTTCTGAGTAGTTTTTTATATAGTTTTTTTTCTTTTTCTGCTATATTTACTTTTTTTCTTTTTATTTCTGAGTTGTAATAAGCCATTAAAAATAAGCATATATGCTCCTTTTTTAGTACAGTTAATCGCAACTATTTTTTGCTTCTATTCATTTCTGAGTAGTTTTTTATATAGTTTCTTTTTTTTCTTTTTCTGCTATATTTATTTTTTTCCTTTTATTTCTGAGTTGTAATAAGCCATTAAAAATAAGCATATATGCTCCTTTTTTTAGTACAGTTAATCACAACTATTTTTTGCTTCTATTCATTTCTTAGTAGTTTTTTATATAGTTTTTTTCTTTTTCTGCTATATTTATTTTTTTCTTTTTATTTCTGAGTTCTAATAAGCCATTAAAAATAAGCATATATGCTCCTTTTTTAGTACAATTAATCACAACTATTTTTTGCTTCTATTCATTTCTGAGTAGTTTTCTATATATTTTTTTCTGTTATATTTTTTCTTCTATTTATTTCTGAGTGGTTTTTTATATAATTTTTTTCTTTTCTGCTACATTTATTTTTTTTCTTTTTTTTCTGAGTTGCAATAAGTCATTAAAAGTAAAAAAGAGGCGCAATGCTCGTTAATTTGCTTCAAGCCTTTTGTAATAGTGTCAACTGTACTGCACATAGCTCTGTGCAGTCTACCGTATTCCGCAAGGCTTGAAGCTAACCAACGTGCAGGAGCATTGAGCCTCTTTGTCATTGTATCTGCACTCAGGGCTTATAAATAGCTGCGAGTGCCTCTCGCTTGGCGAGGTGGGACTAAAAAAATAGCTGCAGGAAGAATCAACAAAAAAATAGCTGCAGAAAATAAAAAAAGTAGTTACACGGGTCCATTGGTACCGGTTCAAGGCACCAACCGGTACCAATGCTGTTCTTTGGTCCAGGTTGGTCGCTCCAACCGGGACCAATGCCCACCCTTTAGTCCCGGTTGGAGCCTTCAACCGGGACCAAAGGTCTTCGTTTCCCGCCCTTTGGGCTGCTGAAAAGAGGCCTTTGGTCCCAGTTTGTGGCTCCAACCGGGACTAAAGGTGGCATTAGTCTCGGTTCCAGCGACCAACCGGGACCAATACTCTCGCTATATATACTGGACTTAGCAATTTTCGCCAAGTCCCATCTCTTTCTCGCCCCGAGCCTCTGCTCGCCGTCGCCGCCGAGCCCGCCCCGCGCCGCCCCGAGCCCGCAGTCCCCGTCGCCGCCCCGAGCCCGCCGTCGTCGCCGCCCCCATCGCCGCCCGCGTCCCGCGCCGCCCCGTCATCGCCGCCCTCGTCCCGCGTCGCCGCCCCGACATCACGCGTCGCCAGCCGTCGCCCCTGTCCCGAGCCCGCCGTCCCCGTCGCCGCCCCCATCGCCGTCCCCGTCTGCCGTCCCCGTCCCCAGCCGTCGCCCCTGCCCCGTCGTCGCCGCCCTCGAGCCCGCCGTCCCGCGCCGCCGCCCGGACGTGAGCTTTTTTTTTGTTAGATTGTTTTTAGATTCTTTTTGTAGTTCATAGATTTTTTTGTTAGATTTTTTTAGATTCTTTTTGTAGTTCATATTATGTTAGATATTTTTGTTAGATTAATTAGATTTTTTTGTTAGATTAGATATGTGTAGTAATTAATTTGTTCATATTATGTTAGATATTTTTGTTAGATTAATTAGATTTTTTTGTTAGATTAGATATGTGTAGTAATTAATTTCTTTATATTATGTTACATTTTTTTTCTGTTAATAGATTTTTTGGTGATATTATTATTGAATATCATGTTTGGTGATATTATTGTTAATAGATTTTTTGGTGATATTTAGATTGTGTAATTAATTTTGTTCATAGAATTTTAATGATTTTTTTGTTCATAGTATTTAGAAAAAGGAAAAAAAGAAGAAGTAGTTTATATATAGTTGAACTAGCTAGCTAGTTGATTTAATAAACTAATTTATTTTACTATATAATGAAGTAGTTTGTTTTTAGTAAGTACTACTTATTTATTTATAGTAAGTGCTTTAGTAGTTGAACTAGATAGTTGATTTAATTAGATTTTTTTGTTAGATTAGATTTTTTTTGTTAGATTACATGTGTAGTAATTAATTTGTTCATATTATGTTAGATGTTTTTGTTAGATTAATTAGATTTTTTTTTGTTAGATTAGATATGTGTAGTAATTAATTTCTTTATATTATGTTAGATTTTTTTTCTGTTAATAGATTTTTTTGGTGATATTATTATTGAATATGCATGTTTGGTGATATTATTGTTAATAGATTTTTTTGGTGATATTTAGATTGTGTAATTAATTTTGTTCATAGAATTTTAATGATTTTTTTGTTCATAGTATTTAGAAAAAGGAAAAAAAGAAGTAGTTTATATATAGTTGAACTAGGTAGCTGATTTAATAAACTAATTTATTTTACTATATAATGAAGTAGTTTGTTTTTAGTAACTACTACTTATTTATTTATAGTAAGTGTTTAGTAGTTGAACTAGATAGTTGATTTAATTAATAAGACTACTTTTATTTAACTATATATAGAAGTAGTTCCCGCGTCGACGTCGGCGATGCCTATCCCGCATCCTCGTTGTCGTCGACTCGGCGGTGGAGGCCTGCTTGATCAGAGCCATGTTCGGGACTGGGCTCCGCCGGGTTGGTATTGGGAGGTGCTACCTTCCGGGGGACATAGCTTGGTGAGGAGGCAGCCCGTTGTTGACCCGATCCTTGTTTGGTGGCGGTCGCGTGGGCCAGTGACGGTGGTGAGGCATCCAGACACCGCGGAGGTGGTACGTCACCGTGTCAGCGAGGAGGACGAGCACGTCCGTCGCTACATGGTTGCATTGGAGGGGAGGTTCGACAATACCTGGCAGGTTCTTCAGGGATCTCACTGGAGCTATGATCCTGTGATGGTTCCTTATCTTTGGGTGTCCACCGCCCGCGTCGATACCCGTCGGGCGCTACGGTTCTAGTTGTATTAGTGATAATATTCGATGATGTACGGATACCAAGAGATGATGTACTTTTGCTTATAATTATTGAATGCAAGCTAATTTGAATACTATACTTTATTTTGTGATTTGGTTTTGCTTATTGAATGCTCATATTGGATAAGTTCTCCTTCATTCCCGTGTGCTAGACAATTTGGTATAATAATGCATTCGGGAATGAAAGAGGGGCTACGTACGTACATCGATCATCGATAGTCAACCCGTGATTAATAATAATGATCTAGTTTAATATTTGAATTATGAACGTAGGCCGGAAATGTCGTACTCATCGGACGATGAAAATCGCCCGGGGGAGTGCGACTGGTGCCACGACGACCGAGGTATGTGCGACAGGTTCATTGAGCTGGACGAAGATCGGCGCTTCAGCATTAAGCTCGAGGAGACTTGCGATGTTCATACGGTACGCAACGACGACAATAGTTGTTTTCGTAATTAAGCACGACTTCAACTATTTTAACGTGTATTTTTCATCTTTTCCAATTCGACTAGCTTATCCTATGCTTTGCAAGACGCTATGTATTGGAGAGGATGGGTTTTGAAGACCATGAAAATTTCGAAACCAAAAAAATTATCCTAAGTACCGAACATGGTGTGGATTTTCAAGTAAAGCTGTACAATGCTCAGAGTGTAACCCATTTTGGTTGCAAAAATTGGGATGCATTTTGCAAGATGTATGGTCTTGATGAGGGTATGGTTGTCACCATGGATCTTGGTGATCCTACAATCGAGCAAGAGACACCTTTGATTTGGGTCTTTGTGGATACACCTCCAGTTCTTCCCTCATGTGAGCTAAACATAGTTATTAAGTAATTTATATTGTTTATTTCAAAATATATAGTTGACAACTTATCTCCATTGACAGCTTATTTTCATTCTTCAAAGAATGTGCGGAAGATGGTAGACAGAACGTACTACACCGAAGGCTCCGAATTAACTTATCAGGAGAAAAATCATCTGGTCGGATTTTGTACTGATCTTGAGAATTACAATATCTACAATCAAACTCCTCAACATTATGGTCAATACGTGCCACTAGTGCACGTGTTGAACTACGGTAACTACCATGGAGATACCTTGGTAAGATTATTTTTTACTATTACAACATCCGTGCATCTTTTTGCACACTTCTAAAACTAGTACATCATTGCTAACTACGAAGTTATTACTATGTTTTTCAACAGATAATCCCGAATGATTGTGTGCCTCATCTGATGTATACGCGTGGTAGCCTTCATGTTTTGAACATACGACCAGGTCGTCCTACGAATCTCAACTGTCCATACCGGGTTTCTAAAAGA
This sequence comes from Triticum aestivum, assembly GCF_018294505.1. Classification (NCBI taxonomy): domain Eukaryota; kingdom Viridiplantae; phylum Streptophyta; class Magnoliopsida; order Poales; family Poaceae; genus Triticum; species Triticum aestivum. The sequence goes on along the minus strand of NC_057801.1, from coordinate 52,939,022 downwards.
AGTGGAGACATAACAATCAAAGAATGGAAAAAATGTATGGACAGTCGTAAGGAGCTTCTTGGAAGCAATAAGCAGCGAAAGGCAAGAATTGGGGACAGGATGATCGCCATTCTTCATAATGGAGAGTCAGGGTCTATATTGTTTTATGCTATTTTACCTTAAGGGTGTTTAGGTCCTATACCTGATACTGATGATCATGTGCTAAGAACAATTATGTAGGGTTGGGTTCGATGACTATATATGAGGATGATGATCGTATGACTTATTATTAATAACGAGTAGAAGTTGTATGATGATGCATGATTAGTAGGACTTGTTATTATATACATATATATGATGATGTATGTGCAAAGCATGCATGAGCATGTTATATCTGCGGGTGCAATGAACATAGCAGCAGCGTTGATAAACCAAGGACGAAGATAAGAGAGGACACTTCTCTCTATTAGCTAGCTATAATAACAACCTAAAAATAACCCCCCAAACCCCTAAAGCAGCCACTTTTGTAAAAAAAACATTGACTTTGGGTCCCGGTTGGAGCCACCAACCGGGACCAAAGGCCCTCTGACTGGGCTCGGTGCACAGGGCCACGTGGAGCCACATTGGTCCCGGTTCGTGTTTGAACCGGGACTAATGGGTGGTGGTATTAGTAACGACCCATTAGTCCCGGTTCATGAACCGGGACTAAAGGCCCTTACTAACCGGGACTGATGGGTGGTTTTCTACTAGTGTTCGTCCCGTGCTTTGGGCAAGGCTGATTCAACAAATAATTCAAACGATCCGTGTTAGGATTTGGAGCCCCATTACGATTTGCCGCTTTACCTCTGCGCCGCTGACCCCTGTCCTGTGCGTTAGTGTTAGCCACAAAGTCCATGCTGCCATCCGCCTTGCGCTTGCCTCCGTTTCGATGACCCGCCGGTTTGTACTGTTACCCCTTGGAGTTGCTATTCTTCTTTCCCTTCCCTGCTTCATCATCATCAGTCTCGGGATCCTTGGTACTATCTGAATCAGCATACTTCACTAAAGCGGCCATGAGAGTTCCCATATTACAAAACCGCTTCATGCGCCCCAGTTTCAATTTTAAAGGCTTAAACCGGCAGTTGCCCTCCAGGGTTAAGATCGCAGAGTCAGCATTGATCCTGTCAGACGAGTGCAAGACTTCCGAAACATGGCGTACCCAATGGGTTGTTGATTCTCCGTCCTCCTGAACACAAGCCGCCAGGTCTACTATGGACTTGGGTTGCTTACACGTATCTTTGAAATTCTGGATAAACCGGGCCCGCAACTGGGCCCATGAGCTGATAGAATTGGGCGGCATGCTCTTCAACCAAGAACGGGCCGTGCCTTCAAGCATCATGGTGAAGTACTTTGCATACGCGGTCTCATCCACATCTAGCATCTCCATGGACATCTCATAACTCTCTACCCACGCTTCCGGAGATAAATCAACGGTGTAATTCGGCACCTTGCGCGGACCCTTGAAATCTTTGGGCAGGCGTACATTGCGTAAAGCGGGGACTAAACAAGGCAATCCCAAAGCGGATGCGACCCCTGGCCCGGCAGAGGTGGTAGGGAGAAACGGTGTAAGCTGACCTGCCTCGTTCTGTGCTGCTAACTCGGCCTCCCTTCGTGCCCGGGCCCGGTCCACCACATCCTGAGCATCGCGAACACCGCCTGCCGGGTTATTGCCACGGGCCGCTTCACGGCCTCGCGCGTTGCTCGATATGGCCGGTTCATCCATGCACCTGCTATAGCTCCGGCTTGGACGAGGTGTGGAGTGAATCCGATCGCGGCTGTATGAATACGCCTCTTGTTGAATCAACGCGGTCCGGAGAAGTTCCTTAACCCGGCGCGTCTCTATCGCTTGCGGAGAATCCCCTTCGACCGGGATAGCCTCTAATCGCGCAGTAGCTGCAACAATATTGTCCATAGGGTTAGAATAATGACCCGGAGGTGTCTGAACCGGTGGAGGAATCATAATGTTCTGTTGAGGAGGTTCCATCAAGCGGGGTTGGACCGTCGCCCCTGGCCCTGGTGCCTCGATCCGGTTTGCCTCCAGGTACCCCGGCGGATTACTGGTTCCAGCTCCCAGAGTGTGAAAGAGATTTCGAGGGTCAAACCCTAACGGCAGGCGTGATCTGTGCTTCCGCTTTAAGACCTCCTGTGATGCGTTCTGGTCAAGCATGAGCTTATAGGCCTGGGCGTCCAAAGCGGCCCGCTCTGCGGCCATCCTATCCTTTTCTGCTGCCAGATCCGCTTTGGCTTGTACGATCTGCTCTCTCACCTTTGCAATCTCTGCATCATGGGCCTCCTGATCCGCTGGATTGGCCTCTGCCATAAGCGCGGCTAGTGCGTCAAACAGATCCGACAAAACTTGAACCGGCGGCGCACAAGGCCTCCTGCCCCTGCTACTGCTGATCCGGAGTGCATTGCTGCTGCGGTCAAGGAGTGATTCGCCGCCTGCGTACCGGCCATGAATATTCCAACCCGGTTGATCTGATCTGGGGGGTCCAGAATACTGTCGCCATCGGAACAGCCCCTGATCTGGTCATCTTGCAACTGGTACAATGATTCGGTCTCTCTGGTCAAGGACTCGTCGCCGGAATAGACGATGGTCTCGTTACCGTGTTCTGACTCATCCTCATGTTCTCCTCCGTGGATGACTCCAACAAAGGCACGCTTCATGGCCGGTTTAGCCTGGGTAGATCTCGCACGCCGAGCCGTCTCGACAAGGTCGGTGCAGATGTCCGGCTCAGGTCCAGGCTCACCGATCTTGCCGATGAAAACGTGTATGCCACCAAAGGGGACCCGGTACCCGTACTCGATCGAATCGGCCTCGGGACCCCATCCTGCATCGTCGATGTAGATCTTGCCACGACGACTCTTGGTCATCCGGCCCACAGCATAGCCTTCGAGTCCTTTGAGCTTGCCCTCCAAGATCGTCAAACCATCGTGTGATAGCTCCACGGTGGGCGCCAACTGTTGTGGATTTGTCACGACAGATGTCCTAGTGAAAGGACTTAGTCGTGGAGCCATCGCTACGGGTTAACTTGAAGGGGTTAAAGCGGACACAAAGACACGAGGGTTTATACTAGTTCGGCCCCTTCGATGAAGGTAAAAGCCTACGTCTAGTTGTGATGGAATTGATGTGGTCTCGATGGTTAGGGAGCAAACAAGCTTCGCCTAGGCTCGAGTTGTGGTTGTCTGTCTTGAACCGCCGCCGGGTCGTCCCCTTATATACACGGGTGACGCCCGTCGGTCCATAGAGTCCCAACCGGTTCATACTCGTATCCCGGTTGGTATCCCTCTATTCCTAACTTACAATACAAGTTTACATATCATGCCGGTTTACGGCTATAGTTTCTAAACTGACTACAAGCCATGGGCCTTCATCTGCTTACATTACTAATGAAGTTAACTCGGCCCAAATAGGCCGGTTCACGCCCAATGGTAATATCCCCAATAGATCCCGACACTGTTTGCAAAAATGGTGCTCAGGTATCACACCTATGTCTTTCCTTCAGTCCCGCCTATCATTTCGGTGATGGACATGCGTCTATCCCAGATCGTTCTTTTATTTTGTCGTGTTGGCAACCCTTAACAAGAAAGGGCAATGTCAGCAGTCTCAGTTTTTCCCCGCAATCCTATTTCTTGGGCGAGTACGAATCTTTTTTCGTCCGCTTGATAATAATGTGGTTGCGACCTTCGTGTCCCACTGCATGATTACCGAGTACGTCCTCGCCTCCGAGCTAGTTCAGGTTGCTGCCTGGCTAACCTAGCACTTGGTGTAGCGCTGTTTACACCAATTCCTCCACACATTTATTCGTCCTCGTGCACATCGTCACAGCATATTAGACCGCAATACCAGAGTTTCCGCGAGATTTGTGTGCTTAGGTGTGCATGCATATTATTGTGTGAGTAGCAGTAATATGTGATGATTGCTTGATTAATTATATTAGTAGTATGCTTGTGTGCTTTTGTCGTTTCTGTTGTTCCTTTCTTTGGGCCTTCAGTGTTAAAAATTTTTCCCCTATTAAAGTTGCTCGTCAGCCAACATTGGACCCGAAGAGTCAGCAAGAAATGCCTATATTTGGAAACTCAGCTAAACAGAATGGAATTATCAGCTGACTACAGTGAAAATTGGAATATCTCATCTGAATGCAAAAGAAATCCTGGATAGACCGTCAGTATCATGTTCGCATTAGCGTGCACTCATCACAACAAAATGATTAAATCAGCAAGAAGATAAATTGTGTGCAAGGTTGGCAGAAGATTATCAAAGATGGTTGTATATGTGGAAATCGGTCCGCATACCACAATAAGAAGTTTCTGGTGTAAGCGACCCAATTTTCCCTCGCAAAATACCAGAGAAGTTTCCAAGGCAGGATTCATCTATCTTCCTCAGTATGATACGTGGATGATTTCTCGTGCAAGGTACCCTGTCTTCTTCAATAAGCAACCGCAAAAGCTTCCAGCATAAGGTACTGAGTCTTTCCCCAGCAAAGTCTTTAAGGGGGTAAGCTTCTGAAGCATGATATTCAGTCTTCTTCAGCAAGCTGTCCGATGAAAGTTTTGAGCACAAGCCAGCAAATATTCCTTCGTAAGACATTGGTACAAGGTAGTACGCTGTGAATTGACAGCATATGGCAGTGAAATCCCAAGGATCAGATCCGCAACATTTTGGTCAGAAGCAAGAATCAGTCAGAATACACGTCTGTCTCGGAATCAGGTCCTCATATATATGCAATGAGCATACCATCAAGACCTTACAAGTCACTCGGATGAGGATCTGATCACCACGTGAGGATGGTTACGAGAATAAAGCCAGTATACACCACAGTGTGACAAAGGATTATGAGGATTGACGACATCAATGAGCTCAATACAAGTACCCGTGAACCTGGAAAATGATCCTGATGAGCCCTTGTCCCCTTTTTCTCCAATGATGGCACCACGCCTGTGATCTGAGCTGTTTCTAGCTATTCGGGGTGGATGCCTATTTTTGTTTCTCTCTTCAATGACTGTCACGAGTTCTGAGCTGCTTTTCGGCCGTCTCGTACACCTGTTGAGTTTCTTTTTGTGACAGTAGCCCTATAGCTGTTTTTGGCTATTTTAGGGAGCTGCCACCTTCTTCTTATCAACCCGATCTCATGCTCTGAGCTGCTTTTCGGCCGTCCTGAGCCGTGGTTGAGTTATTCCAGTAATGTCCCAGATCTAAGTTGTAAAGACCGTTCTGGTGGCTACTTATTTATTCGTCGATTTCTTGCAAGGGTTTCAGATGATCATTTCCCAACGATCAGAACTTGAGAGGTGTTGAACCTGTCATTTACTGGGTTACCCTGTCAGAAAAATAAGGATAAGCTACGATTGCCGAAAAATAGCACCGACAGTACCTATGGTCATACGAAGCAACAATATGACCCAGCTCTTTCAGCCAAAGATCCAGACCAAGAAAACAATAATGAAGGAGCAAGACCAGTGGTACAGGTATGAAAATTGTTGCATGACCCCCATGGTGCAGGTCCCCCGGATAGTCTAAGTCAGTATTGATCCACATGGATATGCCTACAACATGAGTAATCGGCATGAGGAATAATAGTCAGGAAGCATGAGTCCTCACTTATATGAATCATCATGGATAGCCTGTCGTGAACAAATTTTTTCCGTCAGAACTACCGTCAGTCAAGTCTGCAGATATTGTTGTACAGGCCAAAACCTTTATGTTGGCCGCGACATGAGACAATCAAATATTTGATACAGATCCGATACTCACGACAGTGGAACCGGTCAGGATGGTTCAGAAACTTCTGCGATGAGTCAGAATCTGTCAGGAAACGGTTATGTTTTAACTCACTGTTTGGAACCCAAAGGACTTGCATTTAGTGGAGAAACTCAATGCAATGAGTCAGAGCTTGAGTTTTCATCAGAAAATATGATCATCATTACATGAAAAGTAGTCAGTGCCGGGTGGCACACCGAGCGGAAATCACTTTTGGATTTGTGAGACGAACATATATTCCAGTTGTGATAACTAAATAACACTCAGTTAGTCAGCAAATCAAAAAAAATAAATTGCAGGCTATATAAGCATGAGCAAGCCAGGTAAGATCTATCAGAATGTGGATACAGTAAATCAAACCAACCCAGGGCCAATGAGATAAAAATTTAATGGGAACAACAATAAAGGAAAAAGGATACCCGAGTTGGAAAACGGTTTCCTTAAGTCAGAATATTCATACTTGTTCCCTGAGCAACCAAATCTCGAGGACGAGATTTCTTTATGGGGGTAAGGTTTGTCACAGCCTGATTTTTGGCCCTTTCTTTTTTTTCTTTTGTTTTTCCGAGGGTTTTGCCTGAGTTTTCCTTTTCCGTGGCTTTGTGGTCTAGAAACTGAAGAAGATGCACTCTTCTTTGTTTCCAGAGTGGCTTGCCATTCCCAAATCTTTCCTAGACCCTGTCATTTCCATCCTAGCCCAAATCCCAATATTCTTTTTATTGGGAATATTCCTTTTCTATTAAAGGAATAACTCCAATTACCCTAGGTTGTGAAGCAACCTATATTTCCATCACTCCTAAAATTCCCAAATAATTCTCATAAATTTTTTGGGTCATATATTGATCAAATATGGCAAAACTTTTCGTTGCCATGTTCAAAAATAGTCCTCCAATAATTCATTTCCCATTCTACCCTGAATGGCACTTTGTGAAGGAAGTGTCATTTATATTTCACCTATTGACTCCCAACCTTTTTGGGCATGTTTATATGTCCAAATAATTGCCCCATGAACAAGTTTAAATTTATTTGCCTAGCCAATCTTCCTCAATGAATTTTCAAAGTTTATGTCAAGCAGAAAGCTTTGTGAAGGAAGTACTAGCTAGGAGTACCCAAATGAGTTGAACTTTTGCACACTCCTAAATGTGATCATATTAACCACTTCCACCCATTTGTAGCCCCATACAATCATATATGTGAGCACAGGAGCAAATCTTTGTTTCTGTCATTATTTTCAGGTTGTGAAGCAAGTATATTTTATATTGCTTCAAAAATCCTGATAAATTACCAGATCATTCTTATACCCATAAAACATCTCTCAATCCATTTTTGCATTATTTCATTGAGCCATTTGACCACCATTATTATTTCAAGTTTCTGGTCAGCAGAGATGTTTGTGAAGCAAGTGCTACTTTGGCTTGTCCATTTAGCATGGTCTTTTTACAACATCTTAATATGACCAAATGACTAAGCCTTGACCATTCTTAGCTCAAGTAGACACTCCATGTGAGTGCACCATCCTAATCTTGATTCTGGACCATTTTTGGCACTTGCAAAGCAACTCTGTTAAACCTTGATCCAAACCCACCCATAGTTACCAGGATGTAAGTCCTTCTTTACCTCAACCTCCCAGACAACTCCATTTGACCCAATCACATCCCTGTTGAGCAGCAGTACACGATCAAGTTTACTGCAGTAAACTTCAGGTGTTAACTGCCATTTAACCATGTCACTTTTAACCAAGTTACCACCACAGATCAAACCTCCCCAGGAAGGACAAGCCCCCAGACATCATTTGGTCGGCCGTGTGCCACTGTGAGCACCAGTGCGCGCGGTAACCACCGTTTTGGCATGCAGTGTGCGCGGCCAGAACGTCGTTTGTGCTCAGGCCCCTCTTGCTCTCGCTGTCTTCGCGCCCGTGAGCGTGTCCATTGGCTTCCTCTCATCGTCGCCGTCCCCCTGGACCCCCCTCCCCCTCTAGAAGCTAGCTCACCGACGCTCACCGACGAGCGCCCACGAGAGCACACTGGCGTTTTGGATCTTCCCGTCGCTGTCGTCTTCCTCCCTGCGCCCCTTGGCCTCCTTCTCCCCATGAGAGCTCTGCTCTGCTCCTCCCTCGTCGTTTGCCCCAAGTTCATGCGCGCCGGCATGCGTCCGCAGCGCCGGACACGCGTCGCCGGCGGTGCCAGCTCGGCCTTCCTTGCCCGCGGCTATTTAAGCCCTTCCCCGAGCCTCTCGACCTCACCTCTCGCCTCACCTCTCTCCCAGGAGCCCGCCCAGCCATTCCCTCGAGCCAAGGAGCTCCTAAGCCTGCCCTCGCTGCTATGGCCGCCGCCCCTGTCCACTCCATTTCTGGCAAACCGAAGCCTCTCTCCTCTGTCCTCCACCCCTAGTAGATCACCCAGACAGCATAGCCTCCCCCGCAGTCCTCCGTTAGTCGCCGGAATCACCTTGGCCGCGTCCTCTATCTTCGGCCAAAGCCCCGTCCGCCACAGCCGAGACCCTGCTCGCCTCAGGCCTTCCCGGGCTCTCTGGATGGTCCAGGGCAGCGCGACTCATCCTGCTGAGCACGCCGGTAGGCGGCACGGTGCGAGAGGTGGACAGAGTCGCCGGCGGTCGTCGTCTGGGCGGCCGGCCTCGCCTCTGTCCAGAGCCCCATCGAGAATAAGAAGGAGGATCCAGGAGGAGAGAGAAGGATAAGGTGGGGCCCACCCGTCAGTCTCTCAGGCGTTGACTAGCCCCGGCCCCGCCTCTGCCCCTTTTGACCGGTCCACACCACGTCAGATAAGTGAAGGCGCATTTCCCTCTTTACGTTTTCACTAATCCAAAGCGTATTCCTGATTTTGCACCTCTGCCTTATCCACTCAGGGACCCGTTGGTGATAAAATTTTCACAGATTGGTCCTTCTTCTTCTACACCTCATACCTTTTTAACCGTAACTCCAAGTGAGGTGAAACCAACGCTCACTTCTTTGTTTCGTCGAGCCCGTTCTGTTGGTCACACTTTCACTATGGTTTGACACTGTGAAGATGACCTTTATGCCCTTGCCCTTATTCAGCCCCCTCCGAGAGAGAACGATTTCTGGCGAATCTTTCCGCGGCTTCACCGCACTTCTCTCCGGTGCTTTCTTCATCCCCAGGAAAGCCACAATACCCACTTGCATGATAGTCATGCAGTAGCCATGGTTTTCAACTTGAATCTTTAATAAATGTTTGCTTGTTGAAAAGTTGGTTATCATTGTTCCGGTGATGTTCAGATTTGCATGTTCACTGTTGTGCTATGTTGTTTTATACCATGTGATCATGTTATACCTGCTAGTATTACCTTTCATATAATTATGCTGGTTAGTAGTACATGTTGATGTTCGAGATGGTCATGCTAGTCGGTTTGCGATGCCCAGTGGGTATGAGTTATTGTTGATATGGTGGATAGTTATGTGATACCCTCATGATGATGTTGATATCATGTTCATGTATTATAGTTGGCATCATGTTATTTTATCATGACTCGGCATATTTGCATTCAAGTTAACTGGATTAAATTGAACTTGAACACCTGTTGGCTGAGTCATGGTGCCGCTGAATCGATGCTGACCAGTGCAACCACGCTTACCGGTATGGGACGGTCCTAACTGGGTCTATTGTTGTGCCTCTCGCCGGTGCCTCTAACAAGGGAAGGTTATGGGAGTGTACTACCCCTGATCAGGTAGGCGAAGCATAACCTTGTGTGCCCGTAGTTATTATAGCCGGCGGATCCCCGTGTGGGATCGTTTATGTGTTGGGCCATGACGGTGGTCGTTGTGTCTGGAGGTAGGCATGGGGCCACCCATGACTTAGCTCAGTGAGGAGTGAGTCAGAGTGGCCGGAAGAGTGTCATGGCAGTAGATCGGTTTTGTTGGAACGCCGTTGGTCCACCCGGATGGGAGGGTGAGGCCATGGGTTCCGTAGTGTGGGTACAGTGTACTAACCTCTGCAGAGTGTATATTAATCTATCGATAGCCGCGCCCGTGGATAAGGGCCCAGGTCGAGAGGTCACACCATGAGTCAACAGTAATAAGAATAATGTGCTTAATAACAGTGAGATAAGTTGGCCATGTGTTGGTCGGGTTGTGATCGCCGTAAGGGTCACAGGCCAAGTGTTGGTCGGGTTGTGATCGTCGTAAGGATCACGGGCCATTTAGTGGTCGGGTTGTGATCGCCGTAAGGATCACAAGTTTGTCTCTGTTGGGGATCAGGAAATGAGATGATCACCGTTGGTAAGAGAGTCCAAGGGACTCAGTGCACAAGTTTGGTTGCATTGCATGAGTAATATGTTTGCATTTAAAGAACCATGGTAGATCATGAGATGGTTGCATACAGTTAACATGCTATGTCTACATTTGGTATGATTAGTAGTTTGTTTATGCCATGCTATGCTTTGATTGATATGATTGAGATGATGGTGCGATGTCCGAGGTTGGTAAGTGATGCATGAGTCGGTTACGAGGTAACCCGAGCATGTAAGTGGTGCATATAGAGGTTTCATGTTGCATGCTAGAATTGACGGGTTAATATGTTCATGTTGTGATAACTGTAGCAAGTTTATGTTGGTCATGCCATGTTATTTTGAGATGATGATATCCTGTTAATTCATGTTTAACCTGTAATTGCCATGCTGTTGTTTGTCTTGAATGCTTCTGGTTTATTGTGAGATTGCAAGTACATTCAATGTACTGACCTGGCGTGTCATGCCAGTTTGCTGGTCATGCCGGATTTGATTTCTTGCTTGTCGTGGTTTCCGTTTGTGCGAGCTAGGATAAGCATTCCAGCCAGAGTCCCTGCGGAGTGGAGTTCACCAGCGTCGCCGTGTTCCGCTGCTAGAGTTGTTCCGCTGCTTCGAGTTGTTCTGCTGCTTGCATAGAGCAACTGAGGATGGCATAGTGTTGTTGTACCGATGTTATTCATTGTAATATCGGAGACCTTGTATTCATATTCGTGTAATAATAAAGAGCTAGTTTGTTCTATGCTAAGCAATGCCGTATTCTAGAAGACTTCTCCTTGATCTCTGGGCTAGAATACGGGGCGTTTCGGTTTTCTCTGAGCCGGGGTGCCACAAACAGGTTCGACGGAGCGGTGCAAGTGTACCGCCTCTAACAGTATCCGCCCGTGCAGGAGGAACGTCGTGCGGCGGGCTACTAGGTTCGATCACACAACCGACAATGAGTGGAGGTGGCTAGTTGCAACAATTGCAAAGCCCTAACGATGGCGCCGAAGCGATCAACTGAATAAGTGTGCCACACCTCCACTATTTATAGGCATCCATCACAGGCTCAACACTTGGGCCTTGCACTGATCCTAAAGCCCAAAGTCTACTCGATCGCATTCCAAGTCCAGCTCGGATCACATCCGACCAGTGTTCTCCGAACCGACCTCGTAGGTTCCATCCCTGAAGCGCGCGACCCCTTAGGTTCAAGTCGGCTTGGTCACAGTTCGGATCACCTCCGACCTGCACGGTTGGTATCGGCCTCTAGCCAACCACCAAGCAGACTATGAAGCTAGTTAGGTGAACCTGTAGAACGTGTCACACTTCTGTTCCCTTTGCCTCACGATATATCTTGTCGGGCTCAAGGCGAGACTATCATCCTTGTGCTAGCCGACCTCTTTCTCGTTCAAGTGATACCGACCACAAACTGGATTATCTCATAATCCTTGTCGCATGGCCATGCTTATCATATTCGAATCACACAAGGGGCCCAGAGTATATCTCTCCTGATCGGAGGGGAAAATCCCATTGCTCGACCATGTCTCGCAGCATGGGAGTGGACAAACCCGAAACCTACCTTTGTAACTACCCAGTCACGGAGTAATGTTTGGTCAGCCAAAAGCAAGTCTTTCACCATCCCGAGTACATGCGTCAGCTCAGGTGTTAGGACATAGAACGTATGTTGTACTAGAGACTCACAGATGATATATCGCTGTGTCTCATAGTTGGGTCTGTCCAACTCGGACCTTATCTCGACTCGGATTCGACTACGTCGAATTTGACCAGATCCTTCCGAGTCCATATTATCCGGTTAGCATCCAATGCTCCATGGCTAGTGAGACCGAGCCATCCACCGTGTCATATGCTAGTCTAGTCCGACGTGTGCCCACACATCACTTTCGACTAGGGACCATTTAGGATGTATCATACAACACAAGATCTCACAGACAAGTCACGTACTTGCCAACAAGTATCATTGATTACATCCAAGGACTATCTTTATTCATAAAGACATAGGAAATATCATTATACATGATTGCCTCTAGGGAATATCTCCAACAAAGATATTTCAGTAGGTGTGAGTTTATTCAAATCAAGTCTTTTATATAAAGAGAAAGGTATAACACTAACACCAACTCCCAAATCACATAAAGCAGTTTTCACATAATTTTTTTGGTGGATCAAGGTATAGTTGGTATTCCTGGATGTCCAAGTTTTTTAGGTACTCCATCTTAAAAGTATAATTAGCAAGCATGGTGGAGATTTTAGCTTTCGGTAGTTTTCTCTTATTGGTGACGATGTCTTTCATGTACTTTGCATAAGGAGGCATTTTTAAGATATCAGTCAAGCGAGTACGCAAAAAGACTAGCCTCAGCATTTCAGCAAAACGTTCAAATTCTTCGTCACCTTTCTTTTAGTTGACTTTGGTGGAAAGGGCATAGGTTTTTGAACCCATGGTTCTCTTTCCTTGCTGTGTTTTCTAGCAACAAAGTCTCTTTTATCATATCTTTTATTCTTTGGTTGTGGGTTATCAAGATCAACAACTGGTTCTATCTCAACATCATTGTCTGGTTCTTTATTGTTTGGTTGAGTGTCTTCATGAACCTCATCGTTATCTTTTTCATTATCAGAAGGTGAGTGTTCACTACCAGATTGAGTTTCAACATCAGAGATAGAAATTTCATTATCATTATCAGGAGGTTTTTCTACTTCATGTTCACTAGAGGCATGCAATGTCCTATCATTTTTCTTCTTCTTTTTCTTTTTAGAAGGACTAGGTGCATCGGTGTTAATTCCTTGAGAATCTTGTTCAATTCTCTTTGGGTGTGCCTGAGGATAAAGTGATTCCTGAGTCATTTTACCTCCTCTAGTTGCTACTCTAACAGCAAAGTCACTTATATTATTGTTCATTTCATCAAGCAACTCTCTCTGAGATTTAGCAATTTGTTCTAATTGATTTTGAACCATAGAGGCATGCTTTCCTACACCTCTGACATCATTTGAGATTCTAAATATATAACAAGTCACTTAAGAGAGCAATCATATCAGAGTTGTATTTCAATTGTTTCATAACATTTGCATTGAAGTGATCTTGCTTTCTAATGTAATTATCAAACTCATAAAGGCATTGACTAGGATGTTTATCATGAGGATTATCACTATCATTGAATTTCATTAGAGAATTTACCTCTACCACCTTAGGTGGTAATGGTGTATCAAGCCCATGTATTTCTTCAATAGGTGGTAAATTTTTGACATCCTCAGCTTTAGTACCTTTTTCTCTCATAGATTTCTTTGCCTCTTGCATATCTTTAGGACTGAGATATAAGATACCCCTCTTCTTCGGAGTGGGTTTAGGCGGTGGTTTAGTAAGATTCCAATTATCATTTTGAATATGTTGTTCAATAATTCTTCCGCTTGCCCAATAGTTCGTTCCCTGAAAACACAACAAGCACAACTATCTAGGAATTCCCTAGAAGCATTGGTTAGTCCATTATAGAAGACATCAAGAATTTCATTTTTCTTAAGAGGATGATCAGACAAAGCATTAAGCAATTTGGGAACCCTCTCCCAAGCTTGTGGGAGACTCTCTTCTTCAATTTGCACAAAGTTAACTATTTCATGTAAGGCAGGTTTTCTTATGAGCAGGAAAATATTTTCCAGAGAAGTAATAAATCATGTCCTGGGGACTATGCACACAACCAGAAGTAAGAGTATTATACCAAGCTTTAGCATCACCCTTTAAAGAAAATGGAAATAGTTTGATAATATAATAATAGCGATTTTTCTCATCATGAGAAAAAAGGGTGGCGATGTCATTCAACTTAGTAAGATGTGCCACAACAGTTTCAGTTTTATAACCATGAAAAGGATCAGATTCAACCAAAGTAATCAACGCCGGGTTGACAGAGAATTTATAATCCTTACATCAACAAAGATAGGTGAAGTAGCAAACTGAGGATCATTTTTCATTCTTGCATTCAAAGTTCTTTCTTTATACTTGCATAATAAGTTTTCTAGATCATCTCTATCCTTACAAGCAAGAATATCCCTAGTTGCCTCCTCATTCATAACATAACCTTCCGGTACCTTTGGAAATTCATATCTAGGAGGGCTAGTTCTAATAGGTGTTTCAAGATTTTTAGTTCCAAGCTCTTCATTAGTTTCAACAATCTCATGCTGTCTTACTCTAGCAATTTGTTCATCAAGAAATTCACCTAGTGGCACATTATCATCAAGCAAGGTACTAGCATCATCAAGAGTAGCATTCATAACAGAGGTAGCATCATCAATAACTTGTGACATATCAGAATTAATAGAACTAGTCAGCAACCCATGCATCTGCACGAGCTAGTTATTCGTGTGACTTCCCAAGATAAAATATTATTAGTATAATATTTGTATACACAAATATTTGCATATTTAATATATAGAAAATTCACAAATTCACTGATCAAATATTAGTATTGAAAGTATTAGACTTTTGCTTACCATATAAATTGTTGGAGATATAGGTAGAGCATTTGCGTAGATTTTTCATATTTACCAAAGTATATATAAGTAAATCAAAGACAAAATTCAGGAAAATATATGCTACTTTGGACCTACTCTAAATCATATATTGCCATGTCATGCATAAAAGTAAAGACATGTCATGCACAAAACTTTCCCAAGGAAAATGTATTCTCATCTGCGGTTATAAATTTCACTGTCTCGGCTTTTATGTGAACACTTGTGCACTCTCTCTAGTGTATTGCAAGAGACTTAACTTTAGATGTCATTTATTTGCTTAAACTAATTGGATTGTAAAATAAATGAAGTTTGTTGATAGTAAATAATAGAGAGTTGTAAAATGGTATGCAAACCAAGAATCTCCAAGATGCGAAGCATACCAAACATAATGTATTTGGAGCCAGTGGATCATAATAAGACTTGATGAAGCATTTGGCTTATTACAAAGAAGGTAGAAATGCATCAAAGTTACAAACTATCTTCTAAAAAAAGAGTACCCCATTGATAGGAATAGGCGATGAATTACAAAGTTACCTGAACTACATGTGGTCACAACAATTGATAAAAAAAGTGTCCATATTAATCTTTCAGTACACAAGCCTGAAATATTTATATTTCAAGGCAACTTTTTTAATTAGGAGCATATAGCTAAACCCGGATGCAGTTCCGTCATCCAAAGGGGGGGGGGGGTTGCGGGCATTTTATGGAAATGACAACAAAACGATATGAGAAATGTAGGAAAATAAAAAAGAGCAAAGTTAAAGACACTCGAGATAATAACCTGAGCAAACTTCTAGATGTAGTCGAACATGCTATACTTAGAATCAGATAGCATTGCTCCGGCAGTGAGTCAGTTCGCTTTCCAACACAAAATACCATTGTGCATGTACCTATTTATATATAGCTCCTCAACGTGAGTATTTTGTGAGGCAATCCCCTTTCCTGTTAGGATAGTGCAATGGTATAATAACAGAGCTGGATATGTGTTTATTTTAACAACTTCGAGAGGATGGAATACATGTAACAACTACAAATACCATATTGTATCTCAAGTTAAATGATTTTCTCCAAAATTATGAATGTGCATGTACCCGTATCTTTGCATCAGACCAAAACACATTGGAAACATATGACATCATTATTCCTATAAAGTAAAAAGGTAGGGGTCACATGTTCAGCTCTAGAAGGATACTGTTCAATGCTCGGCACCATATAGAAGTATGATTTGGTATTCTGAAAGTGGGCGTCATATAGCAATATGAGCTGTGCAATCCTTGCCTTATCTTTTTTTTTTGAAAATATATGTCTATTTCGCCATATACTTCGGTCTAATATTATTGATAAGTTACGCGGATCAGTTGGAGCATCTGCATAAGAGATGACAAAGCAAGTAAAAAGTGAGGAAACATTGGTAAAGTGGAGCCACAATTAGTAGATACTAACTGGAAAAGCAATCTGATTTTCCTAGAGCAATCAAAAGCCTACAACTATCAACACAGTAGGACTAAAGTAAATGAATGATTTTTTTGTATTTATGCCATAATTATGTTGCACCTTGTAAGTAATGCATCCAAATTAGAAAGAAGAAAGTAAAAGTCATGTGTCAATTATTCTACTTATACAGATGAAGGCAGAGCTAAACTGCTCAAATAAAATCCTTTATAACCTAAAGTGTACACATAATGAACCAAAATTTGGATTCGGTATTGTTAGAGGTTTTGATCTAAATCTCTGTTAATTGAACAAATCATGACACTAAATATAATGGATATATTTTAAAAAGAGAAATAGTTTCCAGGCTTTCATTTATACACTGGATCAATTTTGCACAGCACACACTTTCACCTTTTGGGGACAGAACAAAATAACCAAACGGACAGAAAATACGGGAGATGTTACAGAAACAACGTAGTGAACAATCCCTTTCATGTCTTCCCTACGCATTAGCTGCCAGCCGAGGCTTTTTCTTAGAACTTCATGGTCACGTCATTGGAAAGATCTGACTCGCTGCTGGCTAAGCTGCACGGGTGCAGCAAACTATCTCCATTAGGGACTCGCCGATTGATCATGGTGCAACATGGTGTAGCAATGGCTAACATGTGTCATAGAGCCTTGATTAGATGGATCTGGGTGTGTATGTAAAGGGTAAAACTTGTTGTTAATCTTGCTTTGAGGGAGAGCCTGATGGCCGGTGCAGTGCATGGGCGTAGGTAGAACAAATAAATGAAAATTGATACGACGGTATAACATACACTAATTCTTTTTTTGAGCATCATAACATACACTAATTCATGTAATACAAAAAGTTAAACATAGCAACCATATTGCATATAATTCTTTCATATCATATCATAGATATCTGTCCTACACACCCAATTAGCAATTTATACATGGCAATGGAGGTAACACAGAGGAACGGAAGGTGATAAAATAGAGACCATACTCTGAATTTGCAGAACCACTTTGCAGTACACTGTGAGCAAGTTTGAGGCCGAGGCCAGACTGCAGGCAGGCATTTAGTCATCCTGCATGTTGGTACCGGCCGATCTGACTGAGGAAATTGATTAATCCAAGCTACAGAGCTGTAGTATGTGCATATGTTTCCGGCCGCTCGAAATCTAGCTAAGCCATGGACTGAATCGATCCAGCAGCCAGCTTCCAAAGCCTGATCATATACTTCTATTTCAGCAGAGTTAAGACGTCCGTGAAGTCCTAAACGGAGGATGGAGGTCCGCCAACCCATGCCCGCATCCTGCTGTCCTGCTTGCTCATGATAGGAGAGTTCTGCGTGGGATGCCTTTACGTCCAATCCAGGCTCCCCGTCCACCTCAAAGCAATCCAATATGGAACTTCAAACTTGAGGATGCATAGCATGGAGAAAAGGGGTGCTAGGGTTTCTCCATGGAGCCGAGAATATGAAAAGAACTCAACGAAGGAGGGGACAGGGATCAATTGCACGATGACTTTACAGGATTGCTCAAGACTGCTTTTTTTCTTTTCTAATAACAAAAGATAGATTGATCGGGACTCTGGGTGGAAGCAATTAGACATCTAACGGCTTATATTTGTCTTTGAACAACATGTAATGGCTCTTATTTTAAGTTTTATGGATTAACGTGGAGTCTCTGTTGGTGCTTCCGATTAGTAAATATATAGGACGCCGATAAGTGGCGAACATTGGGGGCTACTGGAGTCCTATCCAAACTAGTTGTTCGGAGCAGGAGCATCACGTGCTGAACAAAAGTGTTCGGGCAGGCAATCATAAGGCCCGAACGCCTGCACGAACCCCAATAACCAGGCGGTGACCCCGGTCCTACCAGACGCCGGATCCAACTGACCGTCCCCTACGTTCTCTCGATCCCAGGATCTATTTCCCCTGCCACTCCATCAGTCCCCTTCCCCCCGCCCCTCCATTGTTGCCCTGCCCCTACCCAGTGCAAGTTGCCATGGCAAGATCTGATGAGGAGTAGTCTAGATCTGAGCTAATTGCATGTTAGTTGTGGTCGCCGACGCACCTTCCCTTGCCCCCTCACTCCTTATCTGGCCCCCGTCTCCCATTAGTACCATACAAATCTTGCCATGTTACTCATCCATAGAGATTCTGTTCACGCCATCAACTACTTACCCTGGTTTGCCAAAAGAGAGCATGCATGATGAAAACAATGAAAAAGAAGTTCGTACTGCTACTCAAATTGTTGCCAATTGTGTTCTGGTGTTCTTGCCATCTTCCGTAATTGATTAGTGAAAAAGTAGAATGTACTATGCAAAGGAGAAAAAAGTAGTAGCCTTACTGTATTGTTGACATGCGAATGATTGTGGTTGATACAGAGGAATCTTCTTATAAATTTTTGACATGTGTATGATGATGATTGTTAGCATATGAATGATGCTAGAAGAACTTGCTAGGGGATGCAAAAAATTTAGTTGTCACCAGGTGTGCACTAATGGACATTGCCATGTGTGTGATGCTAATATTGCCATGTAGAAATGTTGATATTGCCATGTGTAAGCCACTGGTATTGTCATGAGTGTGCTGCTAGTATTGCCATGATCTAGTGAATGTTGCCCTGTGTGAACAACTGATATTGCCATGTGTGTGCTGCTAATATTCCCATGATCTGGTGAATGTTGACACATCTAGACAACTGACACTGCCATGCGTAAAACCAGTGACATTGCCATGTGTGTGCTGCTAATATTGCCATGATCTGGTGAATGTTGACACGTGTAGACAACTGACACTGCCATGCTTAAAACCAATGACATTGCCATGTGTGTGCTGCTAATATTGCCATGTTGTACTGAAAAGAAAAATGTTTTAACGCTTTGTTTTCACATATATTTGAAGGAGGGACAAACAAAAAGGCAGTCATGAGGAGGATGGACCAAACCAATGGAGGGAACCCCTGGTTCTATGGCTCACTTCAAATGACACCATGGGGTGTGCAGGATTATGAGGATCTAAACTCAAATGGACCTTTGCTGCCACTCCTGCAGCAGTACGTGGACAAATGTACTTGATATGCATAAAAATGCATTAAGAAAAGAATTTAGAAAAGACCTTCCGTATAGACGAAAATCTGATTCGCTAGAAATAAAATGTAGGTGGTTTGGATACATCCACATCTGCCATGGTATACGGGAAAAATGAACAGGGAATGCCTAGTGGCAGCACACAACCAATACAACAACAGAGTGCCAAATGGCACTGTGTGGTGAGCTTGGAATTTGAAAGAAGAATACATATTGTAAGTAAGAAAAGAAAGTAGGTTCACAGGCAAGAAAATTTACGGTTTTAAGAAAATGCAGGAATAGAGGATGATGCCGTGGGGAGGACAGGGATGGCAGCAACGCCTACATCATCTTATGCAGGTGAGCGGTCTATAGCATAACTAACTTGCCATGGGAATCTGGATGCACTTGACATCTTTGTGGAAAAAAAGAAGCTGTATTACAATGTAGTTACCATAAAGAGAGAATACATTGCAGTTCATTAATGGAAGTTGCCATGTGTTGGACGTATGACTTGTCATGGGCATAAATATAGGAAAATTGAGAAATGTGGGGAAACTTGCCGTCAGCGGTGACGGTGTCCAATATGGGTAGTGCAGTAAAATTGCCATGCGAGCGTGTGTGAACTTGCCATGTCAAAAAAAAGAAATTTTTTAATTCACATGTAAATGAGGAGGAAGTTTCCATAAAAATGGGTAGTTGAACATGCCATGTGTGTTGGAAAAACAGAGTTAAAAATGAACAACCACATGTACATAAAAGTTGCCATTAACAACGCCAATAAAAATTGCCATGTTGTGGTGTTCAGTGAGGTTTCTGCATTGTCGGTCACATGGATAACCGCATTTGGAATTAAAAATAGGGGAAAACAAAAATGGTGTGTGTGTGGGGGGAGGGGTGTGTGGAGTAAAACTTGCCATGTGTGTGTGAAACAAAAGTTGTCAGAACCGTGTCAATGAAATTGGAAATGTCAAAAATATCATGTAATTTGACATGTTTGAACAAGTTGAAATTGCCAAAGCGAACTTGAAAAAACTCCACCGGTGTTAGAGCAAAACAAAAAAAATCATGCATCAGTGGACCGACTGCCATTTTGTTAGTACTACAAGTTGCCAGGTGTACTGAAAAAGGAAATGTTTGACAGAAATGTGAATTCTGTACTTGCAAATTGCAGGGCCTTGTACTTCGACTGCCAGGACTACTGGACTACTTCACATTCACACAAACAACAGACCTATCAGTCAAGCAAACAAGGACCGCTTGTTATCAGCATGGCAGGCACGTCAAGTACGACTGGGTATGACACTGTTGAGACTGAAGTAAGCAACCCAGGATCTGATGACGGGAACTCGGATACAGAGAGAGGGGACGAACCTGATGGGGAAGATCAACAAGAGCTGCTTGAGGACGAGATGCAGTCTACAATGGCGCCGTCGGCAGCACCGTATGAGCAGATGAAATTTGCTACATTTGAGGATGCAAGGGAGTATTATCAACGTTATGCAAAATTCAACGGTTTTGCTATATACACAGATCATCGCAGAATGCTTATGAAAACTGGAGAGTACAACTGGGCAAGGATGAGGTGTCACAAGTCTAGGAGGAACAAACCAAAAAAAGGGGGTGATGGTCCAACAGTCCCGGAACGCAGACGAGATGTTATGGTGAGAACAAACTGCCCTGCCCGAATGAAGCTGAACGTGGAAGGGGCTTGGTGGGTGGTAACAAAATAAGTTGGGCATCACAACCATGACATGATAAAGAAATTTGACCTTGGGAAGTTTCTGAGCGCTCACCGTGGGTTCACCCCGCAAGAGGAATAGTTCATGAAGTTACTGCATGACTGCAACCTCCAGCCTGGGAGAATGGTGCACATCCTCTCAATGATTCACAGCAAAAGCGGCAAGCTAAGCAGCCTGCCATACCTGCCTTCAGATGTGGTAAACCTAGTAGCAAAGTATCGCAGGGAAAGTCAACTATCAGACATGGATGACACAATTGCATACTTCATGTAGAAGAAGAAAGACGATCCCGATTTCTTCTACAGAATAAAACTGCATGATGAGGAACGCATTGTGAACATGTACTGGATAGATGGTGCAGCACACAGGGCTTACAAGCACTTTCGTGACTGTGTGTCCTTTGATGCGACATATCTAACTAACATGTACAAGATGCCATGCTATCCATTCATTGGCATAAACAACCACAACCAGTCACTGCAGTTTGGATGCGGTTTTGTTCGCAACGAGGATACGAGCAGCTATGTTTGGCTATTCAAAACATTTCTGTAAGGCATGGACGGCCTCACGCCAATGAAGATGATAACACACCAGGATTTCGGGATGCGTTGAGGCATTGAGGAGGTGTTCCCAACAACCATACACAGGCACTGCAGGTGGCATGTCATAAAAAAAGGCGGAAGAGACATTAGGCCCCTTCTTTGTTGAAAGGCCGGAACTCCACAAAGCATTTTAATTATGTGTTGACCACAGCTTAACCCCAGAAGAGTTCGAAACGAGCTGGAAGGCAATGACAGAAAAGTACCAAATGCACGACAATGATAGCCTACAGAACCTTTGGAATAAGAGAAAATTCTGGGTGCCAGCTTATTTTATGCAGTGTTTCTACCCCTTCATGCAGACTGCCCAAGGAAATGAGGGGTTTAACACTGTTATAAAAAGGTATGTGAACCCTAGCAATTCAATTCTCAGATTTGTCCAGCAGTACAACGCAATACAACAAAAAATTCTATGCGCGGAGCTACAACAGTTGGCAAACACAACACTCAAAAACCCCCAGCTATACTCATGCAATCGGTTGGAGAGAGAGATGATGAGAATTTATACACAACAAATTTTCTACAGGTCAGTGTCTTTCTTCCAAAGCGTATGTGAAATTCAATGATATTGGCAAGCACATATATTGATCTTGCCATGCATAGAAACAACCAAAAAAATATTAACTTGGCATGCATGTGTTAGTGATATTGCCATACAATTTGTACTTGGCCTTGTAAAAGAATGCATTATTCTGAAAATGCAAAACGGTTGACGCACTAAACTTGCCATACATATGATAGTGTTGGTGCCATGCATGTGTCACTGAAGTTGCCAAGTAGTGACGACCGATATTGCAAACTGCTAATCTACGGAGAAAATGTCATGCAAATGTAGAATGAACTTGCCATGTGTTTGAAGTTAATGTTGCCATTAATTAAAATAATGAACTTGCCGCTATGTGTGCCACTGATGTATGATAAAAAGATCTTGCCATTCATCTGGCAGTTATATTTCAGAGTTCATGTAGTAAAAGATGTTGACATGTAGGCGAAGATGGAAATAGGACGTGCGTGAGCCAGAATGAACTTGCCATGTGAGTGCAGGTGAACTTGCCAAGCATAAAATAAATGAACTTGCCATGCATAGTCCAATAATCTTCCCAGCCAGGTGGAACTTAAGAAGATGACGTGCATTTGTGAAAAATAAAATGTTGACATGTATATAGAACTGAAAATTGCCATGTAGTAGCAGCTAACTAAAGGTATTTTGCAGGTTCCAGCATGAGCTAAAACTATGCAGCGGGTGCACTGTGCTTAGATTTGACGAGTACAATTACAAAGTGTGCATGCTGTGAGACCTGTCCGACTCAGAAAATGAGGACCCGGACAAGGGCAGAAACTACATGGTGACAGCAGATATAGCGAATGGTGTGTACTACTGTCAATGTTGCAAGTTTGAAAGAGACGGGATGCTTTGCTACCACGTACTAAGGGTCATGGACTTCAGCGATGTGAAAAAAGTGCCAGATAGGTACATACTTGAGCGATGGACTTGGAACACTGATGAAGCACTTTGCCCCCATGGCACCCAGGAAGTGCTCATGGTGCATGAAGATGGTCCAAACACAAGTATGGACACAGTGAGGCATATGGTAATGACAAGAAGATTTGCACACATAGAGACGACGCATGCAAGCATGACAAAATGAGGAGGGAGTAGAGAGGCACACAAAAGCATTAGAGAGGGAACTAGAGTCAGTCAAGAAGAGGATGGCAGAGGAAGCTCTACATCGATTCCCCAAAAAGACCAAAACTGCTACAACTACATCAACATGGGCGTCAACAAACAACTCTGAGGCAGGCTCTGGCGCGTCAAACACGCACACACACGTCCAGAACCCTCCCAGGACAGTCACAAAAGGGCGACCGAAGCAGATTAGGTACAAATCAACACTTGAGATCCAGGCCAAACACAATAAGAGTGTGAAGAAATCAGTTACAGAAGAGTAGTGTGCATGGATGTGCATGTGAAACAATGTGAGTCATGGAGATTTTGAATGATGGTGCGCACTAAAATGAAATTTGTGATGGTGAAATGGTAAACTTGCCATGCATGTAAAACTGAATATTGCTAATATGTGACACAAAACTAGTTTGACAGCAAGCAAGCGGCAAAGAGTTTTTTATAGAGGAAAAGAAACATTGATCTGTAACAGTATTAGCCATGAAATGACAAGTTCATGGTGTTGCTATTGATTTAGAAAATTAGACATCACTTAGAATTATTGAACATGGTTTTAAGAAGTTGCCACCACCTTGCATGAAAACATTTGCGGCAATGATAAATTTGTGGGTGGAAAACATTGCAACTTTATGACAAAAAACGAAATGGGACAAAGTTGCCATGTCTTAAGAACTAAAGTTGCCACCTCGCGTCAACAAAAGTTGCCATGTAAAAACGTTTCGGATGAAATGCTTAAAATCTGAACGTTCGGATTTTATCAGGGTCCAAAATTTATGTAGTTTGGACACTATAAATTTTAGAAGACTACAATACAGTAAACTTCAGAAGAAAACACAATCATAGGAACTTGTATGATGGTGCACAAAAAGATGAGTTTTTGTTATGAAGAAAGTGGTAGGTAAACTTGTCATATGTACGGAAAATGAAAAAATTGCCAAATTTATGCCTAAAAACTGGTTTGTCAGCAAGCAAGCGACGAAAGTGCTTTTGGGTAGGGGAGGGGAATGTCATTTTGATTTGTGACAGTATGTGCCATGGAATGACTAGTTCATCATATTTGCTTCGCAATTTAGATGTAGCTATCTTTTAGAAATTGCTGCACATGTGGTTTAAAAAAGTTGCCACTATTTTGCATGTACATGTATCTTGTTTGGAAAATACAAACTTGAGAACAGTAAAATTGAAAGAATGTTGTTCAACATAATATATATGGAAAGGTAACAAACAAAAGGAGGGGTATACCAGGGGTGGGGTAGTAGAAAATTTGTTATGGTTTAACCAACAAAGAGTGACAACATTTGACATTAAAAAATGTATGTTGGAAAATACAAATATATTAGATTTTTGACACACACCATACAGGCGCTACAGCATACACGCACAAAATGGGACGACAAAAGAGTAAAAGTCGAGGTTAATTAGGTAGAAGTACCTTACATTTATCCGAACAACACAAATGTAAGTAGTAAATATAAAAGAGAAAAACTTGGTTGATGATGTATTCAGCGGTATCTCTTCACCACATTTTTGACAGCACCCTCGACCCAATCCTTTGAGCCAACCTGCTTGTTGAAATCAATGTTTGTCACCCAGTTCCACAGGTAGATTTTCCTCAACTCTGAAACAATTTCCTTGTTGAGTGTTGGTACCTTCCTTCCTTCCCACTTAGCAAGGTACTCCAGAAGGTAGATGCCACAGTCACGACTGATTTGAACAGTAAGAAACAAAATGTAAAAGAAAAGGTGTTATTTATTTCAACATTTGAACTTTTAAAAAAACACTAATTCATAGTATAGTTTACATGTAATTATGATTAGAAAAATGCCATGGGGGGTGGTGACTTGAATGAAAGAGGTGTGGGGAGAAATCTGGTAGACAACATGAAGTTGCCATGTGAAAACCAGATGAATTGCCATTTGGTAAACAATAAAGTTGCCATTGTAGAAACTGACTAAGTTGCCATGACAAAACTGAATGACAAACAAAAGAATAAAATGGTAGCTTACACGTAGTAGGAAAAATTGAAGCTAGAAGATACCCAATTATGAAAAGCTAAAATAAAAAATAAGTTGTTAATGTGTACACCAATAGGATAGACATATCAGTTATAGTCTAGTAGATTGAGGAGCCTGAATGAAAAATGACATGGAGATAAAATTCGGGGTGAAAATGAAAGAAAGAAACTCTTACGTTGTCCCCTGCCTCAACGTCTTGATGTACTCAATAGGAAAATCCCTGATCTGCACCTTAGAACCCTCGTAATGACGCAACCAGGCCTACTTCAAGTTTTTAATGAAAAACTCTACATGCGAGCAAAGACTCTCGTCATCTCCCGAACGGACAGAATCAAGGACATCAAAGCGTAGTTTTTGCAGGTCGATGCACACCATGAAGTAATGCCCACATTTGTCAACCGGGTCATCGGGTGTGATTTCCTGGAACATGCTAAACATCACCTGCACAATTTTAGAAAAGAAAGGAAAAACGGTATGAGTAAATTGAAACAAACTATTGGAATAAGGTGAAGGAATGATAAATGCAAATGACTAGTGAGTAACAAAAAAAGTATTGAACAATGCATATGAAATATCGGAGTACTAAAATAAAAAAGAGAAAAAAAGTTGGGTAGGGGCTAACAAATTTCTTCAAGGTGAGCTTGGAGTCACCATGCTGGGCAAAAGCTTTGCAGACTTCACGGTGAGAGAAATCTCCCTCCCAAATTATCCTTGTAATGGTGGGGCACATAATAATCTTGTTGCAGTGGATGTCAACTTGTTCTTTGATGTAATCAATACTAGCAAGAACAACATTCAGGGATAGTCTACCATTGGGCATGAGTGACTCAGCAAGATCACCTAGGTCAACGTACGTCGAAGAGCTTTGGATAATTTTAGTTCTGTCCAAACAGGAGCTGGAATGAATATGAAATTAAAAAGTAATGTATGGGACATGAACATTAAAGTAGGCAACTAATTTTCTTTATAATTGAGTTGTCGTATGTTTGGAAACAAGACATGTCGCATATAGTCAGCATGGAAAATAGATGCCATGTTAGTGTTGGAGAAATTGCCATGGGGTAGTTTGGAAAGGAATAGATTGCTGGTGAAAAATGTGTTGAACTTAACATGTAAACGACTGTACAGTTGCCCGTGTGTGGGGCAATAAAGTTGCCATGTGATAAACATGAGAAGAAAGTGGCATAAAAAAGAGAGTGTTTGAACTTTCCGTGTGTGGTTATGTAAACTTGCCATGTGAGAGTTTGTAACATCGAATGTTATGATTATGACAATAGGACACATATGTGTTATCACAAAAAATGCCGTCGGTTCACAAGTAAAAAAGCCATGTGTGATAAAATGGTAAAAAAGTAATTTTGTGACTGTGCAATATAATATCATGAATGTATCAGTGAACACACATGTAAAAAAATGACTTGTGCATCGATGGGAATTTTGTAGAAAGACAAAGTTGTGAAAAACAATTACTCTTTGATGGCATCCATGTGTTTGCCACCGCTCCGCGCATTGCCAAAACGCCTTATAATGTCATAAAATGTTTGCTGTTGCTTCATAGCCTTTATTGGAGGATCAATACCATCAGCACTAGGGGGCTGTACGACCCTAGCCTGCCGCACAGAACCTGGAGTGGCACTGCTGTGCACGTCCTCAAAGGGAGGGCTGTGAGCTGCACCAGAGTTGGAGGTAGCTTCTGACTGCTTTTTGTTGCACATAGTAACATCCTCATCCATGTTGCAGTCTGAGCAGAAGATATGTGGAGTTAAATGTGCAAATGAACAAATAACTTGCCAAGTATGTACAACAAAAATTGCCATATGCATTTGCTGATATGAAAAAGTGTTGTAGAGATAAAATCAGGAAGTTGCCATGCTTGCAGAATTAAAATTGGCACAATACAAGGGATAAAACAAGATTTGAACATCACTTTAAACATTCACTTTGTGCGGGTAGGAACAAATAAGAAACCTAAAAATCTTACCTTGAACAATGGGCTCAACAAATTTCACAGCTTTCTTGCCACCGACAATCGGCTGTGCCATCATTGGGACGAGCGCTGTCAGGAAAGCATAAGAAACCGGAATAGCGTCAACTGCCTCAATGGGTGAGCTTAGGTCAAGTCCAAGACTGCATGATGGTGGCGTGAAAGCTAGAGGATGCCTTGAAGTGGGAACATTCTGCTTATCAATGACATCAACTGTTGCTGCCAACGGTGACAAATCAACGAACATTTCGTTGTCATCTGCTCCAGCTGCCTTAGGTCTCCCGGGACGGCGGGCCGTGGTGTCAGTAATGTCGATAACAACCTTCCTGCCCGATCCTTTCCCAGGATGCTCAAGTGTTGGTGTGTAAGGGACACCCATGCCCAATGGTACATGCGTGTGCTTCAAACTTGCTGTAGCATTATCATTGGCCACTCGAGAAGTAGTCGGATGCTGAACATACATAGGACCATCGTCTTTCGCATGCTGATCATGCACAGTTCCTCCATCCATTGAAAGTTTCCGGGTGCTATTCCTTGTACCAACAGCGGTTTGTGCAGATTTTCGTGGGGCAACATTTGAGGCTGTTTTCAGCACAATAGTTGGGATGGCGGTTGCATCGTGAGGGCCTACCTGACCTGGTTGATGCGTGACAACAGGCACAATGTTTAGCACAACACCTGCTTTGATGATAGTTGTGCCAGCTTGAGTTGAAGGGTGAGCTTGGTCAGACCTTTTGGCAGATGGGTTTGCCCCTAAAGGTTGGAGTGAGAAACCAGCTGGAATGCTGGTGCATCAACGTTTGCAGATTTGTTTGCCTCATCTTCAGTGCACAAAACAGAAGCAAAAGAGGGCAGAAAGTTAGCCGGTGTAGCCGAGCTAGTAGGAGCAGCGCCCTTGGTAGATGCCTTGGCAGACACAGCATTGTCAGACACGGGGAGCTGCGTGCGCGCTCGGTACGGAGGGGCAAATGCCTTGGATTTAGCCACAACAACAGCCTTTTTTACTTCACACTTTTTCCGGCATGTGTACAGAAGTTGTGAGTATAAGCAAAAACAAATATAGCGATGAAAAAAATACATGGGTAAAATAGGAATGATATGTACAGGGCTTGACGTGTAATGTAATGAAAAAAATACATGGGTAAAATAGTGAACAAATACGTACTGTACTTGTCAGCTGAGAAATAGCCGATAAGGGTGATATGTAATGAAAATTGTTGTAACATGCTTGTGTATGTAAAAATGCCATGTACTGCTAATTATGGTAGTAAAAAGTGCCCATCTGGAGTTGTAGTCAAACTGTCGTTGATGGCGCAAGCGGGTGGTTGATGATCATGTTGGGCATGGGAAAAGTAGCAGAAAAAAATAGTTTGCCATGGGTGTGTGAAGATGTTGCCAAGTAGGTGGCAATGTCCTTGCCATGGGTTTGTGAAGGTGTTTGCCATGACATCCTTGCATGGGTGGTGCATTTCTTGCCACACATGATTCAAAAAACTTTCCATGGATGTATGATGATGTGGACCACCCTACAGAAATTAAAGTTGCCACATGGGTGGCACATCTGTTGCCACCCATGTTTGACAACCATGACATGCATGTACAATGAAGATGTCGCCATGTAGGTGGCAGTGTGCTTGCCATGGGTGTATGCTGATGTTGCCATGACATGACAAACAAGGGTGGCACATTCCTTAACACACATGAATGACAATCATGGCATGCATGTATGATGATGTGGGCTGACAAGGAAAATTCAAGTTGCCATGCATGTGCAATGATCTTTCCATGTATGTGTGAACTGAACTTGCCATGCATGTGTATGGTGAAGATGTTGACATGCATCTATGATGATGTGGAGTGACAAGGAAAATTCAAGTGGACTGACAAGGAAAATTCAAGTTGCCATGCATGTGCAATGATCTTGCCATGTATTTGTGAAGTGAACTTGCCATGCACATGTGTATGGTGAGGATGTTGAAATGCATCTATGATGAAAATATTGCCATGTAGGTGGCAGTGTTCTTGCCATGGGTGTATGCTGATGTTGCGATGCCAATGTTGTGGGAATGGTGAAGCAATGCATATGGCAGATGCTATTGCCATAAATTGCAGATGTGTTTGCCATGTGCAACTAATAAAGCAAGGACACACTGATGAAATCAACAAATTTAATGAAAAAAATTGAAAAGTTACCATGAAATTAACAAAATGAACTCAAGTTGTCATGCACAGGCAACAGTAATTAGCAAAACAGTATGTACCTCATGTCCACAAGAACAACTGGGTCTCCCGTGTTGGAAGAAGCAAACCGGGGTGACGACCGAGTAGCTGTTTGTGCTCTTTCATAGCCTAAAACACCTCCCGTAGAGGTTCCCTTGCCCGTTCTGCCACCAACAGTCGTCTCACTAAAAACAAAAACAAAGGGAAAACCAAAAAAGAAACATGATTAGAAGTGAATTAAAAACGATTAGTAAAAATGAAATGACAAAGGTTATGCAGAATAACAAAAGATAAAGAAACCAACCTCCTTCGAGCAGCAACTGGGTCGAACTTGGGGCGTTTCCCAGAAACATGACAAGCCTCATCCTCGGAAGCCCTAGCCCTTTTTGGCGCTCCAACAAAAGCATTCTTCGGATCAGGTGCACTGCTCGAAGAAGGTGCTGAGACCTTGCTAGCGCGTGCGACATCATCAACTCCCTGTCTCTGCTGAACAGGGTCAGACTGGACATTATCTGTGCGCACATCATGGGTGCAACCATCATTCACGCGCACAGAGTCATCGTGGTCGGAGTTGACTGCATCATTCATAAATTCCATCTGGCTGTCAGGCAACTCCTAGGAGTCATTGTAGTGGTACCTGTCTCGCGACCCAATTGGTCGGGATGTGACACCTGGCACGAAATTGCGGAACTGGTTGGCAACTTCATCACCATCGCTGGTCGTCATAGCCGTCCAACCCTGCACCAGGTTGCCAAGCAGGTTGGATATGTCGGACGCAAACTTTGCGACCAACGCTTCAATGTTAGCTCTTGCCTGCATGCATAGAACAACAAAAAAAGATTTAAAAAAACCCTGTACTTCATAGAAATGGAGCGTGACAGATGGGTTCATAGTCAAGTATAACATGAGGGGAAGGAAACAAAGAAACGAGGGTACCTGTGACGAGCATGCGTCACTAGTATGAACGTCCATCCATTTTGAGAAATTATATGGACCTCCAAAGAAACTGAAGTTGACATAATGTTTGGCCATTAGCTGCAAGTAGTAAAGAAGAGAAAAACGGAAAAATGAAGGGTCAGTGTTGAATACAAAATAATGTGGGAAGTAAAAAAAGGGAAAAGGGGTTTGCATGGAAGTTGGCAAGAAGCATGCAATGTAAATGGCCAGCGGCACGTGGAAAAGCTAAGGGTTGACAAGTTTGAATATTAAGTTGCCAAGTAAGTTAGCATGTAGTTCCCATTAGTGTAGACGAAGTCGACATGAAAAGTGTGCGTGAAGTTGCCATACATGTGCGGAGCATAAAAAATGTACAATTTGTATTGTAAAGTAAGGAGGAAGTTGCCATGTTTGTCGACACACAGTTAGCATCAGCATGTAAAAACATTCACCCAATGTGGACTAAAAAAATAGTACTGCAGAAAAGAAAAAAGAATTAAAATGCATCAAGGAAAATATTGAAACTAGCTTGCAGTTTGCCGAATGATCCATCAGGGTTTGCGTCTGTAGCGAGAACAACCTTTATAGCAGCATCAGTCCAAGAAGAAGCAGCAAACTTGTGTGAGACAGGTAGGCCACCAATGGTGGTCAGGTCCACGGTGCTTAGGTCGAGGTTGTCAAGATACGTAAGCTAAAAATGAAAAGTGTAGAAGGTGGTGAGCACGGATACTTGGAAAATCGAATGCAGAAAACAAAAAAAGAAGGATTGAATTTCAAAATGTGGAAAACTTGCCATGAGGTGAAGATGGCACCCTTTGTTGTATATCCCTTTAGAAAATTTGGTGTGGAGGAAACCAGCAATGAACTTGCACCAGTTCATGTTGACAACTTTGCATATGTTGGCCTGCGTTTCGAAAACCAACAAGAGAATGGAGTCATGAAAAGTTGAAAAAAAGTTGTACACATAAAACAAAACAAAAATAAAGTCATGCTAGAAGGAAGAAAAAAAGCTGAGGAGCACAGATACTTACAACTACTGGAAAGCATCTGCTGCTGATGTGTGTGGATGTCATCGACGCAAAGACAGTTGAAATGAGGTACATTAGCAGTAACCTCTTGAAGTCTTCACCACTGTTGTCCATCTGAGCAAGCATAGTGGCAGCGACATAACTGAGTGGCATTGATGTCATACCAGGAAACATTTCAGGAAAAAGCCAGTCCTGGATTTCACGGTCCACCTTGCAAGGGACATAGATAACCCACAAGTATAGGGGATCTATCGTAGTCCTTTCGATAAGTAAGAGTGTCTAACCCAACGAGGAGCAAAAGGAAATGACAAGCGGTTTTAAGTAAGGTATTCTCTGCAAGCATTAAAATTATAGGTAACAGATAGTTTTGTGATAAGATAATTTGTAACCGGTAACAAGCAATGAAAGTAAATAAAGTGCAGCAAGGTGGCCCAATCCTTTTTATAGCAAGACAATCCTGGACAATTTCTTATAATGAGAAAAGCGCTCCTGAGGACACATGGGAATTATCGTCAAGCTAGTTTTCATCACGTTCATATGATTCACGTTTGGTACTTTGATAATTTGATATGTGGGTGGACCCGTGCTTGGGTACTACCCTTACTTGGACAAACATCCCACTTATGATTAACCCCTATTGCAAGAATCTGCAACTACAAAAGAAGTATTAAGGTAAACCTAACGATAGCATGAAACTAATGGATCCAAATCAGCCCCTTACGAAGCAACGCATAAACTAGTGTTTATGCTTCTGTCACTTTAGCAACCCATCATCTACTTATTACTTCCCAATGCCTTCCTCTAGGCCCAAATAATGGTGAAGTGTCATGGAGTCGATGTTCACATAACACCACTAGAGGAGAGACAACATACATCTCATCAAAATATCGAACGAATACCAAATTCCCATGACTACTAATAGCAAGATTTCACCCATGTCCTCAGGAACAAACGTAATTACTCACAAAGCATATTCATGTTCATGATCAGAGGAGTATTAATGTGCATTAAGGATCTGAACATATGATCTTCCACCAAGTAAACCAATTAGCATCAACTACAAGGAGTAATCAACACTACTAGCAACCCACATGTACCAACTTTTGGTTTTGATACAAGATTGGACACAAGAGAGGAACTAGGGTTTTGACAGGAGAAGGTGCTGATGAAGATGTTTATGGAGATTGACCCCAGCCCAATGAGAGGATCGTTGGTCATGACGATGGTGATGATTTCCCAGTCCCGGAGGGAAGTTTCCCCGGCAGAACAGCTCGGCCGGAGCCCTAGATTGGTTCCGCCAAGGTTCCGCCTCGTGGCGGCGGGGTTTCGTCTCGTAAGCTTGCCTCTGATTTTTTCCAAGGTAAAAGCCTTCATATAGCAAAAGATGGGCACCGGAGGGCCACCAGGGGGCCCAGGAGACAAGGGCGCGTGCCCAGTAGGGGTGGGCATGCCCCCACCCTCCTGGCCAGGGTGTGGGCCCCTCTGGTGTTTTCTTCGCTCAATAATTCTTATTAGTTCCAAAAATAACTTCCGTGGAGTTACATGATTTTTGAAGCTGTGCAGAATAGATTTCCAATATTTGCTCCTTTTCCAGCTAGAATCCCAGCTGCCATAAGTATTGAGACATAATGTGTAATAACAACCCATAATGCAATAAATATTGATATAAAAGCATGATGCAAAATGGACGTATCAAATCCCCCAAGCTTAGACCTCGCTTGTCCTCAAGCGGAAGCCAAAATCAAAAAATATGTCCACATGTTTAGAGATAGAGGTGTCGATAAAAAATAAAATACGGACATGAGGGCATCATGATCATTCTTATAACAGCAATATAAATAGATTTTTGTCAGATGGTTTCTAATGCTCAAGTAACAATCAATTCACAATGTCAAGTATGGTTCAGAAACTTCATTGAGAACTAACAAACTATAATCTCAGTCATTGAAGCAATTGCAATTTATCATAACATCGGAAAGAGTCAAGAATAGAGCTTTTCAGCAAGACCACATACTCAACTATCATATAGTCTTCTACAATTTCTAACACTCACGCAATACTTATGGTTATGGAGTTTTAATTGGACACAAAGAAAGATAGGGGCTTATTGTTTCGCCTCGCAATGTATTCACCTTTGGGTGATGTCAACAATAATAGTTCATGCTAGCTTACATCCAATTGGATATATATATCAGGATCTTACCAACACGAGGTGCTTGCCAAAGGATAAAATGAAAAAGGGAAAGGTGAAGATCACCTTGACTCTTGCATAAAAGTAAAAAACATAAAGTAAAAGATAGGCCCTTCGCAGAGGGAAGCAGAGGTTGTCATGTGCTTTTAGGGTTGGATGCACAAAATCTTAATTCAAAAGAACGTTACTTTATATTGCCACTTGTGATATGAACCTTTATTATGCAGTTCGTCGCTTTTATTACTTCCATATCACACGATCGTATAAAGCTTATTTTCTCCGCACTAATAAGTCATACATATTTAGAGAGCAATTTTTATTGCTTGCAACATGACAACTTACTTGAAGGATCTTACTCAATCCATAGGTAGGTATGGTGGACGCTCGTGGCAAAACTGGGTTTAAGGATATTTGGAAGCACAAGTAGTATCCCTACTTGGTGCAAGGAATTTTTGGCTAGCATGAGGAGGAAAGACAAGCTCAACATGTTGGGAAGATCAATGACAATATACTTTAACTGAGATGTGAGAAAACATAAAACATTACGTTGTCTTCCTTGTCCAACATCAACTCTTTAGCATGTCATACTTAATGAGTGCTCACAATCATAAAAGATGTCCAAGATAGTATATTTATATGTGAAAACCTCTCTTTCCTTATTACTTCCTATTAATTGCAACGATGACCAAAACTACGTTTGTCAAATCTCAACAACTTTTATGCCTCATACTCTTTATATGTAAAGTCATTAATATCCATAAGATCAATATGAACTCTTTTGATTCTTTTTATTCTTCTACTTCCTCAAGATCATAGCAATATAGCAAAGCCCTTGACTCAACACTAATCTTTATTACAAATAGCTCACGGACTCGATTACATAGAAGGGATCACAAAGCAAAACTCAAAACTAATTCATACCAAAAATTCAATCTACTAGATCAAGATATTACTAAAAGGATCAAACTAAGTAAAACGGTAAAGATAGGAGTGTGATGGTGATACGATACCGGGGCACCTCCCCCAAGCTTGGCAGTTGCCAAGGGGAGTGCCCATACCTATGTGATTATGTCTCCTTCTTCATAGTTGGTGTTATGACCATCTTGGCAATGATGCCCCTCAGGATATGATTCTCCTCCTCGAGCTTATTGACTTGTTGTTTGAGGTCCATATTTTCCTTGCGGAGCTTGCCAGTGACGGCTAAAGCTCCTTTTGCCCAAGGATGTTGCATAGCTTCTGGAGAACAAGTGACGCTCTTTTTCATATTTTCATAAGAAAGAAATTTAACATTGGAAGGGATGACCGAATTTGGAATAGCTGAGCTCTGTAGTTCCCCCATCATGAATCATGCTTGGAAGCGAGAGGTAACTTCTTGATCCTCCTCCATAGCATCTATCCTTTTCTAGTTGGCCTCCATCTCATCCTCCGTTGATGGTCCAACGTGATAAGCGCATCGCTGTTTGCTTCTGGAGCTGGCGTCGGGTGTGACACCCGACTCTCCCCGACTGACTCTTGAGAAGACATCTTGCTCTAAATCTGCGACAAAAACAACTCGAAACAAAAACAGAAGATAATTGCGTGATACGGTGGTCAATACCTTCGGGAGATTATATAATAAATTTTTACCGACCAAACTACGTAACGTGCAAGAAAACAGAGTCCGGGAGGCACACGAGGTGCCCACGAGACAGGGGGCGCGCCCAGTAAGGGTGGGCGCGCCCTCCACCCTCGTGGAGGCCTTGTGTCCTTCCCGAATTACTTCTTGCTTCTCAAAATTCTTAAATATTCCAAAACAGAGGAAAATTGCCATTAGAACTGTTTTGGAGTCGGTTTACTTACCATACCACATACCTATTCCTTTCCGGAGTCTGAAACGTTCTTGAAAGTGTCCCTTATGTATTCCTCCGGGGTTACGGTTTTAATAATATTAGTTTCAACATTGATAGGATTACCTGAGATATAATGTTTGATTCTTTGACCGTTCACCACCCTCGGACTTGTGCCTTCGAAGTTGTTGATTTTTATGGCACCGGAACGATAGACCTCCTCGATAACGTAAGGAACTTCCCATTTAGAGAGAAGTTTTCCTGCAAAAAGTCTTAAACGAGAGTTGAATAGCAACACATAATCACCTATGTTAAACTCACGCTTTTGTATCCTTTTGTCATGCCAACGTTTAACTTTTTGTTTGAACAGCTTGGCATTCTCATAGGCTTGAGTTCTCCATTCATCAAGTGAGCTAATGTCAAACAACCTCTTCTCACCAGCAAGTTTGAAGTCATAGTTGAGCTCTTTAATAGCCCAATATGCCTTATGTTCAAGTTCAAGAGGTAAGTGACATGCTTTTCCATAAACCATCTTATACGGAGACATACCCGTAGGATTTTTATATGCAGTTCTATAGGCCCATAATGCATCATCAAGTTTCTTGGACTAATTCTTTCTAGATCTATTCACAGTCTTTTGCAAAATTAATTTGAGCTCTCTATTGCTCAACTCTACTTGACCACTAGACCGTGGGTGATAAGGAGATGCGATTCTATGATTAAAATCATACTTAGCAAGCATCTTACGGAAAGCACCATGAATAAAATGTGAACCACCATTAGTAATAAGATATCTAGGGACTCCAAACCTCGGAAAAATAACTTCTTTAAGCATCTTAATAGGGTTATGATCAACACTACTAGTTGGAATAGCTTCTACCCACTTAGTAACGTAATCAACAACAACTAAAATATGTGTGTAACCATTAGAGGCAGGAAAAGGTCCCATATAATCAAAGCCCCAAACATCAAATGGTTCAATAACAAGAGAACAGTTCATAGGCATTTCTTGACGTCTACTAATATTACCTATTCTTTGACATTCATCACAAGACAAGACAAACTTACGAGCATCTTTGAAGAGAGTAGGCCAATAAAAACCGGATTGCAATACCTTATGTGCAGTTCTATCTCCAGCGTGGTGTCCTCCATATGGTTCAGAGTGACACTTGTGTAGGATCTGTTCCTGTTCATGATCAGGTACACAACATCTAATAACACCATCTACTCCTTTATAAAGGTGTGGGTCATCCCAGAAGTAATGTCTTAAATCATAAAAGAACTTTTTCTTTTGCTGGTATGTGAAACTAGGTGGTATAAATTTAGCAACAATGTAATTAGCATAATCAGCATAGCATGGAGCAGTACGAGAAGCATTAATGACCGATAATTGTTCATCAGGAAAGCTATCATCAATAGGTAGTGGGTCATCAAGAACATTCTCTAACCTAGACAAGTCGTCTGCAATGGGGTTCTCAGCTCCCTTTCTATCAATAATATGTAAATCAAATTCTTGGAGCAAGAGAACCCATCTAAGAAGTCTAGGTTTAGCATCTTTCTTTTCCATAAGATATTTAATAGCAGCATGATGAGTGTGAATAGTAACTTAGGAATCAACAATGTAAGGTCTGAACTTATCACAAGCAAATACAACTGCTAAGAACTCTTTTTCAGTAGTAGCATAATTTCTCTGGGCAGTATCAAGAGCTTTACTAGCATACTGGATAACATTCAATTTCTTATCAACTCTTTGCCCTAGAACAGCACCTACAACATAATCACTAGCATCACACATAATTTCAAAGGGTAAATTCCAATCAGGTGGCTGAAGAATAGGTGCAGTGATCAAAGCTTTCTTAAGTATTTCAAATGCTTCTACACAATCATCATCAAAGACAAAAGGAATATCTTTTTGTAATAAATTAGTCAGAGGCCTAGAGATTTTAGAAAAGTCCTTAATGAACCTCCTATAAAAACCGGCATGACCAAGGAAACTTCTTATACCTTTTATGTCCTTGGGACATGGCATCTTTTCGATAGCATCAGCTTTAGCTTTATCAACTTCAATACCTCTCTCGGAAATCTTATGCCCCAAGACAATGCCTTCATTAACCATAAAGTGACACTTTTCCCAATTCAAGAAGAGACTAGTGTCTTCGCATCTCTGCAAAACTCGATCAAGGTTGCTCAAGCAATCATCAAAAGAGGATCCATAAACGGAGAAATCATCCATGAATACCTCACAAATCTTTTCACAAAAGTCAGAGAATATAGCCATCATGCTTCTTTGAAAGGTAGCAGGTGCATCACATAAACCAAAAGGCATACGTCTATAAGCAAAAGTACCGAAAGGGCAAGTAAAAGTAGTTTTCGATTGATCCTCCGCTGACACAGGTATTTGAGAGAAACCAGAATAACCATCTAGAAAGCAAAAATGTGTATGTTTTGATAGTTTTTCTAGCATTTGATCAATAAAAGGTAAAGGGTAATGATCT
Source organism: Triticum aestivum (assembly GCF_018294505.1). Taxonomy (NCBI): domain Eukaryota; kingdom Viridiplantae; phylum Streptophyta; class Magnoliopsida; order Poales; family Poaceae; genus Triticum; species Triticum aestivum. The sequence goes on along the minus strand of NC_057801.1, from coordinate 52,901,263 downwards.
TTCTTAGTAGCTTTATTTAATTTACGGAAATCAATTACCATCCTATAACCTGTAATAATTCTTTGCGGGATCAATTCATCTTTATCATTAGGAACGACAGTAATACCTCCCTTCTTAGGTACACAATGGACAGGGCTTACCAAATCACTATCAGCAACGGGATAAATTATACCTGCCTCAAGGAGCTTTAGTATCTCCTTTCTTACCACTTCTTTCATCTTAGGGTTTAACCGTCGTTGAGGATCTCTAAATGGTTTGGCATATTTCTCCAGTTTTATTTTGTGTTCACATAGAGTGGGGCTAATACCATTAAGATCATCTAGAGTATATCCGATAGCAGCACGGTGCTTCTTCAGAGTTTTCAATAATCTTTTTTCTTCTTGCTCTGAAAGGTTAGCACTAATAATAACAGGATATATTTTCTTTTCATCAAGATAAGCATACTTAAGATTATCAGGTAAAGGTTTGAGCTCAAACACGGGATCACCCTTGGGTGGAGGGGGATCCCCTAGGATTTCAACAGGCAATTTGTGTTTCAGAATAGGACCTTGTTGAAGGAACACTTCATCTATTTTCCTTCTTTCATTCATAAACATATCATTTTCATGGTCTAGCAAATATTGTTCTAACGGATCAGTAGGAGGCACGGCAATAGAAGCAAGACCAATAATCTCATCCTTACTTGGTGATTCTTTATCATGGGGTTGTCTACGAAACTTAGCAAAATTAAACTCATGAGACATATCCCCTAAGCCAATTGTAACAATATCCTTTTCACAATCAATCTTAGCATTAACAGTATTCAAGAAGGGTCTACCAAATATAATGGGACAAAACTCATCTTGTGGGGAACCAAGAACAAGAAAATCAGCAGGATATTTAACCTTCCCACACAAGACTTCAACATCTCTAACAATCCCAACTGGTTTAATGGTGTCCCTATTGGCAAGCTTAGTAGTAACATCAATACCTTCTATTTTAGCAGGTGCAATATCATGCATAATTTCTTTATATAAGTCAAAGGGTATAGCACTAGAACTAGCACCCATATCACATAAGCCATGATAACAATGATCTCCAATTTTAATAGAAATAGCAGGCATGCCTACAATAGGTCTATGTATCTTAGCATCGGGTCTAGCAATATTAGCAGTTTCACCATAGAAATAAATAACATGCCCATCTAAATTATCATCTAAGAGATCTTTAACCATAGCAATACTAGGTTCAACTTTAATTTTCTCAGGGGGTGTATAAGTTCTAGTATTACCCTTACGAACAACAGTTGAAGCTTTAGCATGATCCTTCATCCTAACAGGAGAAGGTGGTTTCTCAACATAACTAGTAGGAACAATATGATCATTATACGTGATAGTCTTTTCTTCAACTGTAATAGGTGCAACTACTTTTACTTCAATGGGCGGATTATATTTAAACCACTTCTCCTGATGGAGATCAACGTGAGTAGCAAAAGATTCACAAAAAGCAGCTACTATCTCAGAGTCAAGTCCATACTTAGCACTAAATCCATGAAAAGCATCGGTATCCATAAAAGATTTAACACAATCAAACTTAGGTGTTATACCTGACTCATTACCTTCGTCGGAACCCCAATCTTCAGAGTTGCATTTAATTCTTTAAAATAAATCCCACTTGAATTCAGTAGTCTTCAGCATATAAGAACTAGCACAGGAAGTATCGAGCATGGTGCGATCATTGAGAGAAAGCCGAGCATAATTTTTTTGAATAATCATATCTCTTGAGAGCTAATGATTGGGACATGAATATAACATTGACCTAAGCCTCCCCCAAGCTTGAGCGATGCTTTCTCCTTCCCGAGGCCAGAAATTATATATGTAATTACGATCACGATGAACAAGATGCATAGGATAGAACTTCTGGTGAAATTCCAACTTTAATCGTTTGTAATTCTAAGATCCCGTATCATCACATAGCCTATACCATGTCAATGCATCTCCCTTCAAAGATAAAGGGAAGACCTTCCTTTTGGAAACATCATCGGGAATACCTGCAAGCTTAAATAATCCAAAAACTTCATCCACAAAGATAAGGTGTAAATCGGGATGCAATGTTCCATCTCCTGCAAAGGGATTAGCTAGCAGTTTCTCTATCATACCCGAAGGAATCTCAAAGTAAATATTTTCAGTAGGTTCAGTAGGAGCAACTCTTTGCTCTACTGGTCGGGGTGAAGATACCCCGAACAAGCCCCTCAAAGGATTAGTTTCCATAGTAACAAGTGACAGAAAATTTCAGCACACTATATAAATGTCTCCTTACCAAGTTCCACTCACCAAAGGCGCTTCACTCCCCGGCAATGGTGCTAGAAAAGAGTCTTGATAACCCACAAGTATAGGGGCTCTATCATAGTCCTTTAGATAAGTAAGAGTGTCGAACCCAACGAGGAGCAGAAGGAAATGACAAGCGGTTTTCAGTAAGGTATTCTCTGCAAGCACTGAAATTATAGGTAACAGATAGTTTTGTGATAAGATAATTTGTAACGGGTAACAAGCAATGAAAGTAAATAAAGTGCAGCAAGGTGGCCCAATCCTTTTTGTAGCAAAGGAAAAGCCTGGACAATTTCTTATAATGAGAAAAGCGCTCCCGAGGACACATGGGAATTATCGTCAAGCTAGTTTTCATCACGTTCATATGATTCGCGTTGGGTACTTTGATAATTTGATATGTGGGTGGACCGGTGCTTGGGTACTGCCCTTACTTGGACGAGCATCCCACTTATGATTAACCCCTATTGCAAGCATCGGCAACTACAAAAGAAGTATTAAGGTAAACCTAACCATAGCATGAAACTAATGGATCCAAATCAGCCCCTTACGAAGCAACGCATAAACTAGGGTTTAAGCTTCTGTCACTCTAGCAACCCATCATCTACTTATTACTTCCCAATGCCTTCCTCTAGGCCCAAATAATGGTGAAGTATCATGGAGTCGACGTTCACATAACACCACTAGAGGAGAGACAACATACATCTCATCAAAATATCGAACGAATACCAAATTCACATGACTACTAATAGCAAGGCTTCACCCATGTCCTCAGGAACAAACGTAACTACTCACAAAGCATATTCATGTTCATGATCAGAGGAGTATTAATATGCATTAAGGATCTGAACATATGATCTTTCACCAATTAAACCAATTAGCATCAACTACAAGGAGTAATCAACACTACTAGCAACCCACAGGTACCAATCTGTGGTTTTGATACAAGATTGGACACAAGAGAGGAACTAGGGTTTCGAGAGGAGATGGTGCTGATGAAGATGTTGATGGATATTGACCCCCTCCCAATGAGAGGATCGTTGGTGATGACGATGGTGATGATTTCCCCCTCCCGGAGGGAAGTTTCCCCGGTAGTACAGCTCCACCGGAGCCCTTGATTGGTTCCGCCTCGTGGCGGCAGAGTTTCGTCTCGTAAGCTTGCCTCTGATTTTTTACACGGTAAAATCCTTCATATAGCAAAAGATGGGCACCAGAGGGCCACTAGGAGGCCCAGGAGACAGGGGGCGCGCCCAGTAGGGGTGGGCGCGCCCCCACCCTCCTGGCCAGGGTGTTGGCCCCCTCTGGAGTTTTCTTCACTCAATAATTCTTATTAATTCCAAAAATAACTTCCGTGGAGTTTCAGGATTTTTGGAGCTGTGCAGAATAGGTTTCCAATATTTGCTCCGTTTCTAGCAAGAATCCCAGCTGCCGGCATCCCCCCTCTTCATAGTAAACCTTGTAAAATAAGAGAGAATAGCCATAAGTATTGAGACATAATGTGTAATAATAGCCCATAATGCAATAAATATTGATATAAAAGCATGATGCAAAATGGACGTATCAGACATCCATTCCACCATTTGGGACGTCGAGAGTGCAGTAAATAGTGTCCTCGTCCAGAGGGATCCTTCCATGATGAGGCATGACAAATCCTTTGGACGCATGATTGTATGTCCTCCCAAGCCAGTCGCAGATGCTATTATTCAAGTTGGTGCAAAGTAGGTTCATGAGCATGCACATACCCATGGTATGAGTAGCTGCCTTCTGATCATCATTGAATTCATTATACAGCTCCATTAGACGCTCATGCGATCCCGTGTTACATGGGATTTTCTGCCAGCAAAAAATGGGCATTGGTTTAGAGAGAAAGAAAAAGTTGCCATCACACAGGTTGTTAATTTTTACATTGAAAAAGTAATATTTACAAAAGGTATGGCAGGAGTTCATAAACATATTAAGCTTGGGGAAACAGTTGACATCAGTTCATTCCATGAAACATTATGGAAAGCTTGCCACATACAAACAACTAAAATCATCAACCCCCACAGCTCGTGCGAGAAAATAGTGGCTGTTATAACATATCTGCGGGGAGACCCTTTAGAAAAAATTATCAGTAAATAAGTTTCCATCTAAAAATACCTAAGATGACCATGTGGTAGAGTTCTAAGTTGAGCATGTAGGTGCTAAAAAATAGAAACACATTACGTTTAAAAGTTGCCACCTGAGAACAACAAAACTAACCATAGAAAGCATGATGAGCAATTTAGTGCAAAAAAAGCTTCCGTCTCATAAAGGTAAAAGTTGCCACCTCCAGGCAAGGTAGTAATCATTACACACTGTGAAAAAAGTAGAAAATTTTGACAACGGGCTTACGAACAGCGACATATTGGGAAACAAGAACTTGCCAGCATCCACAAAATACTGAAAATTGTCATGGCACACACGTTTGATAAGAATACACATCGGGCAACTAATACCTTCTTCGGAACGCGTTTGCCAGCATCCACAGCGTCCCTTCTATCAGGCATGAAGTCGTCGGCATCATCATCATGCGCATTGCGAACCATTTTATCTGTAAGAACAATAACAAACCAAACAAAACAACAAAAATGTCATCACCACAGTAAGAAAATGACACTATGTGGGAGATTTCCAAGTAAATGATAGTGACCTCCACTAAGATCATGATTGCATAGAAACTACATGAGCACATGATGGAGGTGAACTCCAATAAAAATGGTATAATGACAACAAGTCAGTCATCAAGATGCCAGTAGTTATCAGATCTTAACACGCTGCAGTAGAAAACTGACACAAAATCAACATGTATATGAACTGCTGGACGCATAGAACCTACTCGAGCGAAAAATCACACACTGAACAACAGATCGGCAAGTACAGAACCATGGAAATGTCTCATATGCGACGCGCAATAAACCTATAATCTGGACGGGGCGTCCAATTACATCAATAGGCAAACTTACAACCACTCTGCAGCAAAGCGGAGCGGGCTACGCCATGGTAAGAAGGGGGAGAGGTGGGGATAGTTGTCCAAATCTACGAAAACGAACCTCCGGTTGCAGAAGAACTGCCGCCACCGCCGGTGACGACGATGTTGCAGATGCAGAAAGCCGCCTCGGAGAAGAACTGGCGACGCCGCCGGTGATGATGCAGATGCAGAAATCCGCCGACCAGCGGCACCTTGCGTAGCCGACCTCGGTAGGACTGTGACCGTGGCCTAGTTTAGGAGCAGCTTGAATACCTCGTCGTCGTGAAGCCGCTCGACGCCGGATCAATTGCGGGAGGACAACAAATGCCGGCGGCGGTGACAGAATCGAGCACCTCCGAGGGGTCACCGCGGAAGACGATGCTAGATTGGGGGAGTCGAACGGATATGCGAGGCGGAGACGATGGGATGGAGTGAGTAAGTGCGGGTGGTTGAGCAACGGCAGGCGAGTGAATGAAAGGGATACTGGGAAAGGAGGCGTTCATGGTGAGCATCGGTTAGCCCAAACGCGTGGCGCTGTCCCATGTGGCAGAAACACTGTGCCAAGATTCGTACTGGTGATCTGACGATGATGGAAGCATTCAGACCGAATGAAGAAAATGCGCTGCGTTTGGGGATTATCGATTCCGTAAATATAAGATGTGGTGGTGTTGCAAGTATAAGTATAACAGAAGGTGAATCTAAAGCGAAGCTGGATGGCAGTTCCTTACCTTCCCTCATCTTAGAGGAAAAAATCTTATTCTTAGTGTCCTTTAGATTCTTCATAGTGATATTTTCATAATAATCCCAAGTGACTCAACAAATATAGCTATGCTCCCCGGCAATAGTGTCAGGAAAAGGTATTGATAACCCACAAGTATAAGGGATCGCAACAGTTTTCAACGGTAGATTATTCAACCCAAATTTATAGATTCGACACAAGGGGAGCCAAAGAATATTTGCAAGTATTAATAGCTGAGTTGTCAATTCAATCACACCTGGAGATTAATTATCTTCAACAAAGTGATCAGTAGCAAAGTAGTATGATAGTTTTGATAGTAGTAGCAACAAGAATAGTAATGGTAACAGTGATAGCAATGAATTTATAGCAAGTGCATAGTAACAATATCATTAGTAACTTGGCAAAAACAAAATGTAGGAAAATCATAGGCATTGGATCGATGAGTTGTTGGATGATATTCATCATGTAACAGTCATAACCTAGGGTGATGCAGTACTAGCTCCAGTTCATAACTATAATGTCGGCATGTATTCCGTAAATAGTCATACGTGCTTATGGAAATAACTTGCATACCATCTTTTAACCTACCCTCCCGTGGCAGTGGGGTCCTAATGGAAACTAAGGGATATTAAGGACTCCATTTAATAGAGAACCAGAACAAAGCATTAACACACGGTGAATACATGAACTCCTCAAACTATGGTCATCATCGGAAAGTGTCCCGACTATTGTCACTCAAGGGTTGCCGGATCATAACACACAGTAGGTGACTATAACTTGCAAGATCGGATCTAGAACATAAATATAATGATGATAACATAAACAGTTCATATCAGAAATCCTGGCACACGGGCCCAAAGTGACAAGCATTAAGCATGGCGAAGTCATAGCAACATCAATCTCAGAACATAATTGATATTAGGGATCAAGCCCTAACAAAACTAACTCGATTACATGATGAATCTCATCCAACTCCTCGCCGACCAGCGAGCCTATGAAGGAATTACTCACTCCCGGTGGGGAGCATCATGGAATTGGAGATGGAGAAGGGCTGGTGATGACAAAGATCGAAGATCCCCCTCTCCAGAGCCCCAAACGGACTCTAGATCTGGCCTCCCGATGAAGAACAGGAGGTGGCGGTGGCTCCCTCTCGTGAAATGCGATAATTCTTTCTCCCTGATTTTTTCTGGAAATATGTGATTTTATAGTGTTGGTTTCAGGGTCTGCGGGGCCACCAGGTGGGGACAACCCACCTGGGCGCACCTGGAGGGGGGGGGGCGCTCCCTGGTGGGTTGTGCCCACCCAGGTACCCCCCTCCGGTGGTTCTTGGCTCCACAAATTATCTTTATTCATATAAAAATTCCTCACAAAATTTCGTTCCAATCCGAGAACTTTTATTTCTGCACAAAAACAACATCATGGTAGTTCTACTGAAAACAGCATTAGTCCGGGTTAGTTTCATTCAAATCATGCAAATTAGAGTACAAAGCAAGACGAAAAGCATTAGGAAAACCAGATATGACGGAGACGTATCAATCAACATCTAGTTGGATCAGATCTCCCACCATGTCAGCGATCTTAATAGGCCATGTGAGACACAAAAATTAAACGGCTGATTCATCACCCACACCCTGATCTTCAGTCGATCAAATTTGAGTTTAGATGGGCATGATCGGATGTTGAATATTTCCAACACAACATAGTGCTTTCATACCGCCCAGGGACCTCCATCCATATGTGATCTCGATCTCGCTTATTCTCAAAGCTCGCCACGAACACATTCTCTCCCATGGATCATAAGTTCAGTCCTTTCGGATTACACCATACCATGCATAGAGCACGTGAGATTGTTCTCATATGTGAAACCTTGTGACACAAAACTTTAACAAATAGAGCCCAAAGATTCTCATGTTCCACGTTGATATCCTCATCAATCATAAGCTTTGCCTTCTCCTTCTCTGCCAGATTAAACTTTTCCATCATTTGCTCCACCGTCTCCTTCTCTTTCCCAGTGTTATGACTTGACACACTCCAATTTGCCATGGTCGCCCCCTCCCATCCTTCGAAAGCACTCGCCTGCCGGCATCCACCAAGGGTGGGTAGAGACAAGGTCTCCCCTTGGTCAACCCCAACAAAACAACCAGTAGAACAGAACCCTAGGAAGGATCAATTGAGGTAGCCACCGTCAACCATCGACTTTGCGTCACAGGAGACCCAACATTGCCTGTGTGCCACCTCTCCACTCCGAAACCCTAGTTTATTTTTTGGGGGCTCTTTGGTTACCAATAGTTGTACATACGTGCTTCACGTCATCCTGTGTTGTTTTTTTACACCATCATGTGGTTTGTGCCATCTCAAAGGGGCGCTCTGTGCCAAAGCAACCCGCCTACTTACCGCATGTATGATCGATGATGATATGGAAAACATAACATCAGAAAATTAAGGAATAGTAGAAGATTCATGGTGTTTGTACACTCGAGCTCAAATGCACCATCATGAACACTAAAATCTAATATAATATAAAAAAAAATCTGATTATTTAGAAACAAAAATTGTTGAATTTTCTATACGTGAAATTTTACTTGGAGAAAAAACATTTCCAATGCTCTAGGTGAAAAAAGATCATATTTGATGCTCCAAAAAGACTATTTTTGGAAGTCTTTTGGAGTGGTGATTTGCTGGCACACAGGAAGAAAAATAAGCAATGTTCATTGTAAGAAAAAAAATCAGAACTTTTTGATATTTTATTTCAAAATTTTACTGACATTTGCATCTACTTCAGAATAGAAGAACACTTTCGGGTTGGAGGCAGAATAAAGCATAGAGGGAGGAGATATACATGGAGGGTCCCTATTTTTTTGGCAGAGTGGATATCACATAGGAAGGAGTAGAAGATTGAACTGAAGAAAATTAAAGCATGAAGGGGAAAAAATACATCAGCAATGCACAGCTCACGGAAATTAATGCGGACTTGTGGAGATCGATGATGTATTTTTGTTTCAAGAAAAGGCCAGTGTAGAAACGAGTAGCATGCATTGCATGAGCACCAGAGGATGTCAAAAAGGGAAATTGCATGCACCACTTGCAAGGATGGATCCCGTGCAAGATTATTTTGTGAATAGTGGAGTGGAGGAAGAATGACGAGACAAAAAATGGTGGAGGAAATCTTTACCCTTTCTTTCTTTCTTTGTTTGGAGTGGAGGAAGAATGACGAGATAGCGAGGCATTTAGAACTAGCAGAAAATAAATGCAATACGACAATGAAAGCTTTACCCTTTTTCTTTCTTTCTTTGGAGTGAAGGAAGAATGGCGAGATAGAGAGGCATTTACTGGCAGAAAATAAATGCAATATCATAAGAAAATCTTTACTCTCTCAGTGAAGGAAAAATGATGAGATAGAGAGGCATTTTTCTGGCAGAAAATAAATGCAATACGATAAGGAGAACAGATGGATTGGAGAAAGAAACTGAAAAGCTGTATCCAGGCTTTTTTTAGATTTTTATTACAATTGTCACCGTGGCTATGACAGTTGTCCTCTAGTAAAAGGGTAGGAAGTAAAATAAGGGAATAATTAATACGGGCATTTATTACTATAAATTTTGTGATAAATTGTACAAAATATTAGCTCCAAAAATCTTTGATATGATCACCCTAGGTACTCTTTATTTTCCACTAGAAAAAAAAGAATGTTGCCGTCCATATGTTTTACACTATAGCCCTTCATATATAAATTTATTCACTCCTTCCATTACCTTATACAAGCATTTAGCCCTCTTTTGATATTCCTCAATATACAACACCTCTCACCCATATACTAGTGCAATTCCACCCCCACACTACGCCACCTTCACATATTGCCGCTAGCGATGTTCTCACGACCTCCCATATATCAGCATCTCCCAACCCCTGGCATAGTGGCAGAGCTAGCATTCAAGCAAGACACATGCCAAAAACTAAGCTTTTATATCTACTGTAGAGCATATCCCATGCCAACACCTAAAAATAAGGCTTGAATGAAGAGATATTATATAATATAAAATGCATCAACTAATGGTTTGAGGGCATACGAAAGGGAAATTAATGGCACTGCGGTCTTACGAAAATAGTAAATCACCTTACACATGTTGATCGTCGGTGATGTGCTATCCATTGATGTAAGAAGCAAGCTTGTGGGGCCAACTAGTGGGAACGCCTCACCTCTTCAATGAGTAGCGAGCCCGTCTATCATCAGCAAGGGCGTCACGCGGCAAATGCACATAACATGTAGGTCGCGTGTGTCAACTGGCCTGGTTCTATGGCACAACGAGCATGCCAAGATGGGTCTTTCAAGCATGTGGTCCATTAAATCGGTTTCTCAATTCATGCATCGCCCCGACTGCTTGCTCATCTATGGGCTAGAATTAGCTGCCTGACATTGGACTCGGTAAAAGAGTGAGTGCTCACATAGATTGAGGGATTGGTACCTTAATAGTGGTATGGCTAGTATTCCACACCACATACCAACTCAAGTGTCTCTGATTGTGTGTGTGTGTGGGGGGGGGGGGGGGGGGGGGGCAAGAGAGCCTCCCGATGCCCTGATCTGTGGCCTGGATGCCCGGGACCCATCTCCGCCCGCCCTTGCATATCATTTCCAACAAAGGGAAGGCCCGTTTGAAACAATATGCACGCGCCTCATACTTCGACCCCCAACTCAAATATCATGCTCGTCCTTCCTGACCCATATAAACCCTCACTCCTTCCCATTCACATATGGTGCTCGCCATTTCCCGCGCATATATCAACATCTCCCCTCTCCTCACATATCAATGTTTCCGGCGGAAGGGGCAAGTCATGTATGAAACCACTTTCACGTGCGATGTGCGCCTTTACATCGATCCCCACTCAGAATATCATGCTCGCAGTTTCCCGCTCACATATCCTCCCCTTCCCTCCACACTTAAATGTCATGCTTGCCATTTCACACCCATGCATCAACATTTCCCCTCGCCTCGCACATCATGTTCCGACGAAGGGGTAAGGCCTGTCCGAAAACCGCATGAAACGTGCGCCATGCATATGCATATACATGAGCCCCCGCTCAAATATCATTCTCATCGTCCCCCACCCATATAGCACCCCCCCCCCCCCCCATCCCAATCACATAGCGTGCTCACCATTGACGATGTAAAACGCCTGCAGCCCTTAGACAGGATTACCCAATAGAATGAGGACCAAAAGCTGCCACTTGTATTTTTGAGGGAGGACCAAACTTCAACTTCTCCACCTCTCGGCGAGCTTTACTTATAAAAACCACCCAACCCCCACCCGTCTGAACCACACCCCCCGCCGCTTCCCCGTTTTGCTATCGTCCACCGCCAGGCGAAGGCCGACAGTAGTTTTCCTCCCACTCCAAGATGACAGCGAGGGAGTGGGTCCAGTGGGAGGAGGAGATCTTGCTGGAGGACGATGATGAGCACCACAAGGAGTGCTTCTACCTCCGCTGCGCCCCACCCCAGGGCGGCGGTGTGAGTGAGAGGGATCTGGCGGTGGTAGGTAAGTATTGGCCGTTGCCCGCCGGGAACATAGTGTACTCGGCGGATGCGCAGTTGCTGCGGTCCCTCGAGGAGGCGATTATCTGTGGGTCAGTGTCGGCTAGGGCGGTCACGGTGGCGGCGGAGATCACCCAGCTCCGGTGGAAGTCCAGGAAGCAGGTCATGGACTGGCTCGACTCGCTCATCTCAGGTACTCGATCAGCCTTGTAGGCCTTTTTTTTTCCATTCATGCACTAGTGGTGATTTTTTGGTGGTTTTAGTACTGTAAGCCAACGAATCAGGCCGCTAGAATCTTCACTATGCATCTCCGAGATGGATCTGAAGGTTTGGTTAGTGTTTAGGAGGAGTTTAGTAGTAGATCCGATCCTTTTTCTTGTGTTTCTAATGTTTGAATACATAGCATCTGAAGGTTTGGCAGCTTTTTAGCATTCATGGCCAGCCAGGTCAGTTTCTGTTCGTCACGTTCTTGTTCCGTGCCAGGATTCATGACAAGGGATCTATGTGTCCTCTACGATCCTCTATTTATTAGCAGCAATATTTGGGATATCGTTTGCCTAATCGTAATAGATCTACTCCTTTTTTGTCAAGGCGACAATTGTATGAATTAATTTGTTACTCTAGATATCGTCATGATTCTTCGCCCTATGTTCTTTCTTGGCTTGTTTCCTGCTCATGTAGATTTGGTTTGGTAGATCTAGTGTATGCGTTTCTTTCCTTTTCCTTTTGATTTTGGTTAACTTATGTGTTAACTTTTGTAGTGTTGTTCTTGTGAGGGCAGTGAGGCTAACTTGTTTCCATTGATTTCGTCTTTGTAGATCCTCCGTATGGAGCCTTCGGATTGGCTTCTCCGGGTGACCATGACGATGGTGGTAGCCCTGCATCTAGCCAGAAGGCGGCCGCCGCAGCACCCGCAGAACTTGCTGCGCCAAGCCCAGTACTGCAAACTCCGGGGAAAGGTGACCATGAATCTGCAAAATCTGCTCCTCCACGGAAGAGATCCTTCGCCCTGCTGAGTGATTCTTCCGAGGAAAACAGACTGCAGGTTAGAAAGAACAAGGGCCCTGATGAACCTGCAAAACCAGTTGCAGAGAAGCTAAGCCTGCAGCAACGCGGTGAGGAGGAGGGAGATAGAATCTCCTGTGGTGGCAGCTCAAATGATGCCAAGAGGTACCGAGTTGGTCTTACAAATTTTATCAGGGTGAGCCTGAAGTGGGTTGAACGTAAGGCTAGAAGCATACTGGGGTTTTCAGACGGCAGCAGCCAGGAAGGCATCAATGACTCTGCCTCCAGTGGAGGGGCTGGCCCGGTGAATTCAGTGTCTCTGGAAGAGACATGCACAGCCGATGAAGAGGCTCCTGTTCCTATCCCCCCTATCGACGAACAGCAACTGGTCGACCTGACCATGTATGACTAAATTTAGCAGCGGGATATGAAGTGTGGCATGAACTTTCGATTCATGAACTGTTATTTCTCAAAGATTTCGCGCATTCGCCTCCATTCTGGATAGAGAGAATTCTTTGTACTTTCTGAATTCAAAATAAAGTGAGACTGAGACGTCATTCCTAGTCCATTTTGCTCCTCAGCTTTGGTGTTAGTTTACTCGAGTTAACTCCTTCGCATTCCTGTTTACTTGTCAGAAATTCTTGTTTTTTCTTTCTTTCTGGAAATACACCAAGCTCCCTTTCTGAAGAAAAAAAACACCAACCGGTTCAGTCCCTTTTTTATTATTATTTGTCCCCTTGTATAAGATTCTTGGTTCACTCCCAGACTTTTCATATTGCTCTTTGATAAGTGCCATACTCATATAGACTTTCAATGTTGTTTTAGAAACATCACATATGCATAACTAATCAAATTATACATGTACGTTCTTATAAGAGAAAATCATGGAGTGAGGCATTTTGGAGACTGAGCTCCATGGAGCCCTTTCTTTTGAACAAATCAAAATTAAAAAAATCTGAAAAAAATGCACATGTATGCAAGGATGTAAAGTGTATGTGTGAAAAATTCCAGGATGAAATACCTTGAATTGCGAGCTGCACAAAAAAGACAAAATCATGGACTTTGAGGATGAACCGTACATATACTAAATAGCTCCAGATTTGTCTTTTTTGTGTAGCTCACATTTTAATGTATTTCGACCTGAAAATTTGCGCATATGTACATTAGGTATCTAGTTCTGTGTGTATTTATTTTCAGAATTTTTAGAATGAAAAGTTTGAAATTTTAAGTTTTCAAATAAAAGCCTCCATGGAGCTTAGTCTCCGTTTGGCATTTTCGAAAATCATGCCACTAATAAATTTATTAGAAGAAAGATAACTGCATCCGCAAGTCTTAAGTATTTGACACTTAATTATCAAGTCTTAAGTCTTTTAGCAGTGTTGGTACTTAAAAAAGTACTTCTAGAATGTGTGCTTCCCATTGTTTTGGTTACCGAACACTGCAAAATTACCGAGGGGGAGCGGTAAATGTGGTTACCGTGGTTACTACAAAATACCGACCGAATACCATTTGAAATTTTTAAATGAAATTTAAATTCAAATATCTGAGCACGTCAAATAGCTGGGGAACTAATATTATTCATAATCTCGTAGATGGCGCAATGGTTTTCCTCTCGCAAAGGAAGGAAGTAGGCAAAAAAATACAGCATGGATGGGATTCAAAAATGCGACGTAACAGCAAGCTGGCTCATAACCTGTGTGGGATCCAATAGCACTACGCCATAGCTAGCTTGGTGTTGTATGGAGTTTCCCGTCTATTTGACAACATGTCAACCGTTGAAATTCAAAAAATTCAGAATTTCCTGATTTTTTTTGCTCAAAAGGGCCATTTACCGAGGGGCAACGATATCCGCAATAACCGCCCAAAATTGCGAAATTTCGTTTGGTAACCAAAACACTGGTGCTTCCAAAGATACCCATACGGGTCGGCCTGCGCATCTACATACTCTAGTATTTTTCGACAAAAGGTGGACTTTATCTGCTTAGACTGGAGCATCAAACATAACGAGCACACACCCGACCTCTTCATAGCTAGCACCAGTCAATGTCAATTCAGTCCCAAGCTAGGTATGGTGGTTTTGATTGGTTAGTAGTCAGTACTCTGTTGGTGGAGAACTGGATTAATTGATTTCGGTTGTGATGGAGTGCTCGGAGTAGTGTCCCACATACGTAGCGTGGCTCTTGTACTCTGGGAATTAATCATCGAACCACTTGAGAGGGAAGGCCTACGAGTCTGTCATGGACTAGCGGCGCTTTTGTTCCCTATGGGCTATGGTCTTGTACCCCTCTTCTTTGGCGGCATAAGGGAACCCCATGGAGATGAGCCTCTCCAGGAAGAGCTGGTTCGCTTCTGATTTGCCCAACACGAAGTGCACAGGAAAATAATGTGTCGCCGTGTGTGTGGGGTTGTAAGCCGAGTGCATTTTTTGGTCACTCGGCTTACATTCCTCTAAACCGAGTAGCAAGAAAAATACATCGGCAATAACCTTGGCTTATAGTACCATGTATTTCGAGTGGTTGGAAAATGTTCTTGGCTTATGCAGGACACTAGGCATATAAAAAATAAAGGTCTGGGCTTACAGTGTGTCCCCGGCAAAGATATATGCCACGTGCCAACAATGGGGGTGGATGATGGCGTCGTCATGGAACAGTCTATAAGCTGAGTGTCCGGCAGGATGATCTTGGCTTATATTTCCCTATAACTTTTTTTTGCACACATGAGATATAAGCCGTGCGCCCTGACATAGGTTTCGGCTTATATACTATATAAGCCGAGTGCTTCCTGTATATGCTTGGCTTACCTTTTACAGATTTTTTGCCAGCCTATTTTTTAATGCTCAAATGGTTTCTAAATGATTTTCATTGCATTTGTGTTTACTAATTGAATATTATTTTTTTCCCCTCTTTCTCACCCATTCTCTCCCGACAAGTATTCATTGCCCTTATTATCGATGCCCTCAATTTCCCTGTATCTCTCTATTTACCGGCACTTTGCTACTTCAATATTTTGATGACCTTGTACTCTCCAAGTGTACCCATGTTAGGATCACAGGCAAAAGGATAAATTGTTCCGGCCATTATTCCATCTATTTGATGAGTCCATCCTGGTCGGTAGTAATTCCAGAAATATCAACCTCATAGCTGTTCGTCCGGAAACACACAGGAGGGTCGGAGAACCTCCTCAAATCGCATGTGTCCCTAATATATGTCTGAATGGTGGGTGTGATGTTTACATATACAACACTCAACTTTGGTGTGGCACTTGCATGAAAAGGTCCAGACTAAGAGTGGGAGTCCTGCACTCGAAGCCGACAGGAGTGAATCTTGTGCGGCCCTGGGCCAAATGTTGGTTTGACATGTCACAATAACATACCCTAACACAATCCAAGGGCAAGGCACAATGATACATGCTGGCTGCCAGTTTGATTACTTGGCGACCAGAGGATGGCAAAAATGGAAATTGCATGCACCAACTAGAAGTATCCGGTGGAAGATTACTTCGTGAAGTGTAGAGGAACTAGAGACATAAAGCAGTGGAGGAAAGCTTCTTTCTTTCTTCGGAGTAGCAGGAAATACCTGGCAGAAAATAAAGGCAATACTCTAAGGAGAACAGATGGATAAGGAGATAGGAACGGTCCGAAAAGCTGCATCCAGGATAAGGAGTAGCTCGTTACAAGTGTCGCATCAGAGAGCAGTGAAGGGGTGTACACACACCGATGACTTGACAAGTGTCATGCGAGTCAAAAAGGCATGGAGTAAAATAAGGTACTAATTAACACGGGTACTTATTATGATAAATTTCTAGTAATAAGATTGGATCAAAGTATGTTATGCACAGGTTCAACCTCCCCTCCCTCCCGTCTGGTCTTTGAGTTAATAGCTCCAAAAAACTTTGCCATGACCACCATGGTCTTTATTATTTCCGACCAGAGCAGCAAGAATGTTACCAGGGATTTGTGGCTCCAATCCCTTTATTTTTCCAAAGGGAAAAGATGGAACAGACCGAATCCAAAATGGAGGCGGGTGTCCCTTTCCTAATGCTTCCACAGCTATGCTCGTATCGTCGGAATCCGGGCTCTATGGGTATTCAACAAGAACCCAGCTGGGACAAATAAAAATATTGCATTTGGCGTGGACAGATGCATAATGCATTTCCATCCATAGTCATGAGGGAGATTAGATCCTGGGATCAGACTCCCCATACCCAGTATGGAGTCAGCGTCAACTTCGGTATGGCGTGGGTCACGTACTAATGAGACCCGATAGCGCCCGTTCATGTTCAGCTTTAAACATAGGACGCTACCAGATCACTACCTTCTTGTCTTTCCGATCCTGAAGTTCTCGCGAAGAGAATAAGATGCAGCTCCCTCGTATGTATTTTTCCGCTTTGCCTCTCACGCGGGTCGGGCTTAGGCGGGCGCGGGAGGAAAAAAGAAAGTCGAAGAGCGTCTTCTCCTTTGTCAATACCTTATTGATTCAAAAGGGAATGCAGATGCAATCTACTTGGAAATAAAGGGTCTTGGCATGTAGTTGACTTCATAATGAAGAGCCAGAAGTTTAATGTCACTAGCTTCATTCTTGCAGAAATTGATCAAGCTAGAAAGAAGGGATTTCCACAAGAATCTTCTCTTTGCACCACACATCATGAGAATGATATTGAACAAGAGTCAGCTCAGCCTGCCTCTTCCTTTGCTCCCCATTTTTAGACTTCTACAAGTCGATCTTCTTACGATGGAAATCATGAAAAAGATCATTCGCTCTTACCTCATCTGGAGCAGACGAAACATAAAAAATCAAAAAGAAAGAAGAGAAAGAACTGGGAGTTGGCGCCTACATGACATGTAGCTTGCTTACCAAGCCGTCCTGGCAAGCTCCTATAGTTCTCTTATTACTCTTGACTTGACTTTTTAATAAGAAAACTACTCACTAACAAAATGAAAGACGATCTAGAATCTACCCAAGAAAAAGGCAATTTCATTATGGTGGTATACTAGCCGCCATTTCTGGAACTTCCAGTTCCAATCGGAGCATATAGATCCATAAATCTTGTAAAGTTTCAATGGCAAAAACTGTAAGCGGGTGACCCTGACGATTGCACCAAGACTGGTATCAGAGTCCCTCGGTAATCAAAATCATCGAGGCCAAAGTTGCTAATGTATCTGCAAAAGAAAGGCTATAGGAAGTAGCAAGGAATCCCACATGAACCATAAGCTAGAATACTGGTATCAAAAGATGTTATTACAGGTACAACCCTATTTTCGTCACTGTATACAGGCATTCAAGGTTTCCTGCACTACGGTGTGACAATTGTGATAAGCTAAAAAAAATCCTAGATACATCTTTTTCCACATGTTTCTATCTCCTAATCCATTCGTTCTCCTTAGTGTATTGCATTTATTTTCTACCAGGTATTGCCTACTACTACAAAGAAAGAAAGAAGCTTACCTCCAGTGCCTTTTCTCTCAGGATCCTCTATACTTCACCAAGTAATCTTGCATAGGATACTCCTAGTTGCTGCATGCAATTTCCATTTTGGCCATGCTCTGGTCGCTAAGTAATCAAGCCGGTTGCCGACATGTATCGTTTATCGGTTAATTTAGATGGTCCCAACCGCCGCCACCTTGCCCAGCGCCTCCACCAATGGAAGCTGGCCCCGCGCACCTAGCCCTGCGCCAAACACCGTCCACTAGAGCCAGATCCATCCAGATCTGGATAGGGGACGACCTGCCCACATCCACCCAAGGAAGGTCGCCGGCCACCATGGCACGCTCCACCACCAGCAACACAACCATCAGAGGAAGGTCGACGGCCACCAGTAGCACTCCAGGAAAGCACCACATCCGCCAGGAACCCCCTGGCTCAACAGCCAACGCCGAGCCCTTGGACGTGCCCTGCCGCCATCATAAAAGAGGGATCCACCATGCATCCCTTGATGCACCTACGCATAGCTTTCGACACTGTCGCCAGCCCCGCGCCTACACCATGCCGTCATTCGGAGCTGGCGGCCTAGGTCGCCACCCCCATGAAGGAAGCAGAGAAGGTCTCGCCCCCACCCAGGCTGGCTGGGCTTTGACCATCAGCCCGCAAAGGCGGCAGAGGACATGTAGGGGAGGGAGGGGGCTGGTACATGGCGGAACTAGGGTTCCGGCCAGACATCCGCGAGGGAGATGCGGGGAGAGGAAGTGGGGGTTTCTAGGCTGCTCACGTTAGCTTAACCATGTGGCTTCCACTGGAATGCTCGATCTGCGACGATGCGAGGGGATGAAAGATGTTAATATATGGGTGGGTAATGAAAAAATGGCGAGCGCCACGTGTGAGGGGGGAGGGGCACTGATATATGGGCCGGAGGTGTTGTACATTCAAGAGCATCCAAAGAAGGTTAAATGCTTGGAAAAGGTAACTAGAGGAGTGAAGAAATTTATATATGAACGGCTCTAGTGTAAATCATGTGAATGGCCAAATAAGAAAGACCTAGGGTGGAGACAGCAAAGTTGTTTGGAGCTATTAACTCAAAGACAATAAGGGAGGGAAGAAAGGTTGATCACCAGTGCAGATACTGTTGGAAATATGCCCTAGAGGCAATAATAAAATGGTTATTATTATATGTCTTTATTCATGATAATTGTCTATTTTTCATGCTATAATCGTATTATCCGGCAATAATAAAATGGTTATTATTATATGTCTTTATTCATGATAATGGTCACCAGTGCAGTTTTGGCCATCGGGAAAGTTTCGGGGGTCACCGGTATTGTACCGGGACCACCGGAAGGGTCCCGGGGGTCCACCGGGTGGGGCCACCTATCCCGGAGGGCCCCGTGGGCTGAAGTGGGGAGGGGCCAGCCCCTGGTGGGCTGGTGCGCCCCCCTCCCTTGGGCCCCCCTGCGCCTAGGGTTGGAAACCCTAGGGTGGGGGGGCGCCTCCATTTGCCTTGGGGGGCAAGCCTCCCCCCTGGCCGCCGCACCCCTTGGAGATCCTATCTCCAGGGCCGGTGCCCCCCTGGGGACCCTATATAAAGAGGAGGGGAGGGAGGGCAGCCGCACCCTTGCACTTGGCACCTCCCTTCCCCCTTGCTACACCTCTCCCTCCCGCAGACGCTTGGCGAAGCCCTGCCGGGATCCCTGCTGCATCCACCACCACGCCGTCGTGCTGCTGGATCTTCATCAACCTCTCCTTCCCCTTTGCTGGATCAAGAAGGAGGAGACGTCACGCTGACCATACGTGTGTTGAACGCGGAGGTGCCGTCCGTTCGGCGCTAGGATCTCCGGTGATTTGGATCACGACGAGTACGACTCCCTCAACCCCGTTCTCTTGAACGCTTCCGCTCGCGATCTACAAGGGTATGTAGATGTACTCCTCTCTCTCGTTGCTAGATGAACTCCTAGATTGATCTTGATGAACGTAGGAATTTTTTTATTTTATGCAACGTTCTCCAACAGTGGCATCATGAGCCAGGTCTATGCGTAGTTCTCTTTGCATGAGTAGAACACAATTTGTTGTGGGCGTAGATGTTGTCAACTTTATTGCCATTACTAGTCTTATTTTGCTTCAGCGGTATTGTGGGATGAAGCGGCCCGGACCGACCTTACACATACGCTTACGTGAGACAGGTTCCACCGACTGACATGCACTAGTTGCATAAGGTGGCTAGCGGGTGTCTGTCTCTCCCACTTTAGTTGGAGCGGATTCGATGAAAAGGGTCCTTATGAAGGGTAAATAGAAGTTGGCAAATCACGTTGTGGCTTTAACGTAGGTAAGAAAATGTTCTTGCTAGATCACCTATATAAGCCACGTAAAAACTTGCAACAACAATTAGAGGACTTCTAACTTGTTTTTGCAGCAAGTGATTTGTGATGTGATATGGCCAAAGGATGTGATGAATGATATATGTGATGTATGAGATGATCATGTTCTTGTAATAGGAATCACGACTTGCATGTCGATGAGTATGACAACCGGCAGGAGCCATAGGAGTTGTCTCTATTTTTTGTATGACCTGCGTGTCATTGAAGAACGCCATGTAAATTACTCTACTTTATTGCTAAACGCGTTAGCCATAGAAGTAGAAGTAGTCGTTGGCGTGACAACTTCATGAAGACATGATGATGGAGATCATGGTGTCATGCCGGTGACGAAGATGATCATGGCGCCCCGAAGATGGAGATCAAAGGAGCAATATGATATTGGCCATATCATGTCACTATTTGATTGCATGTGATGTTTATAATGTTTTTCATCTTGTTTACTTAGAACGATGGTAGTAAATAAGATGATCCCTCATAATAATTTCAAGAAAAGTGTTCCCCCTAACTGTGCACCGTTGCGAAGGTTCGTTGTTTCGAAGCACCACGTGATGATCGGGTGTGATAGATCCTAACGTTCGGATACAATGGGTGTAAGCCAGATTTACACACGCAGTACACTTAGGTTGACTTGACGAGCCTAGCATGTACAGACATGGCCTCGGAACACGGAAGACCGAAAGGTCGAACATGAGTCGTATAGAAGATACGATCAACATGAAGATGTTCACCGATGATGACTAGTCCGTCTCACGTGATGATCGGACACGGCCTAGTTGACTCGGATCATGGATCACTTAGATGACTAGAGGGATGTCTATCTGAGTGGGAGTTCATTATTTGATTAGATGAACTTAATTATCATGAACTTAGTCTAAAATCTTTGCAATATGTCTTGTAGATCAAATGGCCCATGCTAATGTTGCCCTCAACTTCAACGCGTTCCTAGAGAAAACCAAGCTGAAAGACGATGGCAGCAACTATACGTACTGGGTCCGGAACTTGAGGATCATCCTAATAGCTGCCAAGAAAGCATATGTCCTAGATGCACCGCTAGGTGAAGCACCCGTTTTCCCAGCAACTCAAGACGTTATGAACGCCTGGCAGTCGCGTAGTGATGATTACTCCCTGGTTCAGTGCGGCATGCTTTACAGCTTGGAACCGGGGCTCCAAAAGCATTTTGAGCAGCACGGAGCATATGACATGTTCCAAGAGCTGAAAATGGTTTTCCAAACTCATGCCCGGGTCGGGAGATATGAAGTCTCCGACAAGTTCTACAGTTGTAAGATGGAGGAGAATGGTTCTATAAGCGAGCACATACTCAAAATGTCTGGGTTGCACAACCGCTTATCTCAACTGGGAGTTAATCTCCCGGATGACGCGGTGGTCGACAGAATCCTCCAGTCGCTCCCACCAAGCTACAAGAGCTTTGTGATGAACTTCAATATGCAGGGGATGGAAAAGACCATTCCTGAGGTATATTCAATGCTGAAATCAGCGGAGGTAG
The DNA here is from genome assembly GCF_018294505.1 of Triticum aestivum. Lineage (NCBI taxonomy): Eukaryota > Viridiplantae > Streptophyta > Magnoliopsida > Poales > Poaceae > Triticum > Triticum aestivum. The sequence goes on along the minus strand of NC_057801.1, from coordinate 52,879,391 downwards.
AGATCAAAAAGGAACATCAAGTGTTGATGGTGAATAAAACCACTAAGTTCAAGAAGGGCAAGGGTAAGAAGAACATCAAGAAGGAAGGCAAGGAAGTTGCCGCGCCTGGTAAGCCAGTTGCCAGGAAGAAGTCAAGTAATGGACCCAAGCCTGAGAGTGAGTGCTTTTATTGCAAGGGAAGCGTACACTGGAAGCGGAACTGCCCCAAGTACTTAGCGGACAAGAAGGCTGGCAAAACCAAAGGTATATGTGATATACATGTAATTGATGTGTACCTTACCAGTGCTCGTAGTAGCTCCTGAGTATTTGATACCGGTGCGGTTGCTCATATTTGTAACTCAAAGTAGGAGCTGCGGAATAAGCGGAGACTGGCGAAGGACGAGGTGACGATGTGCGTCGGGAATGGTTCCAAGCTCGATGTGATCGCCGTCGGCACGCTACCTCTACATTTACCTATGGGATTAGTTTTGAACCTCAATAATTGTTATTTAGTACCAGCTTTGAGCATCAACATTGTATCAGGATCTTGTTTAATTCGAGATGGCTACTCATTTAAATCCGAGAATAATGGTTGTTCTATTTATATGAGTGATATGTTTTATGGTCATGCCCCGCTGGTGAATGGTTTATTCTTAATGAATCTCGAGCGTAATGTTACACATATTCATAGTGTGAATACTAAAAGATGTAAAGTTGATAATGATAGTCCCACATACTTGTGGCACTACCGCCTTGGTCACATTGGTGTCAAGCGCATGAAGAAGCTCCATGCTGATGGACTTTTAGAGTCTCTAGATTATGAATCGTTTGACACATGCGAGCCATGCCTCATGGGCAAGATGACCAAGACTCCGTTCTCCGGAACAATGGAGCGAGCAACCAACTTATTGGAACTCATACATACTGATGTGTGCGGTCCAATGAGCGTTGAGGCTCGCGGAGGATATCGTTATGTTCTCACTCTCACTGATGACTTGAGTAGATATGGGTATGTCTACTTGATGAAACACAAGTCTGAGACCTTTGAAAAGTTCAAGGAATTTCAGAATGAGGTAGAGAATCAACGTGACCGAAAGATAAAGTTTTTACGATCAGATCATGGGGGTGAATATTTAAGTCATGAATTTGGTACGCACTTAAGGAAATGTGGAATCGTTTCACAACTCACGCCGCCTGGAACACCTCAGCGAAATGGTGTGTCCGAACATCGTAATCGCACTCTATTGGATATGGTGCGATCTATGATGTCACTTACCGATTTACCATTATCATTTTGGGCATACGCTCTAGAGACAGCTACATTCACTTTAAATAGGGCACTATCTAAATCCGTTGAGACGACACCGTATGAATTATGGTTTGGGAAGAAACCTAAGCTGTCATTTCTAAAAGTTTGGGGATGCGATGCTTATGTCAAGAAACTTCAACCTGAGAAGCTCGAACCCAAGTCGGAAAAATGCGTCTTCCTAGGATACCCTAAGGAAACCATTGGGTATAATTTCTACTTAAGATCCGAGGGCAAGATCTTTGTTGCCAAGAACGGGTCCTTTCTGGAGAAAGAGTTCCTCTTGAAAGAATTAAGTGGGAGGAAAGTGGAACTTGATGAATTACTACCTCTTGAACCGGTAAGTAGCGCAGCTTAGGAAGATGTTCCTGTGGTGCCTGCACCGACAAGAGAGGAGGTTAATGATGATGATCAAGATACTTTGGATCAAGATCTTACTGAACTTCGAAGGTCCACAAGGACACGTTCCGCACCAGAGAGGTACGACAACCCTATCTTAGAAATCATGTTGTTAGACAACGGTGAACCTTCGAACTATGAAGAAGCGATGGTGGGCCCAGATTCCAACAAATGGCTTGAAGCCATGCAATCCGAGATAGGATCCATGTATGAAAACAAAGTGTGGACTTTGACAGACTTGTCCGATGATCGGCGAGCAATAGAAAACAAATGGATCTTTAAGAAGAAGACGGACGCGGATAGTAATGTTACCATATATAAAGCTCGACTTGTCGCTAAGGGTTATCGAAAAGTTCAAGGGATTGACTACGATGAGACATTCTCTCCCGTAGCGAAGCTAAAGTCCGTCCGAATCATGTTAGCAATTGCCGCATACTATGATTATGAGATATGGCAAATGGACGTCAAAACGGCATTCCTTAACGGTCACCTTAAGGAAGAACTGTATATGATGCAGCCGGAAGGTTTTGTCGACCCTAAGAATGCTAACAAGGTATGCAAGCTCCAACGCTCCATCTATGGGCTGGTGCAAGCATCTCGGAGTTGGAACATTCGCTTTAATGAGATGATTAAAGCGTTTGGGTTTATGCAGACTTATGGAGAAGCCTGCGTTTACAAGAAAGTGAGTGGGAGCTCTGTAGCATTTCTCATATTATATGTGGATGACATACTTTTGATGGGAAATGATATAGAACTTTTGGACAGCATAAAGGCCTACTTGAATAAGTGTTTTTCAATGAAGGACCTTGGAGAAGCTGCTTACATATTAGGCATCAAAATCTATAAAGATAGATCAAGACGCCTCATTGGTCTTTCACAAAGCACATACCTTGATAAGATATTGAAGAAGTTCAATATGGATCAGTCCAAGAAGGGGTTCTTGCCTGTGTTGCAAGGTGTGAAATTGAGCTCAGCTCAATGCCCCACCACGGCAGAAGATAGAGAAAAGATGAGTGTCGTCCCCTATGCCTCGGCCATAGGGTCTATCATGTATGCCATGTCCTGTACCAGACCTGATATAAACCTTGCCGTAAGTTTGGTAGGAAGGTACCAAAGTAATCCCGGCATGGAACACTGGACAGCGGTCAAGAACATCCTTAAGTACCTGAAAAGGACTAAGGACATGTTTCTCATATATGGAGGTGACGAAGAGCTCGTCGTAAAGGGTTACGTCGACGCTAGCTTCGACACAGATCTGGATGACTCGATGTCACAAACCGGATATGTGTATATTTTGAATGGTGGGGCACTAAGCTAGTGCAGTTGCAAGCAGAGCGTCGTGGCGGGATCTAAATGTGAAGCGGAGTACATGGCAGCCTCGAAGGCAGCACATGAAGCAATCTGGGTGAAGGAGTTCATCACCGACCAAGGAGTCATACCCAATGCGTCGGGGCCGATTACACTCTTCTGTGACAACACTTGAGCTATTGCACTTGCCAAGGAGCCCAGGTTTCACAAGAAGACCAGGCACATCAAGCGTCGCTTAAACTCCATTCGTGAAAATGTTCAAGATGGAGACATAGATATTTGTAAAGTACATACGGACCTAAATGTAGCAGATCCGTTGACTAAACCTCTCCCTAGAGCAAAACATGATCAACACCAGGATGCAATGGGTGTTCGATACATCACAATGTAACTAGATTATTGACTCTAGTGCAAGTGGGAGACTGTTGGAAATATGCCCTAGGGCAATAATAAAATGGTTATTATTATATTTCTTTATTCATGATAATTGTCTATTGTTCATGCTATAATCGTATTATCCAGAAATCGTAATACGTGTGTGAATACGTAGACCACAACAAGTCCCTAGTAAGCCTCTAGTTGACTAGCTCGTTGATCAACAGATAGTCATGGTTTCCTGACTATGGACATTGGATGTCATGGATAACGGGATCACATCGTTAGGAGAATGATGTGATGGACAAGACTCAATCCTAAGCATAGCACAAAGATCGTGTAGTTCGTTTCGCTAGAGCTTTTCCAAATGTCAAGTATCATTTCCTTAGACCATGAGATTGTGCAACTCCTGGATACCGTAGGAGTGCTTTGGGTGTGCCAAACGTCACAACGTAACTGGGTGGCTATAAAGGTGCACAACGGGTATCTCCGAAAGTGTCTGTTGGGTCAGCACGAATCGAGACTGGGATTTGTCACTCCGTATGACGGAGAGGTATCTCTGGGCCCACTCGGTAATGCATCATCATAATGAGCTCAATGTGACCAAGTGTCTGGTCATTGGATCATGCATTACGGTACGAGTAAAGTGACTTGCCGGTAACGAGACTGAATGAGGTATTGGGATACCGACGATCGAGTCTCGGACAAGTAACGTACCAATTGACAAAGGGAATCGTATACGGGATTGATTGAATCCTTGACATCAGGGTTCATCTGATGAGATCATCGAGGAGCATGTGGGAGCCAACATGGGTATCCAGATCCCGCTGTTGGTTATTGACCGGAGAGGCGTCTCGGTCATGTCTGCATGTCTCCCGAACCCGTAGGGTCTACACACTTAAGGTTCGGTGACGCTAGGGTTGTAGAGATATGAGTGTGCAGTAACCCAAAAGTTCTTCGGAGTCCCGGATGAGATCCTGGACGTCACGAGGAGTTCCGGAATGGTCCAGAGGTGAAGAATTATATATAGGAAGTGCAGTTTTGGCCATCAGGAAAGTTTCGGGGGTCACCGGTATTGTACCGGGACCACCGGAAGGGTCCCGGGGGTCCACCGGGTGGGGCCACCTATCCCGGAGGGCCCCGTGGGCTGAAGTGGGGAGGGGCCAGCCCCTGGTGGGCTGGTGCGCCCCCCCTTGGGCCCCCCTGCGCCTAGGGTTGGAAACCCTAGGGTGGGGGGGCGCCTCCATTTGCCTTGGGGGGCAAGCCTCCCCCCTGGCCGCCGCCCCCCTTGGAGATCCCATCTCCAGGGCCGGCGCCCCCCCTGGGGACCCTATATAAAGAGGAGGGGAGGGAGGGCAGCCGCACCCTTGCACTTGGCACCTCCCTTCCCCCTTGCTACACCTCTCCCTCCCGCAGACGCTTGGCGAAGCCCTGCCGGGATCCCTGCTGCATCCACCACCACGTCGTCGTGCTGCTGGATCTTCATCAACCTCTCCTTCCCCCTTGCTGGATCAAGAAGGAGGAGACGTCACGCTGACCATACGTGTGTTGAACGCGGAGGTGCCGTCCGTTCGGCGCTAGGATCTCCGGTGATTTGGATCACGACGAGTACGACTCCCTCAACCCCGTTCTCTTGAACGCTTCCGCTCGCGATCTACAAGGGTATGTAGATGTACTCCTCTCTCTCGTTGCTAGATGAACTCCTAGATTGATCTTGGTGAACGTTGGAAAAAATTTATTTTATGCAACGTTCTCCAATAGATACCACTTATAGGATTTTGCTATTAGCAACGTGCCATCATGAGATAACGCGGCAGCTCATCTCTGAAACTAACAGAAGCGTTCGATCAAAGAGGAAACATCGCTAATATTTTGAAACTATCAGCGTTCGCTGAAAATGAATGCCTCTAGAGAGGTGCACTATCCACGCATTCGAGCCAAAAACTACTAGCAGCATTTGATCATGGGAACGTCGCTAGATGTATGCATTCTAGCAGCATGCAAGACGCTGCTACATCGTTTACCGAAAAAGGCTTTCGCCCCGCTTTATAAATAAAGCAAACCGCCAGAGAGCACACATACAAGGACTAGTTTAAACACATACACCCAAGTCTCATAGAGAAGTACAAAGGTTCTGCTGAGGGCACAACTCAACAAGCCCAACTAGACGAAAAGAAAAGCGCCAGAGAACATGACAAGTGCCTAATCAGGTTCCGGTGGAGGCGGCGGGGGCGGTGGCGACAGATGGACGGCCAGAGCGGAGGTCGGCGATGAAGGCGGAGATGGCGTCGCGGTCCTGAGGGTGGCTAAGCGGCCGCCAAAGCTGCAAGAAACCAGACAGTTTGAAGAGAGCGTCAGTAGCCCGTCGCAGAGGAGTGCGCTGAATCACAAGCTTATTGCGGATCATCCAGCGTGTCCAAGCGATGACCCCAATCTCAAGCCACCTAATGTGGCGAGCAGCCAAGGGGGAGTTCTAGAGTTTGGCACACAGGTCGGGGAAGTTGGTGTGGCACCAATTTCCACCCACCACTTCGCGGAAGCAGCTCCACACGAATTGAGCGGACACGCAGGAGAAGAAGATGTGATTCGAGTCTTTGGGGACACCGCAAAGCGGGCAAAGGACAGTGCCCCGGCCATTGCGCTTGCGAACCTCGACCCCAGATGGGATCCGGCCGCGAATCCATTGCGACATGAAGATCCGGAGTTTCAGAGGCAGGCGGATGGACCACACCGTCGTAAGGGAGGGAGGGGCGGAGGAGGGGCGATGGCCTGGTAGAGAGACTTGATGGAGAATTGGCCTGATGGCTCGAGCCGCCATCTCACCTGATCCGGGCCACCGTCCACCACAGGATCGTGGATGGCAATGCAATCCAGTAACTCACGCCACGCGGCGAACTCCGGGGGGCCAAAAGGCCTCTGGAAAGCAAGGCACCGTAAGTCAATAAGGGCCCTCTTAACTAAGATCAAGGCGTCGACAGCGATGGAGAAGAGGTCGGGGAAGCGTGCAGTGAAGGGGGTGTCTCCAGCTCACCGGTCAAACCAGAACAAAATCGCCGCTCCGGACCCCACCGAGATGGAGGTCCCGATGCGAAGGACAGGGAGAAGTTGGACGGCCGACTGCCAGAACTGGGAGCCGCCAGATCTCTGACACAAGGCTAGGGGCTGTCAAGGCAGGTACTTGTTTCGGATGATGTCGAGCCAGAGACCACCATGACCTTGCGAGATGCGTCAGAGCCATCGGGATAGGAGAGCTATATTCATGCGCTTAGAGCACGTGATATCGAGGCCTCCTTGTTCCCTGGGCTTGCAAATGTCAGGCCAGCTGACCATATGGTATTTCTGCTTATTGTTGTCGCCTGCCCAATAGAACCGAGACTCGAGATGGCAGTTTTCCCCGTGGAGGCGGGTACCTGCGGGGATATACCCGCTAAGAACCGGGGACGGGGGACAAATTGCCTCCATGGGGATTGCTTGGCGGGTACCCGATAGCATAATGGGGCGGGAATGGGGGACTCGCCCCGTGGAGCCTCCATGGATACCCGCCAACGACTGACATGTGGGACCTCCTTCCAAATAGCAGGCCAACCTAGCAGCAGCCATCCATTCAGCCACGGCCCAAGATGAGCCCAACACACTTGGCCTAACCTAACTAACATGCACGGACGCACCCAGGAGCCCAACACACGCGACACTCCTCTCGCTCGCTCCTCTTCCTCACAGCGCAGCCGCCTCCCTCTTGTTCCTCTCCCAGTTCTCAATTCCCAGATCGAGCCCGGCCGTGACCGTCAGACCACCACCGGCGGCGGCCGGCAGTGGGCGGCGCATCCTGTTGGGGAACGTAGTAATTTCAAAAATTTCCTACGTACACGCAAGATCATGGTGATGGTATAGCAACGAGAGGGGAGAGTGTATGTCCACGTACCCTCGTAGACCGTAAGCGGAAGCGTTAGCACAATGCGGTTGATGTAGTCGTACGTCTTCACGATCCGACCGATCCAAGCACCGAACGTACGGAGCCTCCGAGTTCAACACACGTTCAGCTCGATGACGATCTCCGGCCTCCGATCCAGCAGAGCTCCGGAGATGACTTCCGTCAGCACGACGGCGTGGTGATGATGATGATGTTCTACCGGCGCAGGGCTTCGCCTAAACTCCGCGACGATATGACCGAGGTGGAATATGGTGGAGGGGGGCACCACACACGGCTAATGACTGATCCGTAGATCAACTTGTGTGTCATGGGGTGTCCCCCTGCCCCCGTATATAAAGGAGCAAGGGAGGAGGAGGCCGGCCCTAGGAGGAGGGCGCGCCAAGGGGAGTCCTACTCCCACCGGGAGTAGGACTCCTTCTTTCCTAGTCCAATTAGGAGAAGGGGGGAAAGGAGGGAAGTGGAGAAGGAAGGGAGAGGGGGGCCGCGCCCCAAACCCTTTGTCCAATTCGGACTGGGCTAGGGAGGGGCGCGCGCCACCTCCTGGCTCCTTCCCACTAAGGCCCATTAAGGCCCAATACTCTTCCCCGTATTCCCGTAACTCCCCGGTACTCCAAAAAATACCCGAATCACTCGGAACCTTTCCGAACTCCGAATATAGTCGTCCAATATATCGATCTTTACGTCTCGACCATTTCGAGACTCCTCGTCATGTCCCCGATCTCGTCCGGGACTCCAAACTCCTTCGGTACATCAAAACTCATAAACTCATAATAAAACTGTCATCGAAACCTTAAGCGTGCGGACCCTACGGGTTCGAGAACTATGTAGACATGACCGAAACACGTTTCCGGTCAATAACCAATAGCGGGACGTGGATGCCCATATTGGCTCCCACATATTCTACGAAGATCTTTATCGGTCAAACCGCATAACAACATACGTTGTTCCCTTTGTCATCGGTATGTTACTTTCCCGAGATTCGATCGTCGGTATCTCAATACCTAGTTCAATCTCGTTACCGGCAAGTCTCTTTACTCGTTCTGTAATACATCATCCTGCAACTAACTCATTAGTTATAATGCTTGCAAGGCTTAAGTGATGTGCATTACCGAGAGGGCCCAGAGATACCTCTCCAACAACCGGAGTGACAAAACCTAATCTCGAAATACGCCAACCCAACATGTACCTTTGGAGACAGACTTGTCATTGTGACTTACTGTATCAAATTCAAAAGTCTCATCCAGCTTGATGCTGAATCGCCTACCATCAACAAGGAAATTTCTGTCGCACTGGCCGCGCTGGCCATCACAGTATTGGCACATAATGAAATTTTTTCCGTCATCAGACGACATTTCCTATGTTCATATTAGGCGAAACATTAAACACTTACTAATTCAATTAATTCAACTACTTCTATTAATTCAACTAAGCATTTACTAAAAATAAACTAGTTATATTAATTCAATTAGTTCAACTAAGCATTTACTAAAAATAAACTAGTTCTATATATTAATTCAACTAGTTCAACTAAACATTTACTAAAAATAAACTAGTTATATTAATTCAACTAGTTCAAAGTAAGCATTTACTAAAAATAAACTAGTTCTATATATTAATTCAACTAGTTCAACTAAACATTTACTAAAAATAAACTAGTTATATTAATTCAACTAGTTTAAAGTAAGCATTTACTAAAAATAAACTAGTTTTATATATTAATTCAACTAATTCAACTAAGCATTTACTAAAAATAAACTAGCTAGTTATATTAATTCAACTAGTTCAACTAAGCATTTACTAAAAATAAACTAGTTCTATATATGAATTCAACTAGTTCAACTAAGCATTTACTAAAAATAAACTAGTTATATCAATTCAATTAGTTCAACTAAGCATTTACTAAAAATAAACTAGTTCGTTCTATATATTAATTCACTAGTTCAAACTAAACATTATCGATGCCCTCAATTTCCCTGTATCTCTCTATTTACCGGCACTTTGCTACTTCAATATTTTGATGACCTTGTACTCTCCAAGTGTACCCATGTTAGGATCACATGCAAAAGGATAAATTGTGTGTGTGGTTGGATTTTCTTTCCATTTGAAAGGTCGCGCGTCCGTCTCAACAGTTTCGGGGCAGCGGCTCGGCTGGATTGAAACGAACAATAAATATGGAAAAGGTCCCGAGATGAGTTGGGAAGACGGAATCCCCATAAAAACTTCGGCGACATAAAAGCATGGGCGTGGGTGTGCCCCGGATCGATGCTAGCTGCCCATCGATACTAACCGTCCATCCCTTTTCTCCTTTCTAGATCCGACGGCAGGCACCGCATATCACGCGGATCACGCTCCCTCCTCTCTCTAGAACCCAATGGTCAACCAACAAGTTATATGTATTGTCATAAATAAAATCCAAAAATAAACGAGTTATGTGTAAATATCTAAAACTAAGAAATGTTGAAATTGATTTCTTTTAACTGCAACCACTATACCTTTTTCGCAACGTGGGACCCGCTCATCATCGGGTTGTCATTTAGTTTTATTTTCCCCCTTCCATCATAGAAATATCAATTGTGCATTGAGTCGGCATATGTCCAGCCCAAGTTGGAATATGATGCACAACTCCTATCACATTGCCATTGTTGGCGTCGACGCCATCAGTCCAACACCATCGCTATATTGTTTATTGTAATGTATATATAATGAAGCGTTACAGACGGTGGACCCGCCGTGCACGCATGGTGAAGAATATAACATAAAATGAAGGCATTGATTCGTGTCATCACAAAACTCAGTGACAAGGATACCAATCTTAATGAAATCCAAACTTTATTATTTATAAACATTTCTTTTAGTTGGTTACGCTTTATTACTAGTATATGCAAGACACGAATCGATGGCGTGGTCGGAGATCCGGTGGGGCGTCAGCGACGCTTGAAGATAGAGGTGGAGGTGGTGTGGGTGGGACCGGGGAGTGGAGCAGGAGGTGGGAGGAGGTATGCGGCTGGGGATTTGTTTCGTTCCTCTCGTTTGGTCTTCTCTCTTATTGCTCGATCGATGGATTACAACCGGTCCAACACGCCTCCCACAGATCGAGTGTTTCTGAGTCGATCCCAGTCGCCCGGCACCTAACGATCCCGCCCCTGGTTAATTTTGCTAGGAGGGTGGAGGAGCACTGGGGCTGCACCTAGCGCTAGTACTTTCTTTAGATGGTGCTAGTTCGCTGGTTGGTTGACTGGTTTTTGACCAGCCAATCGCGGCTCCCATGGATTCAGAACATATCGCGACCATCCGTCCAGAGCAGAGTGTGGGACTAGTTTTTTTTTTTTTGCAAGAAATTCGAAGGAATTCTTTGACCGACCGACGAGCCAGTAGTGGTTCGCGGTGAAGCTATTGAGCACCCGACCAGTTGAGGAGATGTGTTGGAGGTTGTTCAACGGGGAGAACTTCTAGACCTTGAGACAATTTGAGGAAGATTTCATCTAGCGAGCTGGACGAGAGTCCTCCATATAAGTAGGTACTTAAAAAATATCAAAGTAGGAGTAGATAGCCTAGTTTTAATTCTATAAAATTAATTTAAAATGATTCTTCGAGGGATCATTAAAAGAAGTGAATGTGGGGTGGAGATTTTAATTTTGAGAATTGGTCCCGATGTTTTATTTCTGGATGATGATTACTACAACATAAACGAGGAAGCTATATATAATTTGAGAGTTGGTCCTGAAGTTTTATGTGAAATTAGACATAGTGTAGCAACACGCCTGACAAACATATATACTTAATTCTTTTAGTAAACACCATGTGCAAGAATAAAATAAGTCCAAGAAGTGAAGGAAGTGAAATGCAAAAAAAAAAAAACAAACATAAAACCATGAGCAAAATGGGATGATACTGGATGGGAGTAAATAACATGAAACTACCAGTTTTAAGGCTAGGGTTTCAGAAACGTGCATGTTTTTAACTTTTCACTGATGCGTACCTCGTTTCAAAATCATAAACGTGATTATGACAAGTCAGGTCCACGTGTTGATGCCGTTAGTGTGAATGTTGTGTTAGATGAGGGCCACCCGTCAGCTTGTTCTTCTATCTTCCCATTCTTATCCGGTTCCGGTGGTCAGTCTTAATTATCAACTCTTACTAAAAATTAATCATAATTAAGCATGCATGTCTTGGTCAATGTAGTTGGTACATCGTCAACATTGTCATCAACGTGAGCCAGTCATGCACGTGGTGAGGGATTATCACATGTAGCTATGTTGGGCAAGGCTGAAAAGAAGGTTCGTTATCGCATATCTCTTTTTATTTCCATACAAACGGCATTGGACAACCAACAAGACACTAGGCAAATAGGTCGATTCGGCACACATGGTGTTTGCCATTGTTTCTCATCGCATCAGCACAACATGAAAGCACTCAATCCAAATGCAAATGTGCCACATGAGGATATCCTATTTGGTGTTATTTTTACTGTCACCACCAATTGTATTGGCCTTGGGGATGAGCCATGACCCGAAAGATGTCATGTTAAAGGGTAAAAATCTCAAATTCCAATTTCTTCCATATTCACATGAAATGTCATCGAAACCTTAAGCGTGCGGACCCTACGGGTTCGAGAACTATGTAGACATGACCGAAACACGTTTCCGGTCAATAACCAATAGCGGGACCTGGATGCCCATATTGGCTCCCACATATTCTACGAAGATCTTTATCGGTCAAACCGCATAACAACATACGTTGTTCCCTTTGTCATCGGTATGTTACTTGCCCGAGATTCGATCGTTGGTATCTCAATACCTAGTTCAATCTCGTTACCGGCAAGTCTCTTTACTCGTTCCGTAATACATCATCCTGCAACTAACTCATTAGTTACAATGCTTGCAAGGCTTAAGTGATGTGCATTACCGAGAGGGCCCAGAGATACCTCTCCAACAACCGGAGTGACAAAACCTAATCTCGAAATACGCCAACCCAAGATGTACCTTTGGAGACACCTGTAGTACTCCTTTATAATCACTCAGTTACGTTGTGACGTTTGGTAGTACCCAAAGTGTTCCTCCGGTAAACGGGAGTTGCATAATCTCATAGTTACATGAACATGTATAAGTCATGAAGAAAGCAATAGCAACATACTAAACGATCAAGTGCTAGGCTAACGGAATGGGTCATGTCAATCACATCATTCTCGTAACGAAATTAGTTGTCAGTTATTTTTGAAATAAGCAATATCAAAGATAAAAATATAGTTGAGAAGAACTCACATAATGGTAGAACTGGAGGCGTCTGCACATCGACCCATATGTCTCTATTACCTTCAATATCATCTTCCGGACGAATATCAAAGGTGATAACCATACCAGGCTCAAATGCATAAGCCTTGCATAGTGCTTGCCAAGTTTTGCATTCAAAATAGGTGTACGTGTGTGTATTGTACATTTTGACGTTGAAAGTATAACCATATGCTCAGTTTTCAGGTAAGCTCTCTTTACCTCCATAGTTTCCATATCTTTGAAACCTATCTTATCCAAGACAAAAATTCTTGCATGGCAGGGGATGCGCTAGTAGAATAGTGAAAATTAAAAATTATAAGTCAGGCAAATGAAGCATATATAAGTCATGCTTAATTACGAAAACAGACTTGTCATTGTGACTTACTGTATCAAATTCAAAAGTCTCATCCAGCTTGATGCTGAATCGCCTACCATCAACCAGGAAATTTCTGTCGCACTGGCCGCGCTGGTCTTCACAGTATTGGTACATAATGAAATTTTTTCCGTCGTCAGACGACATTTCCTATGTTCATATTAGGCGAAACATTAAACACTTACTAATTCAATTAATTCAACTACTTCTATTAATTCACTAAGCATTTACTAAAAATAAACTAGTTATATTAATTCAATTAGTTCAACTAAGCATTTACTAAAAATAAACTAGTTCTATATATTAATTCAACTAGTTCAACTAAACATTTACTAAAAATAAACTAGTTATATTAATTCAACTAGTTCAACGTAAGCATTTACTAAAAATAAACTAGTTCTATATATATAAATTGTGTGTGTGGTTGGATTTTCTTTCCATTTGAAAGGTCGCGCGTCCGTCTCAACAGTTTCGGGGCAGCGGCTCGGCTGGATTGAAACGAACAATAAATATGGAAAAGGTCCCGAGATGAGTTGGGAAGACGGAATCCCCATAAAAACTTCGGCGACATAAAAGCATGGGCGTGGGTGTGCCCCGGATCGATGCTAGCTGCCCATCGATACTAACCGTCCATCCCTTTTCTCCTTTCTAGATCCGACGGCAGGCACCGCATATCACGCGGATCACGCTCCCTCCTCTCTCTAGAACCCAATGGTCAACCAACAAGTTATATGTATTGTCATAAATAAAATCCAAAAATAAACGAGTTATGTGTAAATATCTAAAACTAAGAAATGTTGAAATTGATTTCTTTTAACTGCAACCACTATACCTTTTTCGCAACGTGGGACCCGCTCATCATCGGGTTGTCATTTAGTTTTATTTTCCCCCTTCCATCATAGAAATATCAATTGTGCATTGAGTCGGCATATGTCCAGCCCAAGTTGGAATATGATGCACAACTCCTATCACATTGCCATTGTTGGCGTCGACGCCATCAGTCCAACACCATCGCTATATTGTTTATTGTAATGTATATATAATGAAGCGTTACAGACGGTGGACCCGCCGTGCACGCATGGTGAAGAATATAACATAAAATGAAGGCATTGATTCGTGTCATCACAAAACTCAGTGACAAGGATACCAATCTTAATGAAATCCAAACTTTATTATTTATAAACATTTCTTTTAGTTGGTTACGCTTTATTACTAGTATATGCAAGACACGAATCGATGGCGTGGTCGGAGATCCGGTGGGGCGTCAGCGACGCTTGAAGATAGAGGTGGAGGTGGTGTGGGTGGGACCGGGGAGTGGAGCAGGAGGTGGGAGGAGGTATGCGGCTGGGGATTTGTTTCGTTCCTCTCGTTTGGTCTTCTCTCTTATTGCTCGATCGATGGATTACAACCGGTCCAACACGCCTCCCACAGATCGAGTGTTTCTGAGTCGATCCCAGTCGCCCGGCACCTAACGATCCCGCCCCTGGTTAATTTTGCTAGGAGGGTGGAGGAGCACTGGGGCTGCACCTAGCGCTAGTACTTTCTTTAGATGGTGCTAGTTCGCTGGTTGGTTGACTGGTTTTTGACCAGCCAATCGCGGCTCCCATGGATTCAGAACATATCGCGACCATCCGTCCAGAGCAGAGTGTGGGACTAGTTTTTTTTTTTTTGCAAGAAATTCGAAGGAATTCTTTGACCGACCGACGAGCCAGTAGTGGTTCGCGGTGAAGCTATTGAGCACCCGACCAGTTGAGGAGATGTGTTGGAGGTTGTTCAACGGGGAGAACTTCTAGACCTTGAGACAATTTGAGGAAGATTTCATCTAGCGAGCTGGACGAGAGTCCTCCATATAAGTAGGTACTTAAAAAATATCAAAGTAGGAGTAGATAGCCTAGTTTTAATTCTATAAAATTAATTTAAAATGATTCTTCGAGGGATCATTAAAAGAAGTGAATGTGGGGTGGAGATTTTAATTTTGAGAATTGGTCCCGATGTTTTATTTCTGGATGATGATTACTACAACATAAACGAGGAAGCTATATATAATTTGAGAGTTGGTCCTGAAGTTTTATGTGAAATTAGACATAGTGTAGCAACACGCCTGACAAACATATATACTTAATTCTTTTAGTAAACACCATGTGCAAGAATAAAATAAGTCCAAGAAGTGAAGGAAGTGAAATGCAAAAAAAAAAAAACAAACATAAAACCATGAGCAAAATGGGATGATACTGGATGGGAGTAAATAACATGAAACTACCAGTTTTAAGGCTAGGGTTTCAGAAACGTGCATGTTTTTAACTTTTCACTGATGCGTACCTCGTTTCAAAATCATAAACGTGATTATGACAAGTCAGGTCCACGTGTTGATGCCGTTAGTGTGAATGTTGTGTTAGATGAGGGCCACCCGTCAGCTTGTTCTTCTATCTTCCCATTCTTATCCGGTTCCGGTGGTCAGTCTTAATTATCAACTCTTACTAAAAATTAATCATAATTAAGCATGCATGTCTTGGTCAATGTAGTTGGTACATCGTCAACATTGTCATCAACGTGAGCCAGTCATGCACGTGGTGAGGGATTATCACATGTAGCTATGTTGGGCAAGGCTGAAAAGAAGGTTCGTTATCGCATATCTCTTTTTATTTCCATACAAACGGCATTGGACAACCAACAAGACACTAGGCAAATAGGTCGATTCGGCACACATGGTGTTTGCCATTGTTTCTCATCGCATCAGCACAACATGAAAGCACTCAATCCAAATGCAAATGTGCCACATGAGGATATCCTATTTGGTGTTATTTTTACTGTCACCACCAATTGTATTGGCCTTGGGGATGAGCCATGACCCGAAAGATGTCATGTTAAAGGGTAAAAATCTCAAATTCCAATTTCTTCCATATTCACATGAAATGTCATCGAAACCTTAAGCGTGCGGACCCTACGGGTTCGAGAACTATGTAGACATGACCGAAACACGTTTCCGGTCAATAACCAATAGCGGGACCTGGATGCCCATATTGGCTCCCACATATTCTACGAAGATCTTTATCGGTCAAACCGCATAACAACATACGTTGTTCCCTTTGTCATCGGTATGTTACTTGCCGAGATTCGATCGTTGGTATCTCAATACCTAGTTCAATCTCGTTACCGGCAAGTCTCTTTACTCGTTCCGTAATACATCATCCTGCAACTAACTCATTAGTTACAATGCTTGCAAGGCTTAAGTGATGTGCATTACCGAGAGGGCCCAGAGATACCTCTCCAACAACCGGAGTGACAAAACCTAATCTCGAAATACGCCAACCCAAGATGTACCTTTGGAGACACCTGTAGTACTCCTTTATAATCACTCAGTTACGTTGTGACGTTTGGTAGTACCCAAAGTGTTCCTCCGGTAAACGGGAGTTGCATAATCTCATAGTTACATGAACATGTATAAGTCATGAAGAAAGCAATAGCAACATACTAAACGATCAAGTGCTAGGCTAACGGAATGGGTCATGTCAATCACATCATTCTCGTAACGAAATTAGTTGTCAGTTATTTTTGAAATAAGCAATATCAAAGATAAAAATATAGTTGAGAAGAACTCACATAATGGTAGAACTGGAGGCGTCTGCACATCGACCCATATGTCTCTATTACCTTCAATATCATCTTCCGGACGAATATCAAAGGTGATAACCATACCAGGCTCAAATGCATAAGCCTTGCATAGTGCTTGCCAAGTTTTGCATTCAAAATAGGTGTACGTGTGTGTATTGTACATTTTGACGTTGAAAGTATAACCATATGCTCAGTTTTCAGGTAAGCTCTCTTTACCTCCATAGTTTCCATATCTTTGAAACCTATCTTATCCAAGACAAAAATTCTTGCATGGCAGGGGATGCGCTAGTAGAATAGTGAAAATTAAAAATTATAAGTCAGGCAAATGAAGCATATATAAGTCATGCTTAATTACGAAAACAGACTTGTCATTGTGACTTACTGTATCAAATTCAAAAGTCTCATCCAGCTTGATGCTGAATCGCCTACCATCAACCAGGAAATTTCTGTCGCACTGGCCGCGCTGGTCTTCACAGTATTGGTACATAATGAAATTTTTTCCGTCGTCAGACGACATTTCCTATGTTCATATTAGGCGAAACATTAAACACTTACTAATTCAATTAATTCAACTACTTCTATTAATTCACTAAGCATTTACTAAAAATAAACTAGTTATATTAATTCAATTAGTTCAACTAAGCATTTACTAAAAATAAACTAGTTCTATATATTAATTCAACTAGTTCAACTAAACATTTACTAAAAATAAACTAGTTATATTAATTCAACTAGTTCAACGTAAGCATTTACTAAAAATAAACTAGTTCTATATATTAATTCAACTAGTTCAACTAAACATTTACTAAAAATAAACTAGTTATATTAATTCAACTAGTTCAAAGTAAGCATTTACTAAAAATAAACTAGTTCTATATATTAATTCAACTAGTTCAACTAAGCATTTACAAAAAATAAACTAGCTGGTTATATTAATTCAACTAGTTCAACTAAGCATTTACTAAAAATAAACTAGTTCTATATATTAATTCAACTAGTTCAACTAAGCATTTACTAAAAATAAACTAGTTATATTAATTCAATTAGTTCAACTAAGCATTTACTAAAAATAAACTAGTTCGTTCTATATATTAATTCACTAGTTCAAACTAAACATTATCGATGCCCTCAATTTCCCTGTATCTCTCTATTTACCGGCACTTTGCTACTTCAATATTTTGATGACCTTGTACTCCAAGTGTACCCATGTTAGGATCACTGGCAAAAGGATAAATTGTTCCGGCCATTATTCCATCTATTTGATGAGTCCCTTTCCTGGTCGGTAGTAATTCCAGAAATATCAACCTCATAGCTGTTCGTCCGGAAACACACAGGAGGGTCGGAGAACCTCCTCAAATCGCATATGTCCCTAATATATGTCTGAATGGTGGGTGTGATGTTTACATATACAACACTCAACTTTGGTGTGGCACTTGCATGACACAAAGGTCCAGACTAAGGGTGGGAGTCCTGCACTCGAAGCCGACAGGAGTGAATCTTGTGCGGCCCTGGGCCAAATGTTGGTTTGACATGTCACAATAACATACCCTAACACAATCCAATGGCAAGGCACAATGATACATGCTGGCTGCCAGTTTGATTACTTGACGACCAGAGGATCGCAAAAATGGAAAATGCATGCACCAACTAGAAGTATCCGGTGGAAGATTACTTCGTGAAGTGTAGAGGAACCAGAGACATAAAGCAGTGGAGCAAAGCTTCTTTCTTTCTTCGGGGTAGCAAGCAATACCTGGCAGAAAATAAATACAATACTCTAAGGAGAGCAGATGGATATGGAGACAGGAACGGTCGGAAAAGCTGCATCCAGGCTTTTTCTTAGCTCGTTACAAATGTCGCATTGGAGAGCAGTGAAGGGGTGTACACACACCTATGACTATGACAAGTGTCATGCGAGTCAGAAAGGCACGGAGTAAAATAAGGTACTAATTAACACGGGTATTTATTATGATAAATTTCTAATAAGATTGGACCAAAGTATGTTATGCACAGGTTCAACCTCCCCTCCCTCTCGTCTGGTATTTGAGTTAACTAGATGACCCCTTGCGCCGATGGCGCAAAGGGCGAGAGTGAACCAAGCACTGATAAATTGATCGAGGAAGAAACTTCATTTCCTTAATAGCATTTGGCAGATTAGAATAAAAATTAAGTACCATCAGGTTGATCTCTAATTTTCACTGAACTAACAAAAACACATTTTACACTGCCGCTGTACTACTATTACCGTCCATTTGGAGTAGAATTTGTAAGTGAATGTTTATCTACTGCTGCACTCAAGTTAACTTGAATTAGGTCGGATGAATCAGATACTTCTGCCATTGGCATGAACAGGTCAATAGGGCATGCACACTATACTGCCACTTCTGCTTCAGAAGTAAAACTTTGTGTATCTTTGGTCATGTTTCTAAGAAAAAGTATCAAGGGAACCAGCTATGAGGATAAATAAACGGCCAAATTTAGAAGTGTGTACTTCAGATACCTGTGGGCAACGACATTGATCACCTGGTTGCAGAACACATCCAACTCTTCCTTCTATCTTGCAACACGTGGCCACCCCAAGCCTGAAATCCTCGATGCTCCATCCAACCTCTGAGTGGCAGTAAGGCGAAACCAAGATCGATGTCATGATGAAGCTTTCCAAAAAAAAATCAGTGTTCTTAACTAATGCATCTAATCAATTTCCCTGTACTCTGTTTCTATGCACTAAGTGTGCCGAACCGCTAAGGAAAAAACAGATTTTATGTTATCATATGTAATCAAATACTATGGTAAATGCAAGTATCACATGTATGGAGCAGCACATGATATATTTATTACTACAAAAGTAGGGCATGCCAATTACACAGGATAACTTAGTAGTCTCTTAAGATGCGCTACACATGTCGGATATTACATATTCTAAAAGAATCATTCGCTCTTTTTTAAGCATTAGAAAGGATACAAAATGTTGGTACATTGGAAAGCACTTCTTTACAAATAACTCTGGGTCTGTCCTGGTACCTTAGAACCAGAACATGAAGGAAAACAGACGAATCAACAAACAAATACACCATTATTTCGCAGGCCTATACTCAAACGTGAAGGATAAAGGAAATAAGTGATAGCATATAACCGGAAATGTCATATTTCATATATCAACATATACAGTCAAACCTATGATAAACCCACATTTCCTAGGTCAACATATCTTTATTGACCATGCTGTGAGACACAAATATACATTATTTCGTAGGCCTATACTCAATTTTGAAGGACAAAGGTAATAAGTGGTAGCATTATTTCTTGTTTAGCTTCATCGCAACTAGCTACATCCATAAAAAAACACCTGTACCAACCGAAGAGCAGGAGTTGTCAGGGAGATACAACCAATATCATGTAAACCAAAAGCGAATTCTACAGCAAATTTGTAAAATGAGGACTCTGCGAGCTCCGGAATTACTTTTCAGTACACCTAAATATTTTTAATTGCCTTTTCTGGAGTATAGTACCAAAAGGAACGGTAAAGAGAATGATACGGAACAAAAAAGAATTAAACTTAGTTTTGGAATTTCTGTCCATCTTTATTACTGTTGCTTTTCCAATGTTTGTAGAAGGTTCAGTATGAATAAAACAGGGGATTCCATCCAGTGAATATCAAGGCGATACATGATCAGTCTGAAACTTGACTCGATAGGCTGAATATACACAATGAAACACAGGTTTCAGTGAGATTATCAGATTCACACAGGAAAGTTGCTTCGAACATTAACTGAAATAGAATGTATGAGTTCCAAAAGTTCCCCTCTAATTGTTACACATATAATTGGTGCAAGCAAACTTGGCACTAAAAGCAAGCTATTTTATAATTACCAAATGCCTCATAAAGTAGCACCAAGCTACAGAATCAGTTTGCACCAAGCTAGATTATGTTCAAATTTTATAGGAAGGATAGTTCGCTAGGCAGTAGGACACAACATACATAGTAGCCAGGCTAAACAGACTTTATGGGAGTAAACTAAAGTGATCAAGTAGGTAAATATAAAAAGGTGAGCAGATTGACCACTATTATGCTTAGAGTAAGATTACACATTACCACACAAGCGCTACTGCAGTACCATGTTGTTGTAATGAACACTCTGCTACCCAGTCACCTCCATTTTTACTCTTATTATTTACCTCATTAGTTATATGCCTATGCATGAACAATAGTAGAAAGCATTGAAATTGAGCCAATCTTTGAGAGGGTTGTTACCTTCACATTGATACCAAGGCTATCCACAACCAGAATAGAAGCAAAATCCACCTGAAATAACTTACATATTTCAT
Source organism: Triticum aestivum (assembly GCF_018294505.1). NCBI lineage: Eukaryota > Viridiplantae > Streptophyta > Magnoliopsida > Poales > Poaceae > Triticum > Triticum aestivum. The sequence continues at coordinate 52,858,515 of NC_057801.1, read as the reverse complement.
CCCTCAATATATTTAAATGGAAAGATTAACATTTGGTCAAGGTATAGAAGTGTCAAAATCAAGAAAATGAAAGAGTGATACAAGACACAGATGTGTTTACTGAAAAAGACTCATGTGCTATGTGCTACTACTGTAAAAAGACGGACATTACATAGTCTGTTAATAGTTAGCACGAACATTACATAGTCTGTCAGTAGTTAGCTGTGACAAACTGTATATTGCAATGCTAAAAGTCTGAACCCAAGTGCTCATGTTGCATACTCAGCACACCGGATTTATAATAGTTCATCATGGCCAAGAGACTAAGCACAGAAACAGAGACTGCATTATAAAACCAATTGCCTTTTAAATTGGTAAACTGGTTTATAAATTTTGATGTGCACCTGTTTTCCCGAGTCAAGACTTGCATAGCTCTATGTGATGTTTGCACTTTTTTATCTAATGTTTGGAACCAAAAGTAGGAATCATATGCTTGAACTAAAACATTCCTCTCTTCAACTAAATATATCATTGTGACCGAGCACACACCATCCAATAACTAAAATGCTAAAGTTATTTGGTTACAAAAAGAAAGTTAAGTATGGAATGAACAGAAGATAAATAGTATAACTGTTTCACGCACTAATATATCTACAACTTGTTTTCTAGTATATCTTGCAGAATCGCATTCATGACCAGATGATCCTTGTTCATGTGGCCCTATATTGTACTTGCCTTAACAGAGGTTGAGTGTTGCACTATGAGTTTTGTATCGTCCAAATGATCCTTGTTCATGTGGCCCTGCGGAATACATGCAGCTACCCTTAAGACAGCAAAACCAATGCATGGAGTTATACAATAATTATCTATCCTTGTTAGCTCACATCAGCTTGATTAGCTGAAATTAATCAGAATGATATACACACTACACCGACTTAACTTTGTAGACACTTAAGACAGCAAAACCAATGCATGGACATGGAGTTCTACAATAATTATTTGGCCGGGAGTTAGGTCACGCCTCTCACTCGGCCGGGACACGCTCGCTCGGCTCTCCCGCTCGGTTTTCTCACACAACACTATTCATGCCGACGTGTATGCACTCGTGGTGCCTAGCACCACTCATCCTTTATATGTTCACTAGCTCCAAAAAACTTTGCCATGACCACCATGGTCTTTATTATTTCCAACCAGAGCAGCAAGAATGTTGCCATCCACATGTTTGATGTCAGCTAGAACTATGTCGGTATTTCCCCAAAGAGGAAGGGATGATGCAGTATAGTGACGATAGGTATTTCCCTCAGTGATGAGACCAAGGTTATCAAACCAGTAGGAGAACCTCCTCACACCACGTAAACAGCCCCTGCACACAAATAACAAATACTCGGAACCCGACGTGTTAAAGGGGTTATCAATCCCTTTCGGATACAGCGCCTCAAGATAGGCAAATGACGTGAGATAAAAGTGGTAGATAGGATAAATAGATCACGGAACAAATAAATTGCAGCAAGGTATTTTTGTATTTTTGATTGTATTTTTGAAAATAAAAGCAAAGGAAAATAGATCGCAATGGCAAATATGATGAAAAGAGACCGGGGGGCCATAGGTTTCACTAGTGGCTTCTCTCAAGAAAAATAGCAAACGGTGGGAAAAAAACTGTTGGGCAATTGATAGAACTTCAAATAATCATGACGATATCCAGGCAATGATCATTATATAGGCATCACGTCCAAGATTAGTAGACCGACTCCTGCCAGCATCTACTACTGTTACTCCACACATCGACCACTATCCAGCATGCATCTAGTGTATTAAGTTCATGGAAAAACAGAGTAATGCAATAAGAACTATGGCATGATGTAGAAAAGATCTATTTATGTAGAAATAGACTCCATCTTGTTATCCTTAATAGCAACGATACATACATGTCGTTTCCCTTTCTGTCAGTAGGATCAAGCACCGTAAGATCGAACCCATCACAAAGCACGTCTTCCCATTGCAAGATAAATAGATCAAGTTCACCAAACAAAATCCAAATATCGAAGAAGAAATACGAGGCTATAATCAATCATGCATAAAGAAGACTCAAATAACTTTCATGGATAAAAACATAGATATGATCATAAACTCAAAGTTCATCGGATCCCAACAAACACACCGTAAAAGGACTTACATCATATGGATCTCCAAGAGACTATTGTATTGATAATCAAGAGAGAGAGAGAGAGAGAGAGAGAGAGAGAGAGAGGAAGCCATGTAGCTACTAACTACGGATCCGTAGGTCTACAAAGAACTACTCACGCGTCATCGGAGAGACACCAATGGACATGATGAACCCCTCCAAGATGGTGTCTATATTGGATCTGGTGTTTCTGGACTCTGCGGCGGCTGGAATTGATTTTCGTTGACTCCTGTAGGGTTTCGGGAATATTGAGGTATTTATAAAACAAAGAGGCAGTGCAGGAGGCCAAAGAGGAGGGCACAACCCATCGGGGCGTGCCTGGGCCCCCAGGCGCGCCCTGGTGGGTTGTGCGCTCCTCGGAGCTCCCCTCAGGTGCGTTCCTGGCCCAAAAAATCCACAAAAAGTTTCGCTGTGTTTGGACTCCGTTTGGTATCGATTTCCTGCGATGTAAAAAACATGCAGAAAACAACAACTGGCACTGGGCACTATGTCAATAGGTTAGTACCAAAAAATGAGCTAAATGACTATAAAATGATTGTAAGCATCCAAGAATGATAATATAACAACATGGAATAATCAAAAATTATAGATACATTGGAGACGTATCAGCATCACCAAGCTTAATTTCCACTCGTCCTCGAGTAGGTAAATGATAAAAACACAATTTTTGATGTGGAATGTTGTTGTCGCTTGAAGCTACGTCGGTATTTCCCCAAAGAGGAAGGGATGATGCAGCACAGCAGCGGTAGGTATTTCCCTCAGATGTGAAACCAAGGTTATCGAACCAGTAGGAGAACCAAGCAACACAACGTAAACAACCCCTCCACACAAAGAACAACACCTTGCAACCCGACGTGTTAAAGGGGTTGTCAATCCCTTTCGGGGTACAGCGCCTCAAGATAGGCAAAGAACGTGAGGTAAATTGGTAGTAGATTGATAGATCGAACGCCAAATAAAATAAATAAAAATAAATTGCAGCAATGTATTTTTGTATTTTTGGTTTAATAGATGTGAAAATAAACACAAGGAAAAAGTAGATCGCAAGGCAAATATATGAGAAAGAAGACCCGGCCGTAGGTTTCACTAGTGGCTTCTCTTGAGAAAAATAGCAAATGGTTGGTGAACAAATTACTGTTGGGAAATTGATAGAAGTTCAAATAATTATGACGATATCCAGGCAATGATTATTACATATGCATCACGTCCAAGATAGTAGATCGACTCCTGCCTGCATCGACTACTATTACTCCACACATAGACCGCTATCTAGCATGCATCTAGTGTATTAAGTTCATGGAAAAACGGAGTAATGCTATAAGAATGATGACATGATGTAGACAAGATTCGTTTATCTATTGCGGCAGATATGGATCCCGTCTTTTTATCCTTAGTAGCAACGATACATACGTGTCGATTCCGTTTCTGTCACTGGGATCAAGCACCGTAAAATCGAACCCACTACCGGGCACCTCTTCCCATTGCAAGCTAAATAGATCAAGTTGGCCAAACAAAACCCAAAAATCAGAGAAGAAATACGAGCTGTAAGAGATCACACATATAAGAGATAAAAGAACTCAAATAACTTTCATGGATATAAAAAGATATTACTGATCATAAACTTGAAGTTCACCAGATCCCAACAAACACGCCGCCAAAAGACTTACCTCATATGGAACTCCAAGAGACCATTGTATTGATAATCAAGAGAGAGAGAGAGAGAGAGAGAGAGAGAGAGGAAGCCATCTAGCTACTAACTACGGACCCGGAGGTCTACAAAGAACTACTCATGCATCATCGGAGAGACACCAATGGATGTAATGAACCCCTCCATGATGGTGTCTAGATTGGATCTCGTGGTTCTGGACTCTGCGGCGGCAGGATGAAAATTTCGTCGACTCACCTAGGGTTTCTGGAATATTGTGGTATTTATAGAGCAAAGAGTCGGTCCAGGGGGCACCCGGGGTGGGCACAACCCACCAGGGGCGCGCCTGGGCCTCCTGGCGCGCCCTGGTGGGTTGTCCCCTCCTCGGGACTCCCTCCAGGTGCAACCAGGGCCCGTTGTGTTCCTTCTAGCGCATAAAAAATCATCGTAAATTGGCGTGGCATTTGGACTCCTTCTGATATTGATTTCCTGCGATGTAAAAAACATGCAGAAAACAACAACTGGCACTTGGCATTATTTCAATAGGTTAGTACAAAAAATGATATAAAATGACTATAAAATGATTATAAAACATCCAAGATTGATAATAAAATAGCATGGAATAATCAAAAATTATAGATACGTTAGAGACGTATCAGCATCCCCAAGCTTAACTCCTGCTCGTCCTCGAGTAGGTAAGTGATAAAACAAATTTTTTGATGTGGAGTGCTGCTCATCCCCAAGCATATCAACAAGCAACCATGTCTTTCAAGATATCAATGCTAAAACAACTTATCCCTAGCCTATCATGCTCAAACATTGATCCATTCATGAAACACACTCAAATATTAACTACACCCAATACTTAAGTACAATCATATTGTCCCCTAGTTGGTGCTTTTATAAGAGAGGATGGAGACTCAATTTCAAAAAATAAAAATTGCATAAAGTAAAATAAAGGCCCTTCGCAGAGGGAAGTAGGGATTTGTAGAGGTGCCAGAGCTCAAAGCGAAAAATTAGAGATAAAAAACATTTCGGGAGGTGTATCTAGGGGTGGGCATAAAAACCGATGAACCGAAGACCGAACCGATGCCGAAACCGAATTAACCGAATATTCTATTTTTTCTTCTGTCACAAAAATACTCGGTTTTCAAGTCCACTAACCGAATTGAATTCGGTATGTTCGGTTTTCATCTCGGTTAACCGGACAACCAACCGAACAACATGAGCTGGCATAAAAGCATAGCAAACCAACGCAAAAACAGGCACAGCGAACGCTCCCGAGAGTCGCGCCCACGATCCCTTTTTCTTGAGAACTCGCCCACGATCGCCACCAACGCACCACGCACGTCACGCATAGCATGGGCCTCCCTGACAAAGCTGCATGCAAGCATGCAAGGCCCAGCTCCCATGGGCTTTTTGGTGAAGGGTGTGTGCGGCCATGCGAGCGTATAGGTACAGCTCACCAGAACGTTTTGTTTCTTTAGTTCCACCTCGCCCGACCAAGGAAAACAACCATATTTTTTTGCCTATATAAGAGGGCACCGCTGCATCCATTCAAGCACAAATACTTCAAGCGTGGTCATTCGGTATAAAACCGAAAACCGCACCGAATTTTCGTCCAACCGTATTTTCGGTTAGCTATTTTTTGTCATCATTTTTGGTTAGTGGTTTTCCTAACTGAATTTGATAAAAAAACCGAATGGTAGAAACCGAATTTTTGGTTTATACCGAACGCCCACCCCTAGGTGTATCCATCCCACCGACGGAAACGACTTGGAGCATCCCAACACTTTCCATGCTAGATATATCATAGGCTGTTCCCAAACAGAAAATAAAGTTTATTCCTTTTTCCACCATAACTTTCACTTTCCATGGCTAGCCGTATCCACGGGTGCCCTCCATACCAACACTTTCCAAGGAATTTATTATTTGACAACATAAAGTAAATTCATTTTTGCATTTCAGGACTCGGCATCCCTAATACCTTTGCCCTACTCTCGTGCAATGACAAGTGAATAAACACTCAACGTGAGAATAATACATCTAGCATGGAAAATATTAGCTACCTATTACTGTTCTGCGAGCGAAAAAAACACACAAAAGAGAAGTTCATTATGAAAATTAGAGATGGCACATGCAAATTTGCTCAGAACGGAAAAAGAATACCGCATATACACTACTAGGGAAAGGCCTGCTAGTGGCTCACCTGTTTTTGGCTACTAATGGCACACTACAGATGCGCCACTAGCATCACGCCATTAGAATTTAATACTAGGTGCGCCATTACTAACAATTTTTTTTCAAATTTATTTCAGAATTTTTTTTCAATTTTTTTCCATTTTTTTCTTAATCTCGAGTCACTATGGCTTAATCTCGGGTCAATATGCTTAATCTCAAGTCAAATCGCACTAAGTGGTCAAACTTCCCGGAAGGTCACCCATCCTCACACTACTCCAGCCAGAGCATGCTTAACTTCACAGTTTTATCCAACCCCAGCACCACCTCACTTAACAGGGACTTGTTGATATATCTATCATATCAATCCTATTAAACCTTGTTGATGTCTAGGACTTTGTTCATGTTCATGAGTATATGAAATTTTGAAAAATATTTCAAACTTACCGGTCATATTACGTATCATTTTTTGAAAAAAAAATTCCAAAAAAAAAATTCAAAACCAATTATTTTGTCTGCTACTAGTGGCGCACCTAGCAAATGGCGCGCCACTAGTAAGTTTGAATTTTTTTTCCATTTTTTCCCCTCCAGATCTTAAAAGCCCCGTAACTTTTTTTTCTGTTAGGTTTTTAAGGATTTTGAAAAAATTTAACGGGGTTCCCCCAGTTAAATTCAGATGTAACTTTTCGAGTAGATGATTTTTCATATAAAAAACTTTTTAATCCGAGTTCGTATGTAAAAGTTATGCCCATTTTACAAATTCCAGAGAGATTTTGCAAATAAAGTCGGAATTCATATTTGTAAATTTTTTCAACAAGTAGACCACATATCACATGGGAAACTTATTTTCTTTTATTTTTTTGACATTTCCATCATTTTCTTTTTTTTTAAACTGAAAAGGCGGTCAGGGGGGTGCATTCGGTGGATTTTTTGTCAAATCTAGTAATGGCGCACCGTGTGTGTTGTGCGCCATTACTAGTTTAACTAGTAATGGTGCAGCACACACACGGTGCGCCATTACTAGTTTTGAAAAAAAATAAAAAAAATGAAAAAAATTTAGTAGTGGCGCACCGAGGGTGTGGTGCGCCATTACTAGTTTAACTAGTAATGGCGCACTATCCCCTGGTGCGCCATTACTAGTTTTGAAAAAAAATAAAAAAGTTTGTTAGTAGTGGCGCACCGTGGATGTGGTGCTCCATTAGTATTTGGACACTAATGGCGCACCAACACATGGTGCGCCATTAGTATATAGTAGTGGCGCACCACATGTGTGGTGCACCATTAATGTCCATATTATCTATAGCCCTTTTCCTAGTAGTGATAGGTAGATATAGTGGACTCATGTGGCAAAACTGGTTTAAAGGATTTTGGATGCACAAGTAGAGGTCATACTTGGTGCAAAATGAAGGCTAGCAAAAAGATTGAGAAGCGACCAACCAAGAAACGAATAATCTCATAAGAAAGAATTAAGCATAATTAACACCAAATAATGCACCACAAGTAGGATATAGTTTTCATTGCATGATTATTGAGTTTCATGCATATATAGGGAATCACAAACCTTAACACCAATATTCTTACTAGAGCACAATTACTCATCAACATAACTCACATATCACATCATCATATCTCAAAACTATTACTAAGAATCAAGTTTATTTTGTCCAATGATCTTCATGACATATTTTTTTTCTTTCTTTATCCTTCTTGGATATCTATCACTTGTAATTTTCATGTGTTGCTTTTCATAAGCTCAAACAAATTTAAGGGAAGATCATGAGCATAACATATTTTCTTTCTCTCCAAATAATTTAAGTGAAGCAATAGAGAATTTGTTCAAAATTTTACTAACTCTCAAATAAATCTAAGTGAAGCAAGAGAGCATTTCTTCAAAAATACTGAGCACACCGTGCTAAAAAATATATAAGTGAAGCACTAGAGCAAGTCCATTGCTCATAAAAATTTAAGTGAAGCATAGAGAGCAATTCTAACAAGTCATGACATAATTTTGGCTCTCTCAAATAGGTGTGTCCAGCAAGTATTGATGACTTAAAACACAAAATAAAACAAGTAAAGACACATATCATACAAGACGCTCCAAGCAAAAGACATATCATGTGACGAATAAAAATATAGCCTCGAGTAAAATACCATTGGTCGTTAGAAGAAATAGGGGATGCCACTCGGGGGCATCCCCAATCTTAGTTGGTTGCTCATTTTTGGATAATAGCTTGGGATGTCGGGGCATCCCCAAGCTTAGTCTCTTCTATCTTTCTTTCATCCATCGTAAGATAACCCAAAACTCGAAAACTTCAATCACACAAAACTCAACAAAACCCTTGTGAGATCCGTTAGGAAAAGAAAACAAACCACTACTATAAGTGCTGTGTCAAACCAATTCTTATTTTTTTTGTATTATATCTACTTTATTCCAACTCTTCTCTGGCAAAAACTCATCAAAGAAAACCATAGAGCCATCAAAATAAGCACACAACACAAAGAAGACAGAATCTGTCAAAACAGAACAGTCTGTAGTAATTTGGAAGTTTCGAATACCTATGGAACTCCACAAATTCTATAAAATTAGGAAGACCATTGTAATTTGTATATTAATCTTCTGCAAAAAGATTCGGGGGAAAATCTATTTTCTGTGATTTAATAAAATTATTTTTGTGAGCGCAAGGTTTCCGTCTTTTTCAGCAAGATCAAACAACTATCACCCCAGAAGATCCTAAAGGATTTACTTGGCACAAACACTAATGGAAACACAAAAAACACAATCATACTAGTAGCATAATTCTGTTAACACACAAGAACAAAAAGCAAACAGCAAAAAATAAATTTTATTCATTGGGTTGCCTCCCAACAAGCGCTATAGTTTTACGCCCTTAGTTAGGCATAAAGCAAGGATCTAAGTTTTGTCATCTTTGGTGCTAGATTCATAAGATGCCCTCATGATTGATTCATATGGTGGCTTAATTCTTGTTCTAGGAAAGTGTTCCATAGCCTTCCTCAAAGGAAATTGGAACTTAATATTGCCTTCTTTCATATCAATCACTGCAGCGATAGTGCGTAAAAATGGTCTACCAAGAATAATTGGACAAGACGGATTGCAATCAATATCAAGAACATTAAAATCTATGGGAACATAGTTTCCTAAAGATTTTGGAATTGTAGAAACACTAGCACCCAAGTCACACAAAGAAAAACATCATAATTTTTAATCTTGACTTTGATAGTAGGTTCCCATTCATCATGCAATTTTATAGGAATTGAAACTTCTAATTCCAATTTTTCTTCCAAAGCTTTCATCATAGCATCAACAATATGTTAAGTAAAAGCTTTATTTTATTTACAGGCTTGGGGTGAATTTAGCATGGATTGCAAAAAACAAAATACAATCAATCAAAGAGCAACCATCATAATTAAAGTCTTTGTAATCCAAAAGAGTGGGCACATCACTAGCTAAAGTTTTGACCTCTTCAAACCCACTTTTATTGATTTCCTCAACAAGATTTTCACCCTCCAAAATATCGGGACGCCTTCTACCTAAAGTTGACTCTTCTCCAATCCCTTTTTCATCAATCTTAATTTTACTAAACAAGGAATCAATAGAAGAAACACCAATCATTTTAAGATCTTCATCACTTTTGCGAAATAAATCACTAGAGAACGTTTTTTTCTAAAAATTCTCTTTTAGCTCTACGCATAGAGGTTCTTTTCTTACTTTCATCCATAGAAACATAAAGATATTTAATTGATTCATCTACTTTAGGCACAAAAAATTTCATCTTGAGATTTTCCACATCATGGGCAATTCTATCAACACTTCTATACAAATCATCAATCTTATTCAACTTTTCTTCTATGGAAGTGTTGAAAACCTTTTGTGTGTTGATAACTTTAATATTATTCTCAAAATCAGAGGTATTGCTATTATTATTGTAAGATTGATTTACATAGGAATTACCATAATTATTAGAGGAATTACTAATAAATGTCCTAGGATTAAAATTACCTCTATAAGCATTGTTGTTGAAATTATTGCGAGAAATAAAATTCACATCTATGGCATCACTATTTTGCTCAATCAAAGTAGACAAAGGCATATCATTAAAATCAATAGGAGAACTTTTACTAGAAACCAATTTCGTAAGAGGATCAACTTTTTCACTCAAAGAAGAAATTTCTTCAAGCGAATTAACTTTTTTACTAGTAGGAGCCCTTTCTGTATGCCATTGTGAATAATTTGCCATAATATTGTCATTTAATTTGGTGGCTTCGCCAAGGTAATTTCCATAGAAGTACCACCCGCGGTGGAATCTAAAAGATTACGAGAAACAAAATGCAACCCCACATAAAAATTTTGTATGATCATCCAAAGATTTAACCCATGAGTTGGGCAATTCCTTAGCATCATTTTCATCCTTTCCCAAGATTGTGCAACATGCTCATGTTCAAGTTGCATGAAATTCATGAACTGGGTTCTAAGGGAAATAATTTTTGCGGGGGGAAAATACTTAGTGAAAAAAGCATCTTTGCACTTATTCTAAGAATCGATACTATTGCAAGGCAAAGAAGAGAACCAAATTTTTGTAGAATCACACAAAGAAAACGAAAATAATTTCATCTTGAACACATCATTGTCCACATCTTTTTTCTTTTGCAAAGCGCATAATTCCACGAAGGTATTAAGATGGGAAGCATCATCCTCATCAGGAGTACCGGAAAATTGGTCTTTCATAACAAGATTCAACAAAGCAGTATTAATATCACAAGTCTTCGCACTAGTGGCGGGAGGAGCAAGCGGAGTGCCAATAAAATCATTGTTATTGGTATTTGAGAAGTCACATAGTTTGGTGTTCTCTTGAGTCATGATGACCACACAACAAGATTGCACTCAAAAATAGATCCAGCAAGAAAACGACGAACGGAAAAAGGGAGGCGAATAAAACGGCAATTTTTTGTGAAGTGGGGGAGAGGAAAACGAGAGGCAAATGGCGAATAACGTAAGTTGCAAGAAGATGAGATTTGTGATTAGGAACCTGGTTATGTTGAAGTTCCTCCTCGGCAACGGCGCCAAAAATTCCTTTTGATGTCGCTTGAAGCTATGTCGTTATTTCCCCAAAGAGGAAGGGATGATGCAGCACAATGGCGGTAGGTATTTCCCTTAGATATGAAACCAAGGTTATCGAACCGGTAGGAGAACCAAGCAACACAACGTAAACAGCCCCTGCACACAGAGAACAACACCTCACAACCCGAAGTGTTAAAGGGGTTGTCAATCCCTTTTAGGATACGGCGCCTCAAGATAGGCAAAGGACGGGAGGTAAATTTGTAGTAGATTGATAGATCGAACGCCAAATAAAATAAATAAGAATAAATTGCAACAAGGTATTTTTGTATTTTTGTTTTAATAGATCTGAAAATAAACGCAAGGAAAAAGTAGGTCACAAGGAAAATATATGAGAAAGAAGACCCGGGGGCCGTAGGTTACACCAGTGGCTTCTCTCGAGAAAAATAGCAAACGGTGGGTGAAAAAATCACTATTGGGCTATTGATAGAACTTCAAATAATTATCACGATATCCAGGCAATGAACATCACATAGGCATCACGTCCAAGATTAGTAGATCGACTCCTGCCTGCATCTACTACTATTACTCCACACATCGACCGCTATCCAACATTCATCTAGTGTATTAAGTTCATGGAAAATGGAGTAATGCATTAAGAATGATGACATGATGTAGACAAGATCCATTTATCTATTGCGGCAGATATGGATCCCGTATTTTTCTCCTTAGTAGCAACGATACATACGTGTCGGTTCCCTTTCTGTCACTGGGATCAAGCACCGTAAGATCGAACCCACTACTGGGCACCTCTTCCCATTGCAAGATAAATAGATCAAGTTGGCCAAACAAAAACCAAATATCGGAGAATAAATATGAGGCTATAAGTGATCATGCATATAAGATATCAAAGAACTCAAATGACTTTCATGGGTATAAAAATTTATGACTGATCATAAACTCGAAGTCCACCAGATCCCAACAAACACACCATCAAAAGACTTACATCATATGGATCTCCAAGAGACCATGGTATTGACAATGAAGAGAAAGAGATAGGAAGCCATCTAGCTACTAACTACGGACCTGAAGGTCTACAAAGAACTACTCAGGCATCATCGGAGAGGCACCAATGGATGTGGTGAACCCCTCCGTGATGGTGTCTAGAATGGATCTCGTGGTTCTGGACTCTACGGCGGCTGGATGAAAATTTCGTCGACTCCACTAGGGTTTCTAGAATATGGGGTATTTATAGAGAAAAGAGTCGGTCCAGGGGGCACCCGAGGTGGGCACAACCCACCAGGGCGTGCCCGGGCCTCCTGGCGTGCCCTGGTGGGTTGTCCCCTCCTCGAAACTCTCCCCAGGTGCAACCAGGGCCCGTTGTGTTTCTTCTGACCCTTAAAAAATCATTGTAAATTGGCGTGGCATTTGGAATCCTGCTGATATTGATTTCCTGCGATGTAAAAAACATGCAGAAAACAACAACTAGCACTTGACACTATGTCAATAGGTTAGTACCAAAAAATGATTTAAAATGATAACATCCAAGATTGATAATAAAACAACATGGAATAATAAAAAATTATAGATACATTGGAGATGTATCAAATGCTTCCTAACATGTTCATCACATTTCTTTTCTTTATAGCATGGACATTTGGACTTTTATATGGTTCAAAGCAATAGTCTAGTTTTGACATGAAGACTTTAATACTCAAGCATACCAACAAGCAACCATGTCTCTCAAAATATCAACACTAAGGCAAGTTATCCCTAGCCCATTATGCTCAATCATTGATGCATTCATGAAACACAATCGAATATTAGCTACACCCAATGCTCAAATATGATCATAGTGCCCCTTAGTTGGTGCTTTGTAAGAGAAGGTGGAGACTCAAATTCAAAATAAAAGTTTCATAAAGTAAATAAAGGCCCTTCGCGGGGGGAAGTAGGGATTTGTAGAGGTGCCAGAGCTCATAGCAAAATTTGAGGGATAATTTTTTTTTGAGAGGCATACTTTTTCCCACCAGCGAAAACGACTTAGAGCTCCCAATACTTTCCATGCCAGATACATCATAGGCGGTTCCCAAATAGAAAATAAAGTTTATTCCTTTTTCCACCATTACTTTCACTTTCCATGTCTAACCATATCCACGGGTGCCCTCCATACCAACACTTTCCAAGGAATTTATTATTTGACAACATAAAGTAAATTCATTTTTCATTTCGGGACTGGGCATCCCTAATACCTTTGACGTACTCTCGTGCAATGACAAGTGAATAAACACTCATCGTGAGGATAACACATCTAGCATGAAAAATATTGGCCACCCCTCATCGCCCCGCGAGCGGTAGTGCACACAAAAAGAAAATTTTATTTTGAAAATTAGAGATGGCACATGCAAATTTTCTTAGAACGGCACGGAAATACCACATATAGGTAGGTATAGTGGACTCATATGGCAAAACTTGTTTAAAGGGTTTTGGATGCACAAGTAGTGATCATACTTAGTGCAAAATGAAGGCTAGCAAAAGACTGAGAAGCGACCAACCAAGAAACGAAAAATCTCGTACCCAAGCATTAAGCATAAGTAACACCAAATATTGCACCACAAGTGAGGGAGTCCTGGATTAGGGGGTATCCGGATAGCCAGACTATATACTTTAGCCGGACTATTGGACCGTGAAATACAAGACTCAAGACTTCGTCCTGTGTCCAGATGGGACTCTCCTTTGCGTGGAAGACAAGCTTGGCGATTCGGATAATAGATTTCCTTCTTTGTAACCGACTCTGTCTAAACCCTAGCCCCCTCCGGTGTCTATATAAACCGGAGGGTTTAGTCCTTAGAGCCAGAATCATAATCATCATAGGCTAGCTTCTAGGGTTTAGCCTCTATGATCTCGTGGTAGATCAACTCTTGTAACACTCATATCATCAATATCAATCAAGCAGGAAGTAGGGTTTTACCTCCATCAAGAGGGCCCGAACCAAGGTAAAACATCGTGTCCCTTGCCTCCTGTTACCATTAGCCTTAGACGCATAGATCGGGACACCCTACCCGAGATCCACCGGTTTTGACACTGACATTGGTGCTTTCATTGAGAGTTCCTCTGGGTCGTCGCTGCAAGGCTCGATGGATCCTTCAATCATCAACAACACGGTCCAGGGTGACACTTTTCTCCCTGGGCAGATCTTCGTGTTCGGCGGCTTCGCACTGCAGGCCAATTCGCTTGGCCATATGGAGCAGATCGATAGCTGCGCCCCTGGCCACCATGTCAGGTTCGGAAACTTGAACTACACAGCCAATATCCATGGAGACTTTATCTTCAACGGATTTGGGCCTGCGCCAGGAGCACCTGACAGTCACAATGAGCACGGCTTAGACCTGCTGTGGGACAATGCTTGGGATATCGCCCCTGCAGGAGCCCCGGACCTAAATCCGGGGCAGATTGCGTCACCCGAGGACGGGTGGATGGACCCCGCCCCGAAGGCCGCACACCTATCGGCGGTAGAGCCGAACACAGACTTCACCCCCAAGGAAGCCTATGACACCGGACCCCCGGACACGTATCCGTCTGTAGGTTCCAGTCCGCGCACCCCCGAGCCCGCCGAATCTGGTTGGGCTCCGGTAATGGAGTTCACCGCTGCGGATATCTTCCAGCACTCGCCCTTTGGCGACACGCTGAACTCATTAGAGTCTCTCTCTTTGTCAGAATACTCTTGGCCGAACTATGACCGGCTCGAGTGGGAAGCAGGCGAAGAGGGAATTCGTTGCCCACCCACCACCCACTTCATTGCCACGATCGATGATTTGACCAACGTGCTTGACTTCGACTTTGAAGACATTGACGGTGTGGACCACGATGCAGGAGAAGAACAGGAACCACCGCCTACAGGGCGCTGGACAGCCACATCATATATATATATATATATATATATATATATATATATATATATATATATATATATATATACATATAGGTAAAATCCATCCTACCACCCGGTGGTAGTTACCCCACATATCTAATATACTACCATGTGGTACTATATATACTATTTTATTATTTTAAATATGTTCATATACTATATTTAAGATATTTCAAAGCAAGTTATATGAAAAAATTGCATATGAGCCCATAGTTTTTGTTATATTTATGAAATACGTATATATTTGTACGTAAAAAAGAGCATACTCAAAACATAGTACATACTACCTAAAAATTGGTATATATACTACCTAATCATTGTTATATACCACATACTACACGTATATACTCTCGGTTTCGATAAATACTACATACAACATACAAAACGCAAGTAGTGGTACTACCACTGCTTGTAGCAAACATTTGTCCTATACATATATATATATATATATATATGTATGTATGTATGTATATATATATATATATATATATACATATATATATATATATGGTGGACACCCCGAAAGAAACCAATGGCGATGAGGCAATGGAGGATAACCCCTCAAGGAAGAAGGCAAAGTATGAACATCATCAGCGCCGCCCCAAGCCCCGCCACAACAATACCGGCACAGCTGTCAAAAACAATCCAGATAGTGCCGAAGATGAATACAACCCCGATCAACCTGCCTTCGAGCATGCCGGACAGGCGGACGGATACTTGGAGAGGGACAACTACATGCCCCCCTCCGAAGACGAGGTAAGCCTCGGCGACAATGAATTCGGTGTGCCTGAGGATCCCGCGGAACAAGTTCGCTTTAAGCGACGGCTTATGGCCACGGTGAAAAGCCTGCAAAATAAGCAACAGCAGCTCTAAACTGACCAAGATTTGCTCACAGACAGATGGACCAAGGTCCTGGCCTCCGAGGAATACGGACTCGACCACCCCGCCAAATGGTACACACGGCACAATTCACTACCTCAACCTAAAAAGGAGAACCTAAAGCCCACACCCCGATGCCAATATACCACGGTCCGGGACAATACGCAGGAAACGCGAGGCAGCATCCACAAACCTCGACGCAATCGTCATAAGCATCAAGCCAAGGAAGTTGATACCGAATTCAGCGCCCCCAGTCCGGTCAGCGGAAAAAGAACAGCTCAAGCCCATCCGGCCCGAGCAGCATACTCGATCAACCATGTGAAATTCATGGTACCCCTAGAAGGCCGGCCAAGCATACCAACAGAGAATGTCGGATCCTCAAAACAAAACGGCAGGTCATGTACCGGAAACAATGAAAGGAGGTTTCAAACAACGAAAGACCGACCAAACATGGCAAGGTCAAAGGAAGATCCTCCACAGTACAAAAATACGGCTGATCATCTCCGATCACATCGACCGTCCGGACAACATCAACCATAGCAATTTAATTGCACCCACTATTGACCCAATAGTTTGTGGGCTCCATCTCACACGAGCCCCCACAGGCATAAAACTATCAATAACATCTTCTAAAAGATGCCAGGTGCAAAGACCAAGTTTTAGAGGCCCACCACACAAGTGGTTGTCTTCGGATCACCAAACAAATACCATGCCAAAGAATAAGTCTTCGGCATTGTCCCTCTATACAGTAACTACCACATACTATTGGGACGAACCACGTTGGCTAGATTCAATGGAGTACAACATTAGGCCAGTCCAATGTGACATAGTCACAATTATGGGCAAGGCCGAGCCCCACCCACAGAGTGGAAATCATATCGCTGCTGGAATAGTGAGTCGTGCCCGTTTATCAAATTTTGATTCGGCAGCCAACTACCCGGACACCAACAGAGGAGTCCGAGTTACTTTACGGCATGATAGCCTGGTTCAGCCAGGCTCCAATCAAGCACCCGCGGTTCAACCACAGCATGACATGCAGCTGCCTTTAAGCATTTGTCTTTACAGACCGATTTTGGCGCAGAACAGGACTGGCGACGTGGAATCAGCTCGGACGAACAAGGCGGGAACACATAATTAAATCCCCCCCACCAAAGGAGACAGTCCGGATACACTTCAGATCCACACATAGCCTCCTCCAGTCCGACCACGACAGGTTCCGCCAAAACAACTCTTTTCATAATCATAAACCGTATTCATATGCATAGACATGTGACCCTACTACAATGCATAGGCTTAAATAACACTTACCGGTCGTCATTCCTCATTGACGCCCTTTTTGTCATAAACGGCAACCATACACCGTGTTACGCCCCATTATGCCAGGGGCTTCATAATACTCATAGTATGGCAACAAAGTCCGCCCACCTTTCCGATCGCTCGGCACCCCGAACTTATAGCACTATATGCATCAGCTCCGAATCATGTCTTGGGTCATTAGTTGGGTTTGCTTGGCTCCCATGTTTTGGTACCTTACGTTCCGCTCTATCAGCTAAGGTAGCGCTGGGAGAACTACTGCGATTGTGTCCCGTTTCTTCTGGACGAGGACCTCAGTAGAGAAAGCTGAAAACTGACTGTCATGATACAGCGAGAGCTGGACAGCTGTTCGAGAGGTTGTAAAATCTTTAAAGATTTATTCTGCATAATGCATTATAAATGCAAAGTGCGACGGATCGGTCTTCTGATCAGGCGCCGATAGAGCCCCTAGTACGGTCTTCCGAACACCAGGGGGCGCGCCCACCATACTCGAATT
This sequence comes from Triticum aestivum, assembly GCF_018294505.1. Classification (NCBI taxonomy): domain Eukaryota; kingdom Viridiplantae; phylum Streptophyta; class Magnoliopsida; order Poales; family Poaceae; genus Triticum; species Triticum aestivum. Next base: position 52,840,843 of record NC_057801.1, on the reverse strand, counting down.
CCTATGGCTAAGTGAGAGTGATAAAGCCCTATAGTCTGGTTGCCTAGTTCATGGTGATGAACACCTCCTTCAAGGACCCAAAAATGGGATAAAGAGTGTTCAGGTATGTCCCGAACACCCCCGTATTTTTTACGTGGGGGTAGAAGCCGATGACTGGCCAACTCTCAGGATTTATATATACTAAAATGGCCGCACAGGAAGAAAAATGCTCATATAACAGGCAATAAATAATAACAGTGCCATTATTCCGCATTACAAAGGACAGCATAACTGCCTTCAGGGAAATATAGTGTCTTTGGTACACTGATCCGCCACAAGGCGGGCTCCTTTCAGGACACCTTCGTAATATAACTTGGGCTTGCGATGCTCCTTACCCTCCGGTGGTCCCTCCGTCATCAGCTTCTCAGCATCAAGCTTCCCCCAGTGCACCTTCGCACGAGAAAACGCCATGCGCGCACCCTCTATGCAAACAGACCGCTTAATGACATCGAGCCGAGGACAAGCACCACCAATCCGCTTCATGAGTCCGAAGTAACTGCTTGGAATTGGCTCCGCGGGCCACAGCCGGACAACCAAGTGCTTCATGGCTAGTTCGGCCGCCTGGTGTAGTTCGACCAGCTGCTTCAGCTGATCGATAAAAGGCACCGGATAATTCGGTGCCAAATACTGCGACCAGAAATGCTTCTCCGCAGACTTCTTCTCCTCAGTCTGGTAGAATTGGGCAGCATCTGATATGCTGCGTGGCAGGTCCGCAAACGCCCCTGGAGAAATAAGAATTCAACTTGTCGCTTAGAGTTCCTCCCATTACTACTTAAAAATGGCCTTGAGTACAAAAGGCCTTACTAGCCGCAACCTTCCGTGCCTCCTAACTGTCCTTCAGAGCACCTCGGGCTTCTTCCCGAGCATCATCTGCGGCTTGGAGAGCTTGGGCGAGTTCAGATTTTTTCCCTGCTAGACTCTGCTCCAAGGTCTCGTTTTTCTTCACGGCCTCCTGGAGCTCTTGCTCAGCTTCAATGACCCTGGCCTCGTGCTTCTCACGAAGAGCCTGCTCGGTGGCGGCCTTCTCGTTGGCTTCGGCCACAGTCTTCTTTAGTGCCTCAATTTCGGCACTCGCTCCTAGAGCATACAATACAAATATCTTCATCAGGCACAACTTCTAATTCGTGCTCAACTTAGCAAAAGGTTTTGACATACCTTGCTTGTCCTCCAACTACTTCTTCATGCGGCCAAGTTCCTCTTCGGCCCGTTCCAGACTTTGCTTTAGTCCGGACACCTCCGCATTATGAGTGGTGGTCATCTCTGCAGACGCCTGTTTTCAAACAAAGGGATACACGTCATTAACCGAGTCTCCCGCAAAGCGGAAAATTTGATCCACTATCCAGCTTTCTCTATCTTTCGCCGGATAGTGCATCAGGGGCTAGTACTCATACTATGACAATCTCCTAAAGGTTTCTAAAAAACATACCTCAAAGCCTCTTATCAGGATTCGTTCAGTCCGCTCTCAGCGAACTGAATCTTTTCAATTACCGCACCCATAAGGGCATGATGTTCATCGACGATGGACACGCTCCTTAGCGCTGTCGATAGGCCGCCCGGCAACTCTGCTTGGACAGAGGTTGCTGGCGGAGTGGGCAAGCCTCCCCCCGTCAAAGGCGGCTACTCGCCCGATCCTGGATCTTTAAAGGTCTCCAAGACCGTGTCCGGCTGCGGTCTAAACCTAAGATCGCCCCCACCATCGACACGCATGGGAGCCGCTGCTCCCTGTATCCGGCCCTAGAGATATGCCCTCCCTAGTCTGGGTCCCGCTGAGACGACACCTCGGTGTCGCACCTAGGCTTCAAGGAAGGGGCCTCTAGAGGCGTCTCGCTCTCCAGGGAATCTGAGCTCAGCGAATCCTCCGATGAGGACTGTCCGGCGTGGGACCTTGCCGGGCTGCACAAAGTATGGCGATAGTTAAACTACTACATCCTAATGACCCCGGGCACGTAGGTGTGTGCGGGTTTCATATACTCACGGCTTTACCAGGGGCTGGGCCCTAGGATCCCACTCCGGGCTGCTATCAGCAGTCGTGGTGGACGCCTCGGGGAGGGAACCTTTCCCCCTCTTTGGCGATTCGGACTCCAGGGATGAGGAAGCCGTCCTTTTCTTCCCTCCCCCTGTGGGGGACTCGTCTTCTTCCTCCTCCTCTTCATCTTCGGCGAAGGGATGGTTGCTGGAGTCTGCGGATTTTGTGTCCGAAGCATCACGACGATGGAGGCCACTCCGGGTCTTCTTGACCTTCTTGGAGGCCTCTTTCTTCGGCAGTGGCGCCGGACAGTGTATCCTCTCCACCTTTTTCGTCCATTCCTGGGATTATTGTAGAAAGCATGACAAGTGCGTTTCCCTCGGGACATGCCGGCTGAAACACGGATGGACAGAGCACATCAATGACTTACTGGACTTGCAGAGCGGGATAGTTGATACCCGCGGTCCTCGGCGGAGCCCGGCCACGGTTTGCCGGACTTGAAGAGCACCTTCTAGATGTCCTTGTGGGAGGAGCCGTAGAGCTCCCATAGGGTCTGGTGCTCGGCTGGGTCATATTCCCACAAATTGCAGGCTCGACGCTGGCAAGGGACAACCAGGCGAACTAACATCACCTGGACTACGTTGACGAGTTTGACGTCCTTGTCGACCACGCTCTGGACACGCGTTTGGAGCACTGACAACTCGTCGGATGAGGACCAGTTCAGGCCCTTCTCAGGCTAGGACTTGAGCCGTAGGGGGGCTCCGGATCTGAATTCGGGAGCAGCGGCCCACTTTTTACCGCACAGTTCGGTGATATAGAACCACTGCTGCTGCCACTCCTTGACGGAGTCATTGAAGGCGCCCATCGGCCATACGACCTTGGGCATCTTGGTCACCATGGTGCCGCCGCATTCGGCATGCTCGCCATTAACCACCTTGGGCTTCATGTTGAAGATTTTCAGCCATTAGACGAAGTGGGGCAAAATACAGAGAAAAGCCTCACACACGACGATGAATGTCGAGATGTTAGGGAAAGAATTGGGGGACAGATCGTGGAAATCAATCCCGTAATAATACATGATGCCGCAAATGAAGGGGTGAAGGGGAAGCCCGAGCCCGCGGACAAAATGAGGAAGGAACACGACCCTCTCGTGGGGCTCCGGAGTGGGGACGATCTGTCCCGCCGGTGGAAGACGATGGCCGATTTTCTTGGCCAGGTACCCGGCCTCTCGGAGCTTTTTGATATCCCTCTCCTAGACGGTGGAAGCCATCCATTTGCCTCCTGCTCCGGATCCGGACATCTTCGGAATCTCTTTTCGGTGGAGAAGAAGAGTGCTTGGGCGCTAGGGCTGGAGAAAAGGGGAACGGACTAGCGGAAGGGAAAGGAATGGGTAAAGAGAAAGAGACCTTATCTCTTTTTAGAGGCGGTAAAAGCTTTTTGTGCCTCCCCACTTGCCTAGTGGAACCCGCTCGTTCCCCATTCGCCGTGATTAGCGGTGCAGTTGGGCTACCCGTATCCGTGTTAATGAAAATCCCGTGATAAGGGGACATGATCTCTGCTTCGACAAAACGTGCCGAGGAAACCGCCTCGCAATATGCGGTTGTGGGAACACGGTTTGAATAATGACTCGATCATAGTGTCATGCCACATTGTCTGAAGTTGTTAGCAGATCAGATCTGTGAAATATCATTCTCTCCACGCTGGTATATGAAAGTCGTCTTGCAGATCCGGACATGATTTAAGTGTTCGGTAATTACTTTGAACTATTCGGAGATGGAACCCGCCTTGCAATGTCGAAGACAAACTGAGCGCCGGACTCATCGTCATTGAATCCTGGTTCAGGGGCTACTAAGGGAGTCCTGGATTAGGGGGTATCCGGACAGCCGGACTATATACTTTAGCCGGACTGTTGGACCGTGAAGATACAAGACTCAAGACTTCGTCCCGTGTCCGGATGGGACTCTCCTTTGCGTGGAAAAAAAGCTTGGCGATCCGGATAATAGATTTCCTTTGTAACCGACTCTGTGTAAACCCTACCCCCCTCTGGTGTCTATATAAACCGGAGGGTTTAGTCCTTAGAGCTAGAATCATAATCATCATAGGCTAGCTTCTAGGGTTTAGCCTCTACGATCTCGTGGTAGATCAACTCTTGTAACACTCATATCATCAATATCAATCAAGCAGGAAGTAGGGTTTTACCTCCATCAAGAGGGCCCGAACCTGGGTAAAACATCGTGTCCCTTGCCTCCTGTTACCATTAGCCTTAGACGCACAGATCGGGACCCCCTACCCAAGATCTGCCGGTTTTGACACCGACAACAACTAGGATATAAATTTCATTACATAACTATTGACTTTCGTGCTTGCATGGGGGATCAGAAACCTTAACATCAATATTCTTACTAAAGCATTAGTACTCATCAACATGACTCACATATCATATCGTCATATCTCAAAACCATTACTAAGAATCAAGTTTATTTTGTCCAATGATCTTCATGAAAGTTTTTATTCTATCCTCCTTGGATATCTATCACTTCGGGACTATTTTCATATGTTGCTTTTGATAAGCTCAAACAAATTTAGGTGAAGAACATGAGCATAATATTTCTTTCTCTCAAAATAATCTAAGTGAAGCAAGAGAGAATTTCTTGAAAAAATTACTAACTCCCAAATAAATCTAAGTGAAGCATGAGAGCATTTCTTCAAAAATAACAAAGCACACCGTGCTCAAAAAGATATAAGTGAAGTACTAGAGCAAATCCATGGCTCTAAAAATTTAAGTGAAGCATAGGAGCAAGCAAAGCATATTTTTTTGGCTCTTTCAAAAAGGTGTGTCCAGCAAGGATTCAACACCTAAAACACAAAGCAAAACAAACACAGACTCATATCATACAAGACGCTCCAAGCAAAACTCATAATATGTGACGAATAAAAATATAGCTCCAAGTAAAATACTGATGGTTGTTAGAAAAAAGAGGGGATGCCACTCAGTGGCATCCCCAAGCTTAGTTGCTTACTTCTTTTAATATTATCTTGGGGTGCCTTGGGCGTACCCAAGATTAGCCTTTTGCTAATCCTTATTCCTTCATCCATAGTAAGATCACCCAAAACTTGAAAACTTCATTCACACAAAATTCAACAAAACCTTCGTGAGATCCGTTAGTATAAGAAAGCAAGCCACTATTATAAGTACAGTTGAAAACCTATTCATATTTTATTTTTGCATTATATCTACTGTATTCCAACTTTTCTATGGAAAAGACTCATCAAAGTAAACCATATAATCATCAAAACAAGCACACAATGCAAACAAATCATAATCTGTCAAAAACAGAACAGTCTGTAGCAATCTGACTACTTCGAATACTTCTGTAACTCCAAAACTTCTGAAAAATTAGGACGACGTGAATAATTTGTTTATTAATTTTCTGCAAAAAGAATCAACTCAAATGCACTCTTCAGATAAAAATGAAAAACAATTTCGTGAGGGCAAAAGTTTCTGTTTTTCAGCAAGATCAAATCAACTTTCAACCAAATCATCCCAAAGGCCTTGCTTGGCACAAACACTAATTTAGACCACAAAAATACATCTAACCAGAGGTATAATTTGCTATTTATTGAAAACAGCAAGAAAACCAAAAAGATAAAAGATACAAGTTGGGTTGCCTCCCAACGAGCGCAATCGTTTTACGCCCCTAGCTAGGCATAACGCGTAGGATCTAAGTTTTGTCATATTTAGCCTCCAATTCTTTGATCGAACACTTAGGATTTTCCAAGGATTTGCATATAAATTCTCAGCGACAAAACTTCTAGGCATGAGATTGAAAAACTTATTTTTGCAAAAAGGGTCTCTTATGACTTCAATAAAATTGGAATGAATACTAATCATATTAAGATCTCCTTTATCATTGCTAGAAGTTGCACCCTTGTTTTTAGTGACTTGAGTAGTCTTACCAATTTCTACGGGAGTTTTAGCGGAAGCAAAAGCCGTACCTAGATTAGAAAAAATTTCTTCCAGTTTATCAATCCTCAACGGGCTTTCTTCAATTCTTTCATGAACTATAGTCCCCTTTTCTTTTAACAACTTAAAAACGTCTCTCGCTTTTGACCCAATTTTAGTAGCATAACTTTGCATTTTTTATCCAACTTTTCAATATTTTCTTCGGTAAGCATTTTCTTTTCAATAACATCTAGTATTTCCATAACATGCTCGAGAGTTAAAATTGTTTCATTAATCATGAGTGGTGGTGAAACCACTAAATTTCCCAAAGCATTAGAAGGACACATCAAGAAATTCCCACTGGTAATCGTATCAAGGACGAATCTATACCAAGTGGTGATGCCCACATAAAAACAACGAAGAAGAACAACACTAGATTGCTTATGGATAGATCTATTATGAGCATTGAAATCGTATATCAAGCATCTTTTAAATTCTCCCATCCCCTTTGTTTAACGTTAAGAACCTTGTTCTCTAGTGTGTACGCAATAGAGGAAGAGCTATCCATAATGACAAAAAAGTGGTGAACAAGATTGCACACAAAAACAGATCTGACGAGAAAACAGTGAACGAAAAAGAGGGTGAATAAAACGACAATTTTTTATGAAGTGGGGTGATGTCTACTATGCAACCTTCTTCTTGTAGACGTTGTTGGGACTCCAAGTGCAGAGGTTTGTAGGAAAGTAGCAAATTTCCCTCAAGTGGATGACCTAAGGTTTATCAATCCGTGCGAGGCGTAGGATGAAGATGGTCTCTCTCAAACAACACTGCAATCAAATAACAAAGAGTCTCTTGTGTCCCCAACACACCCAATACAATGGTAAATTGTATAGGTGCACTAGTTCGGCGAAGAGATGGTGATACAAGTGCAATATGGATGGTAGATATAGATTTTTGTAATCTGAAAATATAAAAACAGCAACGTAACTAATGATAAAAGTGAGCGAAAATGGTATTGCAATGCTTCTAAACAAGTCCTAGGGTTCATACCACTTGTGCAAGTTGTCTCAACAATAATAACATAATTGGATCATATAACTATCCCTCAACATGCAACAAAGAGTCACTCCAAAGTCACTAATAGCGGAGAACAAACGAAGAGATTATTGTAGGGTTCGAAACCACCTCAAAGTTATTCTTTCTGATCCATTGGGCTATTCCTATAAGTGTCACAAACATCCCTAGAGTTCGTAGTAAAATAATACCTTAAGACACACGTCAACCAAAACCCTAATGTCACCTAGATACTCCAATGCCATCACAAGTATCAGTGGGTACGATTATACAATAGGCATCACACAATCTCAGATTCGTCTATTCAACCAACACAAAGAACTTCAAAGAGTGCCCCAAAGTTTCTACCGGTGAGTCAAGACGAAAACCTGTGCCAACCCCTATGCATAGATTCCCAAGGTCACGGAACCCGCAAGTTGATCACCAAAACATACATCAAGTGAATCAATAGAATACACCATTGTGACCACGGGTATCCCACGCAAGACATACATCAAGTGTTCTCAAATCCTTAAAGACTCAATCCGATAAGATAACTTCAAAGGGAAAACTCAATCCATCACAAGGAGATAGAGGGGAGAAACATCATAAGATCCAACTATAATAGCAAAGCTCGCGGTACATCAAGATCGTGCCATATCAAGATCGAGAGAGAGAGAGAGAGAGAGAGAGAGAGAGATCAAACATATAGCTACTGGTACATACCCATAGCCCCGAGGACTACTCCCTCCTCGTCATGGAGAGCGCCGGGATGATGAAGATGGCCACCGGTGATGGATCCCCCCTCCGACATGGTGCCGGAACAGGGTACTGATTGGTATTTGGTGGCTACAGAGGCTTGTGATGGGGGAACTCCCGATCTAGGTTTCTTTTCGGGGGTTTCTGTATTTATAGGAATTTTTGGCGTCGGTCTCACGTCAAGGGGGTCTCTGAGTCATGCACGAGGTAGTGGGCGTGCCCAGCGGGGTGGGTCACACCCTCCACCCTCGTGGATGTCTCAGGACTCTTCTGGCCCAACTCTTTTACTTCGGGGGATTCTTTTGGTCCATAAAAAATCATCAAAAATTGGCACGTTAATTGGACTCCATTTGGTATTCCTTTTCTGTAAAACTCAAAAACAAGGAAAAAACCAGAAACTGGCACTGGGCTCTAGGTTAATAGGTTAGTCTCAAAAATGATATAAAATAGCATATAAATGCATATAAAACATCCAAGATGGATAATATAATAGCATGGAACAATCAAAAAATACAAATACATTGGAGACGTATCAAGCATCCCCAAGCCTAATTCCTGCTCGTCCTCGAGTATGTAAATGATAAAAATAGAATTTTTTATGTGGAAGACTACCTAACATATTTATCAATGTAATCTTCTCTACTGTGGCACGAATATTCAGATCCATAAGATTCAAGACAAAAGTTTAATATTGACATAAAAACAATAATACTTCAAGGATACTAACAAAGCAATCATGTCTTCTCAAAATAACATGGCCAAAGAAAGCTATCCCTACAAAATCATATAGTCTGGCTATGCTCTATCTTCATCACACAAAATATTTAACTCATGCAGAACCCCGATGACAAGCCAGGCAATTGTTTCATACTTTTGATGTTCTCAAAAATTTTCAATCTTCACGCAATACATGAGCGTGAGCCATGGACATAGCACTATAGGTGGAATAGAAGGGTGGTTGTGGAGAAGACAAAAAGGAGAAGATAATCTCACATCAACTAGGCGTATCAACGGGTTATGGAGATGCCCATCAATAGATATCAATGTGACACTACTAGGGAAAACCCTAGCAGTAGCGCGGTTATTTTGCCTATCAGTAGCGCGGTACGACGCACTACTGATAAGGCGCTACAGCTAACGTGTAGCAATAGCGGCTGTCATCCCACGCTACTGCTACACATGGCTAGCAGTAGCGCGCTTTAGGGAAGAGCGTTGTTGTTAATATCTGCAACGCTTTTTAGCAGGAAGCGCTACTGGTAAGGGAGTGCTACTGCTAACATTGTTCCCCTCGCTACTGCTAGTTTTATTAGTTTCTGTTTTTTTCTGCATATTTGTTTTGTATTTGAATAGGCTTTACAATAATCTTTAGCATATCATACACATACAAATGTAATCATAGCATATACATACAAATAGTCTCATCAAATCATGTCATCATCATAATCATCATCCAACACAAAGTGGTCTCTCATCATCATCTCAAAAATAGCGATACATGTCTCGATTACTTGCAACTACATCGTCATCCATCTAAACAATGATATACGTCAGAAGAGCTATCACTATGAGTGAGAGCGGAACTATGGAGTACATGAGTTCGTATCCCTCTCTCGCATTAGCGTGAACCTAAACTAACTACTGGTTGTCGCTTGGAAACCGGAAACCGGTACACCTGGGCCTGACACTCCGGCCACTCGTCGTATACTCCTGGCGTAGCACTTCTTCGCCATCGATGATCTATGCACCTGCATCGTCACATGAGTCGATGATATGCAACATATATAGTTGAGCAACAGAAAGGGACATACTTGGCAAAAATAGAAGCAACATATGAGAAGCATAAATAACAAAGTTCATCGTACCCAAAATGCCCTAACTAGAGTGATCTTCGCTAGTCGAGGAGGTGGACGGTTTAATTACATCATAAATAAAGTTTCACCATGCATAATTCAAAGTTTTATTATACAGAAAGTATGGACTAAACGGACACATTGTCATATATCGACAATCGCTCCAACATTTCATGCCATCCATCCATGTGAGGGAGATAGTCCTCGAGCTTAGTGAAAGGCTTCATGTCGAGACGCTGAGAGGCTACGCGTGTTCGGACGTCTTCCCGTGACATTTGTCCTTCTTCGTAGAGCATCCCTGTTTTTTCAACGACCTCCTTCATGATGATTTGGGAAAGTTCTCGCTGGATGTGACAGAACTCAGCTCGAAGTCGATGATCCTCGATATCTCCTAAGTCCTTTGCCCATCGCAGAATATGGGCATCGCTGGATTTAGGTGACATGCAAAGGTTCTGGTGATCCCATCTGTACACCAGCATGTGGTATAGGACATAGAATCCATCATTAAGAGAAACACTCGGTGGCTGGATGCAGCAGAAGTCGGTCTTATGGATGAAGGCAGGCCTGCCGTTCCGTGTCTTCTTTTCGTTGACCTCTCCACCCCATTTGTCGTAGTAAAAGATAGCACTGTCGAGAGCAGACTTGATCGGGGGTAGAGGATGATGAGGACGGCGCGCCTGCCGCTGCGGAAAATAAGTACACCTCAAATTAATTAGCCTCCACCGTGCAAATGTATGAATGAAATCGAAGGAAGGATATTCGCGCGGATGACTTACAGGGGATGATAAGGCACGAGAATCGCCTCCTTGTCCTTATTGGCGAGCATGAAATTGACGAGGTAGTCCCTCGCATACTCACAGTGCTTTGCGCAGACTGCCAAGAAGCCCTCGTGCATGAAGTACGGGTCAGCGACACAGATAAAAGGTATCTGCTCAACCCCGATGAGGTAGTTCATGTGCAAGGCATATAGAAGGACAAACATAAAATCCAGCTTCTTTCAGTGATACATGTCAAAGATGTAATTGAATTGAAGGAAGAACTTGTCCGCGGGGAATGTGTCGATGTACGACAATTGCCGCGGCACGTTAACCACGTAGAGTGGGTATCCTAGATTTTTTGAGGTGATGAGGCTTTCTCTGTCCGCATCACATCATCATGAAGTCTCCTTACATCGCTGAATCTGGCCCCTATCGCTGCTTCAGGTAGGATTGGTTCACCGGTGATATGCCATTTTGCCGCACTGGGGATATCTATATGGTCTTGAACCCGAGGTTGCTGAGGCGGCTAGATCATAGAAGCAGCTTTTTTTGCCTTTCCTCATTCTCTTCCTAGACTTCTTTGGTACCGGAAGGTTGTCGATAATACGTTCAGACTCCGGAGGCGGCAATTCAGGCACCGACTCATGACGCTCAAACCCTAAGTAGGCGCCCGTATTGAAATACTATTGAGTGTCATCGTCATCCTCATCCTCATCTATGGCGACGTCACCAACGACTAATGGAGCCTCTTCCTCACCCCCTCCGCTATCACCCAGCATGACAGTCGACGCTAATTGAGTATGTGAGGTGTTGATGTTCACACCTAACTGCGTGCTCGTGGGTGTGCTCCCGGCCGCCTCCAGACGAAGCAGACTCTTTGGCCACAACAGGACCCACCCATTGCAACAATCACCAAGCCGCCGCGGGTCTCGTCGTCATCCCCCACTAGTACCAGAGGAGCCAAATTCTCGTGGCCCGGTTTGACACTGGCCACGGAAACCTTGAAGACGTCCGGGGGGATCGGCCGGCTGTGGAACAATGGTTCCTTCGGCGCCATTATCGTTGCCTTCCCCCCGTCCACCTTCTGGTCGCCGATGGTGTACAGTATGGTGCACGGGGTTTCGTCGGCCCGCAAAGAAAAGTCTACGACATGAGACATCCGAAAAGCAACAAAAACGGGAGATTATACATTTATTGAAGAGGGCCGGTGTGACATATACCGTGAGGATGTCGAGCTCAACCAAAGACGAAGCACCGCCAAGCACGTCCGGTGTGGGAGCCTGTGCTGGAGCAGGTGCGGGAGCCGGTGCAGCTGCAAGTGCTGGTGCAACACTAGTCGAGCTGCTCCCCAAGAAGTCAACAAGGGGAAAGTCCGCTGCCTTTTTTTTCTGGATTTTTCCTACTCCAATTGAAAATGGTCGGAACCAAAGTAGTAGACATATCTGCAAGCACCTGTTTTGCGGCAGCTACCGCTGTTGCGACTGTCTCAAATGATTTCTTCTCAACCGCAATCTCAACCTTCTTATCGATGTTTTCTTCAGTTAACCTCCATATTTCCGTTCTCTCCACTGTAGTCTCACGGTAGTACTTCTTCCACGTGGCACCGTCTCCGACACCGTGCATGCGTCCATACGACGGTCGAGTCTCCACCGGGAGTCCTTTCAATATTTTCATCACCCGGTTGAATGGAGTGTCCCACTTGGGCCTCGCCAACGCCTCAGACGGTGAGTCGCTTTCGGCCGCAATCCTGTGCTGCTCTCTCTACAAAAGGCACAAGGATCATTTACAAATATGACTAACGTGCAGTTGAATTGATCAGAAACTAAAATTACCACCAGTCTCATGAACTCCCTCGTGACCGCGTTCATCTTGAAAACCTTCTTCACTAGGTCCCAATGGTGCCGGGCCCTGAGGACGTCACGCTCCTGCGGGACGGTGAACTCCGCCAAGGGGTCTGGGATGCCCAGACTCGTGGCTTCCGCGTCCTTCTTGGCCCATATGGACCTCTTCCCACTGTAACCATGACTTCCGAGGTGGTGGCACCCAATGTTCCTTCTGCTGAAGCCCCTTCATGTACTTCGAGTTTTTTTGGCAGCTTGGGCCTCGCAAGCTGCCTTGAATATTTGAAAGTGCTCTGCCGTGATTGTCGGATTATCCTTTACAATATTGGAGTAGGGTTCCTTTTTGTTGACGATCCGATATTTCACCCTTGATTTCCAGGCGGCCAACGCATCGCTAAACTTGGTCATGGCGTGTTTGTTTATCTTCTTCATTGCCGGGTCCTTATCTGGATCTTTATAATCCTTTTCATTCTGGCCCGGGAACAAGAATATCTGGTGCAGCTTCTTTAGGAGGGAGGGCCTCATATTATCTATCTTCTTTAGTTTCTCATCGATGATGGTGGCGGTTGTCCGTATGATGCAGCCTATTTGATTGTCGTAGCACGCGTGCGCTTCCTCGGGCGCGGTTGGCTCAAAATTGCCGTCGTCCACCTCCACGACCACCAGTCTAGTAGTCCTGAGCTTGTTAGGAAGTTGTTGCCTCTTTGCTTTCGGTTCTATACCGGCTCCGCTAGTCTCAGCACCGGTCTCAGTCTCAGCGCAGGTCTCGATGCCGGTCTCAGTCTCAGCGCCGATTTCGATGTCGGTCTCAATCTCGGATGTGACAGGTGGGCCCACAAACATCAACTCTTGATCGTCGGCTTCCCTCAAAATTTCTTCTGCCGCCAGGTAGATGTTGTCGCTGTCACCAGAACCCTGTCCTTCATCGTTGCTAGCCATGTTTCCTACAATTAAATCTAGTCAATTAATTCTAGACCTAATAAAATGAATAATGACATAAAAAAGGCCTATGCTTTGCAGGAACATTGACTCCTTCCCGGTGCGGCAAATCAAATTTAACTCGTTTTACGATTAATCTTAGAAATTATTATGCATTAAAATAGTGTTTATTCATCATCTAAGAAAACATCCGAGCTGCATCCATATCCGATAACATCCGTATTCACATTCATATTCATTTTGTAAATAGGAAAATGGAAGTGGTAAGAGCAATATCCGATCCGCATTCGATTCGTTTCCACCCATAGATGAACCCTAACTAATTTGATGCAACTAAAATTTGAAGAACCCTAGGCAGAGGTAGGGGAGGGGGAGGAGCAGGCGTGCTCACCTCGAGTGCCTGCGGCAAGGGAGGGGCAGGCGGCATCGAGGTCGGGGTCGGGGCTCGGGCGTGCGGCGGAGGGCGGCGTCGAGGTCAGGGTTGGGGGCGGCGTCGAGGTCGGGGTTGGCGTCGAGGTCGGGGTCGGGGGCGGCGTCGAATCCGGGGTCGGCGTCGAGGTCGAGGTCCGGGTCGGGGTCGGGGTGTGCGGAGAGCGACGGGAGAGCGCGCAGCGGCCGACGGGCGACTGCGGCGGCGACAGCGGAGGAGTTGGGATTTGGGGGAAGTGGTCGTGGGGAAGAACGAACCACGCGGTTAAGTCAGAAGTAGGAGTAGCGCGTTCCAGGAAGTGCGCTACTGCTAAGTTAGCTACAATGTGTTCCTTGATACGCGCTACTGCTATTCCTTTCTCCTTTTTCCCCTTTTTCATTTACTTTTCTTTATATTTTATTTTTTTTCCTTTCACCTTTTTCTATTTCTTTCATTTTCATTTACTTTTCTATTTGCTTTCCATTTAATTTTATTTCCATTAGCAGCGGCGCCTTTCAGTGTAAACGCGCTGCTACAAAGCAAGTAGTGGTAGCGCGGTTCGATGTAGATCGCTACTACTATGTGTAGCCTATCGGCTAAGCCGTGAGAATTTTAGTAGTAGCACTTTTATATTCAGGCGCGCTACTGCTACAATTATATCTGTAGCGCTATTTACACCAGCGCGCTACTGCTACTTAGCACCAGCGTGTTTTTTAACACGCACTACTGCTAAAGTTCTGTGTATAAGGTTTTCCCTAGTAGTGTTAAGTATCTTAAAGGTCAAACCAAGTTGAATAAACGGCATACTAAATGGACTGTATGCATTGAATCTTTTCTTTAAGTGATCAAGTGCATTAAGGTAAAGAAAATGTTATGGCAGATGTTGTTTCCCGCAACTGCATGTTAGTTACTCAATTAATGTTATTGGCTTTGAGCATGTTAAATAATTTTATGCACATGATCCTTCGTTTGCACTTACTTATGCCAAATGTCTTGCTAACACTTGTTTGGAGAACTGTTACCTCAAGAATGGCTATCCTATGCGCGCTAACAAACTTTGTATACCTGAGTCTTCTCTTCGTTTGTTACTTTTGCAAGAGACCATGGAGGAGGACTTATGGGACATTACGTACGTGACAAGACGTTTGCCACACTCTCCTTCAAGTACTTTTGGCCAAATATGTTCCGCGACGTTGCATGCTTTACCAACCGGTGCTCTACATGCAGCAAAGCTAAGTCACAAGCTCAATCTCATGGTTTACATATGCAACTTCATATTCCATATCAACCTTTGGAAGATATTAGTATGGATTTCGTGCTTGGATTGCCTAGGACCCAAAATGACAAGGATTCGGTATTTGTTGTTGTGGAACGATTCTCAAAAATGGCACATTTCATCCCATGCAATAACATAGGCGATGCTTCACATGTTATCAATCTTTTTTGTAGGGAAATCTTGAGGCTACATGGAGTGCCAAGGACCATTGTATCGGACGGCGACGGTCTAGTTCCTAAGCTACTTTTGGAAGACACTATGCGCCAAGCTCGGCATCATGCTACTATTCTCGACGGCCTATCATCCCCAAAATGATGGCCAAACGGAAGTCACCAGCTAGATGCTATATACTCTTCTAGGCGTGTTGATCAACAAGAACATCAAGGAGTGGGAGGAGGGCTTACCCATCACCGAGTATGCCTACAATCGAGCTCGACATTGTACTACTAGCAAGTCCCCCTTAGAGGTCGTCTATGGATTCAACCCGTTGTCCCCATTGGACATTCTCCCTCTCGCACTACAAGAATGCCCGAACATGGGCACAAGTGCAAGGGCAAGCTTTATCAAGAAGAAGCATGAAGATACAAGGTCCATGATCGAGCGTCAAGTACAACGCCTTGCCACCAAGCTCAACATCAACAAGACCCCAATGGTGTTCAGCCCGGGCGATCTTGTATGGCTACATCCCCGCAAGGACCGGTTCACCAACGAGCGCAAGTCCAAACTGTTACCTTGAGCCGATGGACCATTCAAGGTGTTAGCATGCTACAACGCCAACGCCTACAAGATCGAAATCCCGCGCGACAATTACAATGTAAGAGACATCTTCAACATCAAGGACTTGACTATATACCATGGTAATGAAGATCACGATCCGCGGACGAAACTCTCCTGGGGGGGGGGGGAGATGATGCTGGAGCATCCTTCCATCATCCCTAGGAACTGCAAACCAACACATCAATCACCACATGGGCCTATGACTAGATCTCGAGCACGCACCATTGAAACCAAGGTGAACTCACTCCTACTTGAAATAGATATGGACATTAATTAATCTTGGTTGCTACCTCACCAAAATATGCTACTTGTCATTAGGTACGAAGACCAACACCGCCAAGCAGCTAAGGGACACCCTAAAGGAGGAGGAGAAACACCCCCAAGGCCTCAAGGAAGAAGGAGACCAAGAGGAGCAAGACTACACCTCCCAGGCAACCCCGTGCCCATCAGCCCCCAAGATCTCGTGCGCACGGGCCGCCCTAGGAGCTTCTTTAACCGAGATGCACCACCCTGTGCGCACGCCCTCCAGACCCCGTGCGCACACCCTCTAGACCCCGTGCGCGCGGGCCTCCCAGGTTTCGATCAAGAGCGTCCTTTCTTGCTCCCAAGTCGTCCCCTTCCTTCCCTTTGCTATATATCTCAGGTCTAAGACATTTGTTAGGGTTAGCAAAGTATATGTGATATATTTAGAGGGCTTTGCTCATCCACCACTCCTCTTGGAGATCAAGGGCTCCTAGGAGAAGATCCCAAGTGGATATCAAGACTTTCTTTTGGAGAAGACTATCATCAAGACCTCACCTAGGAGTGGGAAGAATCTTACCTTTGTGCTTGTTTCCTTGGATTAAGCTTGTATTCTTGTGGATTTATGTGTTTGCTATTCTAGTGGGTGTGTGATTGGGTTTTGATTGAGTGAATTTTCCTCTTGTGTTCTTGTTGTTCATCCCTTCCCCCCCTCCAAGTGTGAAAAGATCCCTCTTAGGGTTCCACCCTACAACAGAACACGACAGCTCATCTCTCAAACTAATAGCAGCATCTGATCCAAGAGGAAACGTCGCTGGTATTTTGAAACTATCAGCATTCGGTGAAACTGAACGCATCTAGAGAGGTGCACCATCCACGCAGTCCAGCCAGAAACTTCTAGCAGTGTTTGATCATGGGAACGTCGCTAGATGTATGCATTCTAGCTGCATGCAAGACGCTGCTACATCATTTCATGTAAATATATGTGTTTCTTAATTAAATCTGAAGAACCTTTTATATATAGTTGTTGTGTTTGAATTAGATAGGTAAATGTAAAAATGGTACATACTATAAATCTATACAAATATGATATATACCAGATGACTGTCTCCTTCGAAACTATCATGAAAAAATGTTGTTTTTAAATATTCTGTTAAATTAGTATTATTTTTTTCAATTTTTGTGTTCATGAAGACTTAAGTACACACTAAAAATTATTTTTATACAAACTGGAAGGCAAAAGACCAAGAGTTGCGCTTAAAATCTTAAAATGCATAAATGATACCAGCAGCATTTGGTTCAGCACAAACGCGGCCAATATGGTTCCTAGCAGCTTGTACTTCCGTGGCAAACGTTGCTAACATAAATATTGTATGATATGTAAATGTAAAATGGTGCATAATACATATATTCAAACATATGTAATCAAATAAAATGACACTATGCCATCTCTCTCTCAAAACTGGACGCTTTGGCGCCCCTTCGAAATTACGTTCAAATCTTGATCACGTGGACATCCCTTGGGTTTGTAGAGGACGCATATCATAACTTACGAACACTGTGAAATATAAGCACATCTTCAACTGGTCATACAATAACCACATTTCGTATGCGCGGTCGTATGACTTGGTGGCCACGCAGGAGCATCTCCAGAGCGCAAGATGATGTTTCGTGCGAGCGCTCACGCTCATACGCGCTTTCATACCCGAAGTCTACCCTCACTAACAAAAACTCTAGAGTGCGAGACGATGTTCCGTATGAGCGTGCACGCTCGTATGATAGTGTGACGCTGGTCATGGCCTTCCAGAGCGAAAGACAGCGCATCGTACGACAATACCCGGTCGTATGTGTGCTCGTATGTCGGCAATAATACCCCCATTTAAATCATTTTGACATCCGAGGTCGATTGGGTAATTTTCTAATCATTATTTTCTTTCTAATTTCATTTAATTACCTTCGAAGATCCTTGACCAACAAATCTTTAGCGATCTATGTTTGTGTTGTTTTTCGATTGAGTATATGAACTCCTTTCGTATAGCGAATCGATGCTTTCATTTTGTGTGTTATTTTTGCAGGGACTTGGACATTATGCGGTGATGTGTATGGTATGGTACCAAGCATATGAAGATCCTTACAAGCCACTTGGTGGCTTCCATTCGATAAATTTCAACTTCAAGTGTCTGATAATATTTTTCCAATTTGAACCTTGCTCAAATGAAATTCGTTTAGTAATAAGTTTCTCACCTTAAGTGAGAACCCCCTTTTTAATTAGGCACATAGGAGCTGCACACTTTTGTTTCACGCTTTGTCTCGCGTACACATCATGCAAATCTGAGAGTGATGTCTTGGACATAGTTTATCAACTTGAGCGTGGTGCTTAGGCAGGTGAGCCAACCTTTATGAGAAAACTGTTTTTATCACTGGTATTGCTAATCCTTTGTGCTGCAAAAAAATATATATAACCCAAAAAAGCACAAAAATATTTCATTTTATTTTTAGTTTGTTTTCAACAGGTTCTATTGGAGGCAACCACCGGACCACAACAAGGAAAGCATAGAAGCATGGTCCATATCCATCCAAGGAGCGGTTATTTGAACCTCAACGGTAAAAGTGTTTTCTCTTCTCTTTCGTAATTTTCTCAAGTTTCGTATTGCAAAGTTCTAAGCATAAGGGAGATTATCTTTTCATGCTTAGGATCTTATGGAATGTTCATTACCATAGGGTTTTCGTGCAATCGTGTGTCCCACTGTCTTAACATGTTTGCTTTGCTTTAGTTTCACATAGCATGAAATCTTTTTAGCCTCTGAAGGACATTGCCATGTTCTTTCATCAAAAATCAATAAAAGAGTACTTTGAACGGTTTCCTTTCTTTCGCCTAATAACTTAAGTTGGGGACTCTAGTGGTCGCTTGATTAGTGATTGAATGACTATTGAGGCTTTTTGCTGATGAACCCAATGACTTCGGTTGATCCGGGAAGCGTAACGGGGTTATCCCACCCCCCTCGGGGTACTTAGAGTCTTATGCAATATGACACCGTGATAATATTGTGTATTATTCGAGTTCTCGATGACTAATGCGAGTTCAAAGCCTTTACACATTCTTTTATCTTATTTTGCTAGCCTCTTTGGTACCGTGCATTTCCCACTCTCACATGAGATTTTGTGCATATATGCTTCGCTGGTACATCCCAGTAGGAGGAATTTATCTTGTTGTCCTACACATAAAAGCCAACATCTCCTCAAACTGCCCATAACTACCTACCAATGAATTTTCAAAGCCATTCTGAGTATATCACCTTGCACTACCATCATTTTACATTACATGACTAGAGGCCTGTTTTTCATTTGCCTTGCATGATCATAATATGGCTAGCTCGATATTTTCATGGCTTGTCCATTTTTTGATACCTATGCTATGTTGGATCATTGCACACACTGGTACACTGCTAGAGGCATTCATCATATAGAGTTTCTCTCATGTTTTTAGTTTTAAGTTATGATTACTCCAATTGAAGGGTGTCAATAGAAAGTCATCATTGTAAGGTGTTGCTTCTACCAGAGAGAGAGAGAGAGAGAGAGAGAGAGAGAGAGAGATCAAATAAAGATGCACCATGCAGGTACCACAAAAAAAGAAAAAAGGAAAAAGGAAAGAAAGAGAGAAGAATAAAAAGGGAGGAAGAGAGAAGGAGAAACACCATTATTCTTTTTAGTATACACTAGTGCTTCAAAGTACCACCACTTCATGCGTAAAGTAGAAAGTTCCATGAGTTTCATGTTTCATACTAGTGGGGAATTGACATCACAGAGCATGGCTTGTGTATTCTGATGACGAGCATCCTCAAAAGCTCGAGGTCTTCATGAGCAAGCAAGTTGGATGCACCCCCACTTAGTCCAAAGGAGAGCTTTCACATAGTCATATCTCTATGTGCATCCTAGTTGCATGGTGATCCCTACTGCATGCGTTGACATCGATCATAAGGCCTTCTCCATTGCCTAATGGTTAGGTGCGTTGATGCAAGACTTTGTTAGTTTTCTACTTTCAACGCCCAATCATTGTTCTATTTTCCCCTTAAGTGCGAGGCATAGGCTTGCAGTCAACTCTGCATAGGTAGCTGGATGTTTAGTTAACACAGACATACAATCTTGCTATTGTACCTTGTATGCCTTGGATTGGTGTTTTTGAAGCGATCGTTGATGCATAATTTCTTTTGTTGATGACCGACATAGTTGTGTTCCTTACATAATATTGACATTCTCTCTAAACCTTCGGCAATGAGAATTTAGGCTCCAAAAAATTTCTCTTTCTTAATCTCCATGAAAATGGAACTAAGAGGATTGCAGGTATTACTCTCATGCTAGCTAACTTTTGCTAGCTTGCATGAAAGATATGGATGCACATTTGGACCTTGGTTTTCAATGCCCGCCTTAGAGTTAGCGACAATGAGCTTATGTAGTCAATCTTTTTACTCGAAGTTGAGCAAGGTTTAAGCTTGGGGAGGTTGATGGTCCATATTTTACGCATTTTACTGGTCATTTGTTGCACGTTATCTTCATGCATCAAGTTCATGTCCCATTGAGCCAATTACATCTCCATATGAATGATTTCTAGATTTTACTCTTTGACCGCGAGCATTGTATAATGTTTTTTCCTAGTTGGGTTTCATTACTTTTCTCTGTCTTTGTTTGTCTTGTAGGTGATGTCGACTTCCCATGCACTTAGCACGATGAAAGAAGTACAAACGGTGGATACCCGGGACCCCAAACTTAGCCATTTCAAAGAGTGAAAAAGCATTTTTCTAAAGTTCCCCAAACCAAGATATAAAATCAAAAATGGATCAATGTCATTCCTATGAATCAAATGAGCCCAAGAATGTCAAATTCCGAGTTTGTAAGAAGAAATGACGGTCGTTTTACCGGAAGAGGACAGAGCCAAAGACAACGTTCCGTACGATTGTGGCTGGTCGTATCGGCTGAAGCACAAACTTCACCAAAAAAGTTGCTTCTCCTGATGGGATTGTTCGTGGATTTCATCCCCTGTTTATACATATGACTTCATTGGACTTCAAGGGATATTTTGGGAGGTGATTAGGCTCACTTAGAGCCCTTGCATCAAGGGAGAGATGCTACATCAATGAATGATGCTACAAGAGAGCTCTTATATATACACCATCAACCCTAGCTGCAATCATCATCCTTCATTCATCATCTCATCTCCATGTACATCCGTCGTCCACACACCACCATAGTTGCAACCTTGAAGGAGACCAAAGGGAGCCGCCGTCGTCGGGTTGCGGCCATGGGCCTGGGCCGCCGCACCACCATCTCCATCATCCACCGCGCCGCCGCCATACCACCATCATCATCCATTCTTCCTCCTCCATCATGGTCTTCGTGATGGGTTGTAATAACTCTTGAACCCCTTTTATGTGATGGTATTTGAGTAATTGTTGGCTATGGGTTGGTCGATTAGTAAGTGGTTATTTGATATGTGTTGTCTAATTATGCGTGTGGCTTATTTTCCTTTGCTTATTTAGTGATTGAAGATGTTCTTTCTATTAGCGTAATTGGAGACATCCATCTCCCCAGGCCACACATGAAGTAGATAGATGGTTGTGCAAACTGATAGATGTGTGATGTGACAAGTGCAAATATATTGAGGGGAACACAGTTATTCTAGGAGTCACGGTTGTCCATAGAAATTATTCTATGATTCATGGTCGCCGATGTGGGTATGGGACAAGAACTAGGACGAATGAGTTATATCAATATAGTGCGTCTTGAGATAATGTTATGTAGGGGATCTCCTGTCGTGGGAACAATTCCGACAATAATAAGGGATACGGTAAACGAGCATGATCTACGAGATGCAAGTGGGTGACATAGTGGTTTTAGCGAGTCCGGGCCTCTCACGGTGGAGATAACAACCCTACATCTCCTCCTCCGGAGAGGCTTTGTTTTATCTGAGTATGTATCCGGAGATTACAATGTGTGTGAGAGAGAGGAGGACGGATCCCCATGCATGAGCTAAGTCCAGAGACTAGAGAGGAAGAGAGAAGTAGAAGAAAAGAGCCCCCTGTCTAAGTGTGGGGTGGCTTATATAAAGTGTGCCACCCCGTCACTTCTTATGTTACAAAGTGGGGGCATTAATGCCATAACTCAGCCTACTACTAAGATGATGCTTCGAGTGCCTTCTCGACTGTTGGTCTTCGCATATCCGAGTGAGATCAGGTACTCCAAGTGGAATGAATTAATTCGAGCGGAGTGCTGAGTGGTTGTTGCCGTTCGAGTGACTTGATGGTCATCCGAGTGGATGGTTTGTCGATTGTCCGAGTGATGCTCTGGGCCCATCTAATATGTGGACCCCATGCTTTATGATCTTTGACCCTTCGTGGGCTTACCTATTATGTGTGTCCCCAACATCACCCACCTGGTGTAGACCACTGTATCCTACAATGCAGGTACCAACCTAGCCATTACGTGGCATGGTCATCCATTCCGTGGTAGGAGCCGAATGAGCCCGTACCTAGATGCCATCAATCTCATCTAAAACATCACATGCTTCTCATAGTTTGTTTCCTCTATTTAGTTTAGTATATATTTTCCATTCTCTCTATTACTTAGTTTAGTTCTCCCCTTTTACATTCCCTATCACCCTACTTAAGTGAAGTATTTCCAAACTCTAGTTTGGGTGTGTGTGTAGTTGTATTAAGTGACAATGCCACTACAGGGATTGTGGTGCCATCCTATTCGC
This sequence comes from Triticum aestivum, assembly GCF_018294505.1. Lineage (NCBI taxonomy): Eukaryota > Viridiplantae > Streptophyta > Magnoliopsida > Poales > Poaceae > Triticum > Triticum aestivum. Next base: position 52,818,242 of record NC_057801.1, on the reverse strand, counting down.
TCCCCGTGGAATTGACAAATCTTACTTATCATGAAATTGCTACATAGCCCTGTGCACTTGCAGGTCATCACTTATCATGGCTGCCTCGTACTTCGTGGCCTTATTGCCATTGGTCTGCATGTTAACGAAGAAAAGATTGAGCCACATTCTGAAGTGTGGCTCAATGCAGAGGAATGACTCGCAGAATGTAATGTAGCAGGCGATGTGAAGAATGGAGTTGGGGGAAAGATGGTGTAGTTGAAGGCCGCAAAATCAGGCAAGGCCTTAGAGAAAGGGGTTGATAGGAAATCCAAACCTTGGAGAAGGTGAGAGAAACAAAGATGAAGCTTTCGCCGACGTGGAGCTCGAGAACCCCGACGGAGGATCAAACCATCGTCCCTTTGACGAGCGGAGAACGCGCTTTGGTGACCTCAGGCGGCGGGATGTACCCGGCGTCCTGGAGCGCGACGATGTCCTCCTTGGTGGTGGAGGGGTGCCATAGCCCCCTCATGCTCATGGCCTTTTGGCCTTCTTCGGTTGCCATGTGGACACTCACTAGACGGCCTCCCTTTGAAGACTTCGCCACCATAGCGTGAGCATCTTCTCCAGCCATCTCTTGAAGATGGAAGGGGGAAGTGGAATCTGGAAGCTTTTTCCGAGGCTCTTATTTTTTGGGCACTTGAGCTCGAGGAGGACGAAGGTGAGAGCGAGATAGGAGGCGTAAAGCCAAATCTCACTCACCTTTTATCCTTTTATGGGCAAGTAAGAACATAGATTAAGCATGTCGCATGGGAGTAATTTCGCAGGTTCCCCACGTGATGTGCATTAAGTGTGCGCAAGAATCGAGAGGTCTATTGATAATTCTGTTACATATTCGGAGCATGGTCCCTTTATTGACTAGAGGTGCCCATGGTAGCGACCTCGAACCGCGTTTGCACGTTATGATTGTATATGAAGTGAAAATGGATCTACGGTGTGGGTGATAATTTGGGTTGGTCATTGCTGTCAGAGTAGGACTGGACCGTCATCCTCGTCAGAATGCTAGAAGACGTCACTGTCAAGGCAGCTCTGCGTGGGAACCGACCTCGAATCCGAAGTGTTGTTTGCGGAAGATAAAAAGTCCCATTAAAAATGAATATAGAGAGGGGCTCCTCGGATGCCTGAGGTATACCACTCTTCGGCTAGAGTTCGACTATGTTGGAAAAAGTAGATCAAGGATTTCTTGAAGCAGCTTGCAAGACCAATGACTGAAGAGAAGGAGCAGCTCGGAAGGACAAACGGACGTCCTCGACTTGAAGACCGGTTTAGGGGCTAGTGATGGTGTCCTGGACTTGGGGACGCTAGCCACATCGGCTCCCGGCCATATGGTCCTGGTCGAGACCCCCCCCCCCCTCCTCGAAGATTATTAACCGGTGGGCCATGATGGAGGATTCCGAAGACTTTGCGCATGCTCCAAGACTTAGAGGTTGTCGTCGTCATGTTTACCCTTAGATGTAGTTGACATATGTAAACCCTAGGCACCCCCTAGTGTCTATATAAGCTAAGAGATGAAGACCATAGACGACAACTCTCATACACACACGATCTCGAGGTAGATCTTCCTATACTCTATATCCAATCATATCAATACAAACAAAGTGGGACGTAGAATATTATCTCTTCGACAGAGCCTAAACCTGGGTAAAACATGTGTCTCTGTGTTACCATCGTGCCAAGAATACCAGCTCGGGACCCCCTACCCATAATCTGCTGGATTGACTCCATCAAGGCCAACAAGTGGATGACATGCTTGGACAGGGTAGCAGCACGGGCCCATAGACGACCTACCCGGGCCAACTTCCAGTGGCTCACAATACCCCTCGTACATGACACCTTCAGGGGGGGGGGCTCGGAATGTCTTCTTGGTCGATTAGTTGTACATGGATCATGTCCAAGTATCTGTGAGCCTATAGGGTCCCACACTTAATGGGCTTGGAATGGAGTTTGGATGTGATCCATCTCCTACTTGGTCTATTGTGCTAATGGGCCTTTAAGGTAGAAGCATATTAAGAGGTCTATACATGTGAGAGGTGGGAACATTAGGGTGATGCAAATGGTTGACTGAGAGACAAACCCTAGCCACCACACTTTCTTCACCCATATTGCGCCTTTAGAGTTAGCAACCCGACGCGTTATGTTCTAGTCCTTGGACGTGTGGATACATAGGAGGCGTTGCACATAAGGCGCTTGGGCGGACCGTTCATGGGATCTACGAGAAGCTATACGCGGGATACTGATGAGGGGTAGCACGACTACGACGGCAATGAGACGCAACATCAACAATCTTCTGTTGCACTGCTCGTCGAGTGGTAATTCATATGGTTCTATGGTCGATTAATTGCAGGGTTCCTAGGATGAGCACCATTGAATTTTTTGACTTTCCCTAGCTTAAGCTATGTGTTCCCCAACAAACTCATATGCTGATTTGCAAAACCAATCAAGTTGAAACTTGACATTTGCATTCCCTTGCTGCATGTTATCACAAGTGAAAGGAACACATTGAAACCTAGATCTTGCGATTCACATAACGCCATGCATTCCCTAAATCCCTCCATCTTCCACTCGCGGTGGTCTTAGCTCCTAGCTGCTAGCTCACCCGCTTCTTGTTGCTTTCGCATAAAATCTAGTGCACCTCATCTCCTCTAATGCTCTTATCTTTGACCTCAATGTGCTGGCCTGAAAACGTAGTTGGTGTGACATGCACCTCTTTGGACTAAAACAGAGCCAAGCCCCCACTCAACCCATCACTACTGACATGATAGCACCCTTCAAAACAAAGCCTTGATGCTAAATTGCTCACTCTTTCCCTCTCGATCGTTATCTCCGACAGAAAGACCAAAGTGGGCACTTCTAGCCTAACAAGTATGTGAAGCTCACAAGTGTTGCCGGGTTCCCAAGCGTTGACTCCATTTTGACCAAAATAGAATATTTTGCAATAAGCAATATAAAAATAATAAAATAATTCAAATGGCTAAAATTTTATTGTAATGCCAAATAACCAAAGATGATCTAAATAATCATGTTTAATATCAGATGCTCGGTATGAATAGCTGGCACTAAAATACAGGGAAGGAAATGAGCATAACATTGATATATAATTGTTGGTATCGGTTTGGCTTCGAATATGAATATGAGCCAACATTTATAAATTCATATCAAATACTTAAATAAATAAAATCTTTGTCCTAACAAAATAAGAATCATGAGACACACGCTTGCATGCACGTCCGCAATCACCAACGGGGGGTTTATAATGTTGACTAAATTCTTGCTATCATCAGAGGTGCTAATATTCCCAGATTATTAGGCCGCAGTATAACTGTGGACATTATTCTGCCAACCACGTGATATTTTGATGCGCCACATGAAAAAAATATGTCACGCACTAATATAATATGAACCTGACATATATAAAATAAAAATATAGCACATTACTATTGAAATATTTGATGTAAACTCCATTGACCAAACATCCCTTTTTAGCACATTGACAAAAACAACCAAACTTGAAGGAGTAGTAGGCTCGCTGGCAAGACTAAAGCCCTTCATAATTACATAAGGAAGGATTAGTGGCCGAAGCCTAGGCAACGAGTGAACAGTCGACCATCTAATTAACCAGCACTGATAATCATCCCATGTCCATAACAAGGTCCCGCAAGGATCCGTATTTGTTTTTATACACTAGACAGCACACAGGCGCAAGTAGAAGATTGAACGGAAGCAAATTAAAGCATGAAGGGGAAAAAACCGTATTTGTTTTTATACACTAGACAGCACACAAGCACGAGTAGAAGATTGAACGGAAGCAAATTAAAGCATGAAGGGATAAGTATACGCAATGCACAGCTCATAGGAACTAATGCGGAGATGGACGGTGGAGTTTTGTTTCTGGAAGAGACCAGCGTAGAACCGAGTAGCATGCAATCCATGCGCACCAGAGGATGACAAAAGGGGAAATTACATGCACCAGCTGGAAGTATATATCCGGTTCAAGGTTACTTGGTGAAGTGTAGAGGACAAAAATCGGTGCAGGAAAGCTTACCCTTAATGTCTTTATTTCGTTGGAGTAGCATGAAGGAAGAAGATAAGAAAAGGAGGCATCACCTGGCACAAAGTAAATGCAACACGCAAAGGAGAATGGATGTATTAGCATACAGAAAACTGAAAAGCTCTTTTTAGCTGGATCATTACATGTGTTACACCGTAGAGCAGGGAAGGGGTCTACACACACCGGTGGCTATGACAAGTGTCATGCCATTCAAAAAGATAGGAACTAAAAGAAGCAACTAATTAATACGTATTTATTACAACTAATTAAGATGGTATTTAAAGTATGCACATCGGCCCCCCTCCCTTTCGTTCTTTGAATTAATACCTCCAAACAACTTTACCATACCACCCTAGCTCTTTTTTATTTTCGACCAGGGCAAAAAGAATGTTGCCCACATGTTTTATACTATAGCCCTTCATATATAAATTTATTCACTCGTTGCACAACGTTTTACAAGCATTTAACCATGTCTGAATACCCTTGAATATACAACACTTCTGACCCATATATCAGTGCCCCCCCCCCCCCCCCCCCCCCCCCCACACACACACACACATCACACTTGCCATGTTCTCAAGACCCGCCCATATATCAACATGTCCCATCCCCTTGCGGAACTAGCATTCGAGCAATACCTGAGCCAAAAACTAAGCTTTTATGTCTACCATAAAGCGTATCCCATGCCAACGCATAAAAATAAGGCTTAATTGAAGAAATGTTATATAATTTAAATATTGAACTGGTAATAAAATGCACCAGCTAATTGTCCGAGACATACGGAAGGGAAACTAATGGCCCTGAGGTCTTGCGAAATAGGAAATCACCTTAAACATGTGGATAGTTTGTGACATGCTATATATGCATACAAAGGAACAACACTTGTGAGACCAACCAGTGGGGAGCGCCTCACCACTTCGACGAGTAGCGAGCCTTTCTGGCATCAGCAGGGGCATCGCGGAGGCAAATGCACATCAGATGTCGTGTGTGACCCAGCCTCGTTCGATGGCATAACGAGCAAGACAAAATGGGTCGCTCGAGTGTCCGGTCCAGTAAATTGGCTGATCAATTAGCTCATCGCCCGCACTGCTTGCTCCTCTATGGGCTAGAGTTAGCAGACTGAGTTTGGACCGGCTAAAACAGATTGAGGGATTGGTCGGTTATTAATGGTTAGGCTAGTATTTCTCACGGCATGCCAGGTCAAGTCTCTAGGCATATGATGGGTAAGAGAACTTCCCGGCGCCCGATCTGTGGCCATGGGTGCCCAAGGCCCATCTCGGCCCTCCCTTGCATATCATGTTCCAACAAACGGCAAGGCCTGTTTGAAACCGCATGCGCGTGCAGCATACTTCATCGCCCAGCTAAAATATTTTGCTCGTTGTTTTCGGCCCATATAAACCCTCTCTTCTCCCCCATTCACATATTGTTCTTGCTACTTCCCGCCAAATACCAACATTTTACTTCCTCTCCCATATCAATGTTCCAACAAAAGACACATATCAATGTTCCAACGAAAGAGGCAAGGCCTTTCTGAAACCGCATATGCACGTGTCATATGTATATACATCAACCCCCTCCCCTCCCCCCCCCCCCCCCCCCCCCCCCAAAAAAAAAGAAAATCACGGTAGCCCTTTCCCGCTCGTAAATCAATCCACTCCCTCCCCATGCGCAAATCCTGCTCATCATTTCCCGCCCATATATCAATATCAACCATCTCCTCACATATCACTGCTCTGATGGAAGGGGCAGGTCATGAAACCGCAAGCACGTGCGACGTGTGCCTATAAATCAGTCCCAACTCAGATTTCATGCTTGCAGCTTCCCGCTCGTATATCATCTCCTTCCCTTCCCACTTAAATATCATGGTCGTCATTTCCCGTCACCTCTTACATCATGTTCCTACAAAGGGGTAGGGCCTGTCCAAAACTGTTTGCACGTGCGCCATATGAATATACAGCATCAGCCCCCGGCTCAAATACCATGGTTGTTGTTGCGCCCTGGAAAGTATCCGGTGCTCCAATGTCAAAAAACATTTTTAAATATTACAAAAAATTCCGGAAAAAATGAGAATGTTCACAATGAATGTCACTACCTCCCCTAAAAATTTTAGGTCCAAAATCGAAATGTACATTGAGAAACAAAAAACAGAAATCCATATCTGAATAGTGTCAATGTTGCTTTTGTCTCTTCTTTACACTATTCATGCTAGATTTCACATTTTCGTTTCTCGATGTGTATTTCGAGTTTGGAACTGAAATTTTTAGGGCTTGTAGTTACATTCATTGTGAACATTCACAAATTTTTTTGATTTTTTTGAAACCTTAAAGAAAATATTTTTTGACATTGGAGTACCGGGAGTACCCCAAGGTTGGGAGCACCGAATACTTTCCCTGTTGCCCCCACCCATATATCACCCCCCTCCCAATCACATAGCACACTCACCATTTTTACCATGGATGTAAAACGGCCGCAGCCCTTGAACATGATTACCCAATAGAATCAAGACCAAACTGCCACACTTGTTTTTTTTTCGACGGAGGACCAAACTGCTACTTCCCACCTCTGGGCAAGCTTCACTCGAAGTGGAAATTCTCAGAACTGAAGGACACACACTGCGAAACTACCTGCAGAGCCTCCTATAAAACCCACCCAATCCCCACCGTCTGAAGCACCCTCCGCCACTTCCCCCTGTTGCTATCTTCCACCGGCAGGTGAAGCCGACGGTGTCTTTCCTTTCATCCCCCAAGATGGCAGCGAGGTAGTGGGTCAGGTGGGAGGAGGAGATCTTGCTGGAGGACGATGATGAACACCACACGGAGTGCTTCTACCTCCGCTGCGCCCCACTCCTGGGCGGTGTTGTGAGCGAGAGGGATCTGGCGGTGGTGGGTAAGTATTGTCCGGACCCAGCCCCCGGGAACATGGTGTACTCGGCGGACCCGCAGTTCCTGCGGTTCCTCCAGGAGGGAATAACCTGTGACTCAGTGTTGGCTATGGGGGTGACGGTGCGGGTGGAGATCACCCAACTCAGCTGGAATTCCAGGAAGGAGGTCATCGACTGGCTCAACTTGCTCATCTCAGGTATTCGATTCAATAAGCCATACAGATCTTGTGTACGTTCTCCTTTTTGTCCATTCATGTCCTAGTGGTGAATTTTTTCTGGTGATTTTAGATCAGGCCGCTAGAATTAAGTTTCACTATGCATCTCCGCCACTATCCCGTACGTCATGCTTTTGTTCCGTCCAGGACAAGGGATCTGTGGGATATCTTTTGTCTAATCTAATAAATAGATAGATCTACTCCTCTTTTGTCAAGACGACAAGTAATTAACTTGTTAGATATCGAGGGGCCTATGTTCTATCGTGGCTAGTTTGCTAGATCTGGTTTATGCCTTTCTTTCCTTTTACTTTTGCGTGTTTGGTTAACTTATGTGTTTCCTTTAATTTGTGTTAGTCTTGTCAGGGCCGTCTTCAGAAATTTGAGGCCCCTGTGCGAAAATGCAAATTGTGATCCTAAAATTTCAAGAATACTCGGTTTTTAAGAAAAGAAATTTTAATAAATTCAAACACTGTATAAATTATAGGCTAGTCAAGATAATATAACAAAAATAAACGACCTGAATGTTAAACGAGCAACTATCTTGGAAATCTTGGTGTGTGTCAATTTGATTAACTAACCTACTTCATATATCCCCTAAAAAAAGTTGGTTGATGAATTGATGCATATGCGCACAATATACTAACTAATATGATTATTCAACAGCACACAAGATAGTCCAAATTTAATGGATTCAATTTGAGCGCACCTGTTAGACATATCGGTGATGGCCTCACCTTTGGTCTTGGCCACCCGCTGCTTCAACTTGTGTGTTTTGATTTGCTGCGACTTTCCGAGCGACCGGCGGCTACCGGAATCATGGAATTAGTTCTTGATACGAGAAGGGCTATGAACTGAGCTGTGTATCCGGGCAGGAAATGCAGCAATCACTAAAGCAAAAAAAAACAAAGCGAACGAAGCAATAAAAAACGAGACAAGACCACTAGCCTAGGTCTCCCTGCGGAGGCGGCGCACATCTGTCAGTTCGTCTCAGGAAAGATCGTAGATTGATCGATGGATCGGTAGGCTGTGTAGTAGATCGGGACTAGGGCTCGGTTCAGGACATATTGGAGCAGGCCCAGTTCGAGGGAGCCCGCGACTAGATGCGAAAAAGGGCCCAAAACAAATAATATACAGACATTGGCCCAAAACAGGGGGCCCCTAGAATTTGGGGGCCCTGTGCGGTCGCACAGCCCGCACATGCCCTTGGACGGGGCTGAGTCTTGTGAGGCCAATATGTGGAGAGAGGTTAATTTGCTTTAACTTATGTGTTTTCAGAAAGCAGCGGCCAGGCATCCAATGGAGGCGCTGCTAACCCGGTGAATTCAGTGCCTGTGCAAGAGATCTGCATAACCAACGAACAGGCCCCTGTCCCTGCTATCGACGAACAGCAAGTGATCGACCTTACCATGTCTGACGACTAAAGTCAGTAGCAGAGGATATGAAGTCTGGCATTTACTTTCAATCGTGAACTGTTATTTCTCAAAGATTTCGCGCATTCGCTTCTTGATGCGTGCTCTTTCAGATCCATTCTCGACAGAGATCAGTTGTTTGTACTTTCTGAATTTCAAATAAGTGAGACATTATATTCCTAGTCTATTTTACTCAGCTTTGATGTCTGTTTACTTGTCAGAAATTCTTGTTTTTTCTTTCTTCCTGGAATACACCAAGCTTCCTTTCTCAAAAAAGGAGGAATACACCAAGGGGTTCAGTCCCTCTTTCCGTTGGTCCCCTTATTTTAGGATGAGGATCGAGGAAACAATATACATTGAAATACCCATAATAAAGCAAATCTTGAACAAAAATATACGAGTTGGACAGAAACGTGCGACAATTTCTAGCAATATTAAGTAGACCCAGATTGTTTGGTACCAGCGTTATTAAGTACTTCTAGCTAAGAATCGATGTGCAACATGTGTGTGAACCTATTAGTACTTCTGTATATAGGGCGAGTCAGATTATTTGATCCGTATCTGATATGATTGTATGCTGCCACAGATACCCATACAGATCGGCCTGCTCATCTGCATCTTTATTTTGATAATAATTGGCCGTATGCATCATTCTGATGCAGAGGCCGGGGATTTCCCCCTTTTCGAAAAAAAATTTAGAACATCTCCATTAGGCGGTCCATATGTAAAAATAACTAACTATTGGATCTTCGAAAGCAAAAAACAGCTCTCCAATAGATGGTCCATATGCAAAAAAAAATTACATCTCCGCCACCCGGAGATGTAAAATACAACACCTCGCGGTGCAAATTTACATCTGCGGAGGCAGGAGATGTAAAAACCGCGGCCGCGGCCGCGTGCAATCGTCCAACCGGCCTTCAGTTCATTTCCCCCTTCTCCCTCCCGCCCGCCACCGCCCCGCCGCAGCTCCCCGACGCCACCCCGTCGCAGATCCAGCCTCGTCCCTACCCCCACCGCCGATTCCCCGCCTGGGCCGCCGCCCGCCGTCATACAGGCGGATCGGGCCATCGCCGCACCATGCTGCGCCGGCCCCGTCGGCCTCCGCTCCGGCTGCCTCCGCCGCGCCCCGGCTCCGTCTGCCTCAGCCCCGCCCGCCTCCGCCCCGCCCCGGCCCATCCGCCTTCGCTCCGGCCTCCGCCCGCCCCCGCCCGCTGCCACTGCCTCTCTTCGTCCACCTCCTCCCTGTGCCGCACGCCGCCACCCGCTCCCCCCTCGTCCGCCACTCCGACCTCTCTCCACCCGCCGCCGCCCCGACTCGTTCGTGGGTCGGCACGTATCCCACCGCCGATGAGGCCACGCGTCCCTACGACCTGGGGGTGTGGCGTGCCGAACGGCTGAAGACGGACCTCAACTTCCCGGAGATCGAGAACCGGGTGGTGGCGGAGTGGCTTGTGCCGCAGAGCATCCAGATGGAGGAGATGCCAGCGAAGAAGAAGAAGAGACCAGCGGTTGTCGTCACTCCCGGCGAGAGAGACGATGCGGCGATGGCTCGGTTTGCGCGGGAGCATCCCGAGTACGTCCAGGCCGAGCAAGAGCTCTACTAGAAGCGTGATGCCGAGTAGAAGAAGAAGAAGGAGGACAAGGCTGGCCCCTCGACGGTGATCCCCATTGAGTAATCGTCGGAGGAGGACGAGGAGTTCTGGTGGCTCTCGGATGACTCCAAAGAGTAGTTCTGCTAGTTTAAATGTATGTCTTCTATGTTTGAATTTGATGTTTGAACTAAATTGAGATGAAGTAGTAGTTGGTCGTTTTCAGATTTTACATCTTTGTTTTGGACCATCTGTTGGAGTTGCTCTTTTACATCTCCGTTTCGGACCATCTGTTGTAATTGAGCCTTTTTTGAAAATGTAAAAAACACTTTTTGGTGATGTAAATTTTTATATCCCTTTGGAGCACCAAAATATACATAATCTATTGGAGATGCTCTTAGCAAGCACCAGTCATTGTCTATTCGGTCTCAAGCTAGCTATGCTGGTGGAGAACTGGGTTGTTGATTTGGATGGTGATTTTTCCTTATGGTCTTCTACTCCTCTTCTTTGACTGCTTATGGGAACATCATGGCGATGAGCCTCTCCTGGAAGAGCAGGTTCGCTACTGCTTTGCCCAACATGAAGTGCAAAAATAAAAATAAAAACATGTTGTGATCTGCGTGTGTATTTTCAGATCAGAAAAGAGAAAAATCACGTTTACTATAACATAAAATATTTATGCATTAGGCAAACACAAATTCAGTATATACTACGCCTCAGAAAAGAAGCCTTATGCATTTTGTTTGATGTCAACCAGTGCAAAGTTTCACCAAGTTTACATGAAAAACTATCAAGAAGTATGATGCCAAATTAATATCTTTAGATACTCGATTAAATAAAATTGCATGCTACATCTATGTAGTATTGTAGTTGTTGATGATTTTTCCTACGAACTTGATCAAACTATGCACCATTTGACTTCAGACAAAATGTATTTGCCTTGTTTTTAGAGACGGAGGGAGTATAGTACTATATAATGGACTATACCTGATAATGACATTAATGTACATTTATAGAATCGCAAGTGTAAGATGCATCTTGAAGAACTAAAATTATTTATGTATCAGCCACCTTGGCTGCAAATGCATTATCGTCTTTACACCTTAAACATAAGCCTTTTTTGTGGGGCACCTAAAACATAAATCTAATATACATCAAGAACATACAGGTTAACTACCTGATGCATCGCAAAAACATATAGTATATGTTATGAAAGTTGTGATGGGAAAATGGTGCATTATGCATTTGAATGATATCAAGTATTAGCTAAATGATTCTGACTCAGATGCACTCTCGAGATTTCTTATCTAGATACTTGGTCATGCATGTACTTATAGTCGACATATGAGTTCATTAAAATCGAAGATTTTATTGGATTAATGGAGACAAGTTGTAACTATGAAGACGGTAATTGTTGAACAGAAATAAAAAGAAATTACTCAGCATTTTTCCTTTCCCTAGGAGATATGGAAGTGAAATTGCATTTAAATTACATAAAAGGAAAATCAAAACATGGCATGATGAAAAATAATGATAGAGCCATATATGTTTTAGCAATCAGATGATACCTTTTTATGGAAACATTCCCTGAACCATTTAGCCAATGAGAATTAAGCGGTAACATGGAATTATTGGAATGCAAAGTGTAAGATGAACATCCTACATTGTTTAAAATCCACAAAACTTTTATTTCATTTAATCACGAAGAGGATCTGTTGAATGGAACAACCATGTTTTTTTAATGGAGCCCTGCTGCAATCTTTATATGTATGCAAAGAAAAACAATGTAAAACGAAAACCTCCAAGTGCAACTCTGTAACTTTCAGGATCATAAATGTGAGTATGAAACTAGATTGAAGATGATGGGTTTAACCTCAAATTACAGAGGCTACTTCATCTTTATCTTTTGTGGATGGGGGCCTATGCCATGGAAGCACGAAGATGATCCTGCTCCTGAATCTTTGCCAACATCACCATCGAAGGACCAAGCATGAGTATATGTGTAATGGCACCCTCCTAAGAGAAACTCGAACAAATTCGCTATTTTCTCGTCCCACAATTTGATATAAGAGCCGCCCGTAAAAAAAATTGCGGTACCGCGAGGCCTTCGGCGGAACAGATCCTGTAAACTTGCCCCACAAAATTTTGCAGGATTTATTTGCAGGATCTGTTCTGCGTTGGAGGCCACACAGTACCGTAAAAAAATCCAGGGCTTTGCTAGTTCATGATTTTTAAGAATATAAACTTAATAGAATCACAATATAAATTAAACTTATTAATGGTCCAGAAGGCAGATCACAATACAACAATCATCCTCATTATAAAAAAAATTAAACTCAAATAATTAATACGACAACAAATGGTTCGGAAGGCAAATAATTGTTCAAATCACACATGAATACATATAAAATTTATTGAAATAAAATGGGAGTCTTGTCTCCCATACAGTCGTCACTAATGTTCAACAAGATCATCACGTAGCTAGTAGTGCGTCGCTTCACATCGCTACCAACATCATCACGTAACAAGATCATCAAGTTTAAATCCTCTCATCTAAGGATCATGTTGTGTAGAATTACACATGCAAACAGGATTTTTCTGAGGGATTTCTTATCCCAGTAGTGAGCAGGAACCCGAACAATGGCAAACCGAGTTTGCAACACACCAAATGCTCTCTTGATATCCTTTCGGCATGCTTCTTGTGCTTGGGCAAAAAAAAATGCGCTTCTTGGTTTTGGGGTCACTTATGGTCTTGACAAATGTTGACCATGGAGAATAAATAATGTAGGCAAGATAATACCACATGGTATAGTCATGTCCATTGACGGTGTAGTTGCAAGGCGCCACTTTTCCACTAGCAAGCTAAGCAAAAATATGAGATCGCTGCAACACGGTTGATATCATTGAGAGTCCCGGTAATCTAGATGATGTGGAGATAAGAATACAAAATACTTTCAACGTAAGGCCTCGTGGAGACGCAAAAAGAATACTATCAGCAAATTGAAAAATGCGGAAGGTGTTTGGGTGGAGGACAGAAGCAAGCTACAAGAGATGACTTAGGATTTTTTCAAACATCTTTATTCACGGGAAGAAGGAGTTGACCCTAAAGTGATAGTGGAGTGTATGAGAGAAAGGGTGACCCATGAAATGAACTCGTCTCTGACTAAAGATTTCGCGGAGAAGGAAATCAGCGATGCCCTCTTCCAAATTGGTCCTCTAAAAGCACCCAGACCCGATGGTTTCCCAGCTAGATTCTTCCAAAGGAATTGGGGTACGATCAAACAGGATGTGGTGAAGGCGGTGATGGAATTTTTTAAGAATGGGATCATGCCGGAGGGTATCAATGACACCGTCATCGTGCTTATTCCAAAAAACAAAAACCCTGAGCAGTTGAAGGACTACCGCCCCATAAGTCTATGCAACATGATCTACAAGGTAATCTCGAAATGCATGGTGAACCGGCTAAGACACCTCTTGGATGGGCTTATTTCTGAGACACATAGTGCTTTCATTCCCGGCTGTTTGATCATGGATAATGCTACGATTGCCTTTGAGTGTTTCTATAAGATTCAAGACAGCAAACAACCAGCTAGTACACACTGTGCCTTCAAGTTGGACTTGGCAAAAGCTTACGACAGGGTGGACTGGGGCTTTTTGGAAGCAGCCCTACTGAAGCTAGGCTTTGATAAAAAAATGGATTGGATGGGTGATGAGTTGTGTGAAATCAGTGAGATATTCTGTCAAGTACAATGGTGAGCTTCTAGAACCATTCGCATCGGAGAGGGGGCTCCGTCAAGGAGACCCCTTGAGCCCCTACCTTTTCCTGTTCATGGCTAAAAGTTTATCATGTTTGCTAGACAAAGAAATCCGTCGGGGCAAGATTACGCCCCTGAAAATTGCCAGAGGGAGCCCGGGGATTTCGAACTTGCTATTTGCCGATGATAGCTTGCTCTTCTTACAGGCCTGTGAAGAAGAGGTGGAGTGCGTAATGCAGGTCCTCCACAGGTTCCAGAAGGGCTCGGGCCAACTGCTTAGTAACAACAAATGCCCAATCCTATTCAGCAAAGTCTGCCCAGAGGCAACGCAACAAGGAGTCAAAGATACCCTCCAGATATCCACTGCCACTTTTGAGAGTAAGTATTTAGGTCTCCCAACCCCGGAAGTGCGCATGAAAGACTCTTCCTTCCAACGAATAATGGAGAGGTTTGCCAAGAGACGCACAGACTGGTCGGAGAGATTCGTGTCATTTGCGGCAAAAGTGACCCTAGTTAAGTCAGTACTGCAAGCTCTCCCTACTTACTGCATGGGGGTATTTAAGATGTAGCGGGGGTTCTATGATAAGTACGAGAAGCTGATCCGTGATTTTTGGTGGGGAGAGGAGAATGGACATAGGAAAGTCCACTGGATGTCGTGGGATCGGATGGTTAAACCGAAGAGAGGTGGCGGCATAGGATTCAGAGATATGAGCCACTTCAATCAGGCTTTGCTTGCTAGACAGGCTTGGAGGCTGCTATACAGGCCGGAGAGTTTGTGCGCACGCATCCTGAAATCCAAGTATTATCCGCATGGAGAGCTTATTGACACGGTTTTCGCCTCGAAAGCCTCCCCGGTTTGGCGCGGAATCGAACATGGACTAGAATTACTCAAGGCTGGTCTGGTTTGGAGAATAGGTACTGGAGAAAAGGTAAAAATTCAGAGAGACAATTGGTTTCCAAGGAAGGAGGGGCTCAAGCCAGCCAAATTCATTCGGCGCTCTAGGATAAGATGGGTTAACCAGCTGATGATGGCCGACGGCAGTGGATGGAACTCAGACCTAATACACCAGCTTTTCTATCGTTTCGACACGGAGGCCATATGCAATATCAAGCTCCCGAGGACGCCGGTGGAGGATGCACTAGCTTGGCATTTTGAAAAATCAGGTATTTTCTCAGTCCGGAGTGCATATAGGTTGGCGGTCTCAATCCAGAACCAAGCTAGTCACTCAACCTCCAGTTCCACAAATGAGGCGGAAGACCGTAGTGTTGGGGATATAACTACGGAAATGTTAACGCCCACACGTGTGGACGTTTGCACATCGCCCACACGCCTCCATCACCACTCATTTTGCCACGTATGAATAGATGACATCAGTAGAGTTTTTTTTGGTTTTCGGCTTAAAAATGTTGTATCTTCTAAATAAAAAAGCGAACTAAAAATCTGTTTTCACCATTAAATCCGTCTCGACGAGATCTTCAAAACTAGACCCCATGTTGATATGTTTCGACGAATTTTTTTTGCCAGAAGTTGCCACGATGTTTACACTGCAGTTGCCATAAGGCTTAAACTAAAGTTGCCATGTGGCAATTTTAGTTTGTAGATCATGGCAATTTTAGTATTTTGATGATGGCAACTCCAGTACTTTGACCATGAAAATTATTTTTTGTATGAACCATGGCAATTTTACATGCATGTATCATGGCAATTTTAGTTTATGGTTCATGGCAAGTCTAGTTTCTTAATTCCCCATTTTATAAATGTCAAAATTTACTTTTAAATGTAGAAGAAAATAGCTGAAACATATCATGGCAACTTCATTGTAAACATCATGGCAATTCATATGCAATAGACATGGCAACTTTTAATCCAAATCTTTTTCATCAAAACATATCAACATGGGATCTAGTTGCGAAGATCTCATTGCGAGGGATTTAATGGTGAAAACAGATTTTCAATTGGATTTTTCGTTTAAGAGATAAAACATTTTAAAAACTGAAAATCCAAAAAGATTCCTGCATGCATGCATGCAATGATGTGGCAATCTGTTTACATTAGAGACGTGTGGTGCGTCTCCCTTCCTGCCACACGTGTGGCAGTTAGCGCGACCCTATAACTATTGGTATGACCCGCCCAGGAGGGGCCGGGTTATAATTGCAAATATTTTTGAAGCCCAAGACCCAGGATACAGATGGCGGTTTAGTTAAGGGCCCAAGGCCTAGAGGCGACTTAAGGCCCGTAGTGATAAATCACCATGTATGCGTGACTTGTATTGTACGGCAAGAATAGTTAAGAGACCGAGCCAGACATTGTTTATGAGTCGGCCGGGACTCTGTGAGCCGCAGGGCATCGACATCCGTATATAAAGGGACGACCCGGCGGCGGTTCAGGACAAGTAAGATCAATTCGAGAGCTAGGTCAAGCGATTCGCTCCCTGGTTATCGAGACATAAGCAATCCAACTCAAAACTGGATCGTAGGCTTTTACCTTCACCGTAAGGGGCCGAACCAGTATAAACCTCGTGTCCTTTGTCCCGATTAACCCCTTTAAGCTTCCTAGTTGCGATGGCTCCACGACTAAGTCCTTTTTGCTAGGACATCTGTCGTGACAATTCCACGATAGTTGGCGCCCACCATGGGGCCAACGCACGGTGGATTTGAGTTCTTGAAGGGCAGCTTCGAAGGGCTCAAGGGATACGTTGTCGGCCGGATGACCAAGAGTCGTCGCAGCAAGCTCTACATCAATGACGCAGGCTGGGGCCCCGACGCCGGCTCAATTGAGTACGGGTACCGGGCCCCTTCGGCGGAATTCACGTCTTCATCGGCAAGATCGGCGAGCCTGGCCTTGAGCCGGACATCTGCACCAACCTCGTCGAGACGGCTCAGCGTGCGAGACCCGCCCAGGCTCCACCTGCTGTGAAGCGTGCCTTCGTGGGGTGCATCCATGAAGGGCTCTCTGAAGGGTCTACGTCTGGCAGTGAGATGGCCATCTACTCTGATGGCGGGTCATCCACAGGTGAGACAGATTCGTTGTATCAACTGCAAGATGGCGGGTTTGGGGGCTGTTCCGATGGCAGCAGCATTCCGGATTGCTTTGAGCCGCCGAGCAGGGTTGGAATCTTCATGGCCGGCACACAACCTATCCAAGACTCCACAACTGCGGCAGCCATGACCTGCGGATCAGCAGCAGCCGGGGCAGGAGGCCCTATGCGCTCGCCGGCTCAGGTGTTGATTGATCTCACAGATAAGCTGACCACTCTGTTCACCGCCGTGGTCAACCCGACGGATGAAGCTCGACATGATGCGGAAGTGGCACAGTTAAAATTGGATATGATGCAGGCTAAGGAAGACCTAGCAGCGGAAGATGTCAGGATAACCGCAGAGCGGGCGACTTTGGATGTTCAGGCTCAGCGGATTCAGGCACAGACTTTCCGGCTCATGCAAGATCAGAACGCATCTAATGAGGTCATGAGAAGACATCAGAAGACTCAGTCTCGACTCCCTCCAATTTATACTCCTCGAACCCTCTTTCACACACCTGGTGCAGGGCCCAATAACCCGTTGTGGCTCTCCCCGCGGACTGAGGCAGACCGGGTTGCAACACCCGGGGTCGGGGCGCCGGTTCAGCCACAGGTGATGGGGCCTCCCTGCGTGAACACGGCTCCACCTCAGTATGTACCAACACCTCCGGGTCACTATTCTAACCCGTTGGAGAACATGATAGCGGCGGCGGCATGGCTGGTGGCTCTCCCAATTGATGGCGACTCTCCGGCGGCGGTTGAAACCCGCCGGGTTAGAGAACTTCTTCAGACGGCCTTAGCACAACAGGAGGCGTACTCATACAGCCGGGACAGGATCCATTCGACCCCTCGTCCAAGCCGAAGCCCGATTTATAGCAGGAACATGGAGTCAGCAGCCGTTTCAAGCAATGTCCGGCGTGCCATGGGACTTTAACTTGGTAGATCAAGACAGAATACGTCAAGAGGCTGAGCGGGCGGCGGCTCAGCAAGCGGCTGAGCAGGCAGCTCAGCTGACGGCTTACCAGACATATCCGGTTTATCCAACGACTTCTACCGAGGCAGGTCTGGCCACCAGGACCGGAGGTGTCCCCTGTCTAGTGTCGGCTCTACGTAACGAGTGCTTGCCCAAGGATTTTAAGGGACCTAGGTAGGTGCCGAACTACACGGCCGACTTACAACCCGGGGCATGGATTGAAAAGTTACGAGATGGCTATGGAGTTACTGGAGGTCAGTGATGCCGCGATGGCCAAGTACTTTACCATGATGTTGGATGGGACCGCTCGCACTTGGTTGAAAGGCCTGCCACCTAATTCAATCAGTTCATGGGCGGAGCTTAAAGCCCGGTTCATCCAGAATTTCAAGGATACGTGCAAGCAGCCCATGTCAATTGTGGATTTGATGAATTGCAAGCAAGAGAAGGGCGAGTCTACAACCCATTGGGTGCGCCAGGTTAAAGCCATAATACATTCATCTAATAAGATGGATGCCGGCTCTGTAGTCTTAATATTGGAGAAAAATTGCCGTTTTTTGCCTCTGAAACAAAAGCTGGGGCGGCTCAAGCGTGATTGTAATGATATGGGCATGCTGATGGCGGCTCTTGTCAAGTACGCCGACTCTGATAGTACCAAGGATCCCGAGTCTGATGATGATAAGACAGGGAAGGGAAAGAAGAACAGCAACGGCAAGGGCCCTCAGCACAACCCGGCAAATCAAGGAGGTAATAAACGTAAGGCTGATGGTAGTTTGGATTTTGTGGCTAACACTAGTGCGCAGGGTAATAACCAACGGCGTAAGGGGAGACCACCTTCCTGGTCTGGCGGGTCAGGCCCCACACTTGAGCAGTTATTAAACGAGCCCTGTCCAAGGCACTTCACTCAGCAGAAGCCGGCTACCCATCTATGGAAGGACTGTACGATCATGAAGGCCTTCAAAAGAATTCCAACATGTTCGATGGTAACAATGGGCAGGGCGGCGGCTCAGGCGGCGGCGGTTCAAACCCCAACTTTCAAAAATCTCAAGGCAGTCAAGGTGGATATAACCAACAATCTGGCTAGAGTGGTCAGCAATAGCAGCAAGGTGTATACCCGAGCAATCCTAAGCAGCTGAATAGTGGGCAATATCACGTGTTTACCACCAGTTTATGCAAACGAGACTAGAAGCTTCATAAGAGGGTTGTGAATACTGTTGAGCCGGCAGTTCCTCGTTATTTGAGATGGTCTGAGCAGCCTATTCTATGGAGTAGGGGAGATCACCATCCTCGAGTTGATAATCCAGGTCACTTAGCCTTGTTGGTGGCCCCTCAGGTGGGTGGATATAAATTCACCAAGGTACTCATGGATGGAGGCAGCAGCATCAACATCCTCTATTATGAGACCTTCTGTCGCATGGGGTTAACTGATAAAAGCCTTAAGCAGTCCAACACTATCTTCCATGGCGTCGTTCCCGGTAAATCGGCTTATCCAGTTGGTAAGATCGAATTGGAGGTAGCCTTTGGGGATGAATATGACTCCAGGGCTGAGAAATTGACATTTGAAGTAGTCAAGATCAAGAGCCCATATCATGCTCTATTTAGGCGGCCGGCTTATGCCAAGTTCATGGCACGACCGTGTTATGTGTATCTACAGCTCAAAATGCTGGATCACAAGGGAACCATCACAGTGCATGGAAGCCAAAAGATAGCCTTGGAATGTGAAGAAGGCGACGCGTCCTATGCTGAGTCGGTCTGTGCAATAGACGAGTTAAAATTCTACAAGGACAACATTGATCTGGCGGACATGATGTCTTTGAAAAAGCCAACCATAGAGCATGAGCCGGTCATGAAGTTTAAGTCGGCCGACGATACTAAACTCGTTGATTTTGTTCCAGGCGACTCATCCAAGCAGTTCAGTATCAGTGCTAATTTGGATCCTAAATAGGAAAGCGCGCTTATCGAGTTCATCCGTGAGAACTGGGACATCTTCGCTTGGAAACCTTTTGACATGCCAGGTGTACCGAGAGAACTCGCTGAGCACACTCTTAATATTGATCCAAAGTTTAAGCTGGTTAAGCAGTTTCTTAGGCGGTTCAATGAGGAGAGGCGGAAGGTCATTGGTGAGGAGGTAGCCCGGCTCTTAGCAGCTGGGTTTATCATTGAAGTTTTTCATCCAGAGTGGTTGGCTAACCCGGTGCTTGTGCTTAAGAAAAACGGCACTTGGCGTATGTGTGTGAATTAAACGGATTTAAACAAGGCTTGTCCAGCTGATCCTTTTTCTCTCCCTCGTATTGATCAAATCATTGATGCTACGGCGGGTTGTGAGCGTTTGAGTTTTTTGGATGCTTACTCTGGTTATCATCAAATCAAGATGGCAGTTAAGGACTAGGACAAGATGGCGTTCATTACTCCATTTGGAGCTTTCTGCTATGTATCAATGCCTTTTGGGCTCAAGAGTGCCCAGGCGACTTATCGGCGATGTGTGCAGAATTGTCTTCATAATCAAATCGGGCGCAATGTTCATGCTTATGTGGATGACATAGTGGTGAAATCCAGAGAGAAGGAGACCTTGATCGATGATCTCAAGGAAACCTTTGCCAATCTTAGGGTCTGGCCAAGTGTGTGTTTGGTGTGCCTGCAGGCAAGCTTTTGGGTTTTCTGGTTTCTAACAGTGGCATCGAGGCTAACCCGGAGAAGATCAAGTCCATCACCTCTCTGGCCAAACCAGCGTGTGTCAATGACGTTCAGCGTTTGGCGGGTCGTATCGCTGCTTTAAGCTGGTTAGGTGAGAAGGCCATACCACTGTATCAAATGATGAATAAGACAGATAACTTCGTCTGGAGTGATGCTGCCAATGCTGCTTTTAAAGATCTGAAGAGACAGCTGGCTGAGCCGCTGGTTCTTGCTGCTCCCATTGATAAGGATCCCTTGCTATTATATGTGGCTGCTAACACGCGTGCCGTCAGCGTGGCCATCTTGGTGGAACGCAAGGAGGCTGGCAAGGAACACCCGGTTCAACGACCGGTTTACTACATCAGCGAGGTGGTTATTGTGTCCAAGCAACGGTATCCACATCAGCAGAAGCTCATTTATGGGGTGTTCATGGCAAGCCGGAAGCTTAAGCAATACTTCCTGGGCCACCCCATCACTGTGGTTAGTTCTGCCCCTTTGGGGGATATCATTCAAAACAGAGAGGCCATAGGACGAGTCGCCAAGTGGGCCATTGAGCTTGGGCCTCATGGCTTAAAGTATGTGCCACACACAGCTATTAAAGCTCAAGCACTAGTGGATTTCATCAACGATTGGACAGAGCTGCAGATGCCTGAAGAAAAGCCAGACAACACATATTGGACTATTCATTTTGACGGGTCTAGGCAGTTGGAGGGCTCGGGGGCTGGAGTCGTTTTAGCTCCCCCCCCCCCCGAGGTGACAAATTTTGTTATGTACTACTGTTGATGTTTCCCTGTACTAACAATGCAGCTGTGTATGAAGCCTTGATCCATGGGCTTCGGATGGCTAAGGAGATGAGCTTAAGTCGGGTAAGGTGTTTCGGCGACTCAGATTTAGTGGCTCAACAGGTGCCAGGCAAGTGGGATTCCAAGGATCCCCTCATGGCGGCTTATCTCCGTGAACTCGACGCCATTGCTGGACACTTCAAGGGTTACCAAGTTGAGCACATTGACCGCAGAAAGAACGAGGCGTCTGATGCTTTAAGCCGGCTGGGCTCTCAGCGTAAGCCGGTTCTACCTAATACTTTCTTGGATATTCTGCATAACCCTTCTGTCAAGTTACCTACAGAGGAGGACTTGGCTGTTCCTGACCCGGAAGCACAATTGGTGGCGGCTCTTCATGTCATCCCAGATTGGAGAATGCCATATTTGGCTTACATGAAACCTTGGCCAGGCAGATAACCCAGTGGTCTAAGTCTATGATGATTGTCAGTGGCGAGTTGCATCATCGCAGTGTTACAGGGGCGTTTCAGCGTTGTGTCTCTCCTGAAGAAGGCCAGGAAATTCAGCGTGAGATTCATGAAGGGGATTGTGGTCATCACGCCGGGTCAAAATCCCTCATGGCTAAGGCTTTCTGTCATGGATTCTATTGGTTGACGGCTCATGCTGATGCAGAGGACTTGGTCAGCAAATGTGACGGTTGTCAGAAGTTCTCAAGATGGGCTCATGTGATGGCTCAATAATTGAGGATGATTCCGATTACTTGGCCATTTGCAGCTGGGGGCATGACATGGTTGGGCCTTTCAAAAGGTCCAAAGATAAAAAGACCCACCTCTTGGTGGCAGTTGATAAATTTACAAAGTGGGTTGAGGCAGAGCCAGTCAGTAAGTGTGATGCAGCTACGGCAGTGTGATGACCCACAAGTATAGGGGATCTATCGTAGTCCTTTTGATAAGTAAGAGTGTCGAACCCAACGAGGATCAGAAGGAAATGATAAGCGGTTTTCAGCAAGGTATTCTCTGCAAGTACTGAAATAAGTGGTGAAAGATAGTTTTGTGATAAGATAAATTGTAACGAGCAACAAGTAACAAAAGTAAATAAAGTGCAGCAAGATGGTCCTATCCTTTTTGTAGCAAAGTACAAGCCTGGACAAACTCTTATAATAGCAAAAGCGCTCCAAAGGACACATGGGAATATCGTCAAGCTAGTTTTCATCACGCTCATATGATTCGCGTTCGGTACTTTGATAATTTGATATGTGGGTGGACCAGTGCTTGGGTGCTGTTCTTACTTGAACAAGCATCCCACTTATGATTAACCTCTATTACAAGCATCCGCAACTACAACAAAAGTATTAAGGTAAACCTAACCATAGCATGAAACATATGGATCCAAATCAGCCCCTTACGAAGCAACGCATAAACTAGGGTTTAAGCTTCTGTCACTCTAGCTACCCATCATCTACTTATTACTTCCCAATGCCTTCCTCTAGGCCCAAATAATGGTGAAGTGTTATGTAGTCAACGTTCACATAACACCAGTAGAGGTTAGACAACATACATCTTATCAAAATATCAAACGAATACCAAATTCACATGACTACTAATTGAAGACTTCTCCCTTGTCCTTAGGAACAAACGTAACTACTCACAAAGCATATTCATGTTCATAATCAGAGGGGTAATAATGTGCATAAAGGATCTGAACATATGATCTTCCACCAAATAAACCAACTAGCATCAACTACAAGGAGTAATCAACACTACTAGCAACCTACTAGCACCAATCCCGGACTTGGAGACAAGAATTGGATACAAGAGATGAACTAGGGTTTGGAGATGAGATGGTGCTGGTGAAGATGTTGATGGAGATTTCCCTCTCCCGATAAGAGGAGCGTTGGTGATGACGATGGTGATGATTTCCCCCTCCCGGAGGGAAGTGTCCCCGGCAGAACAGCTCTGCCGGAGCCCTAGATTGGTTCCGCCTCGTGGCAGCGGAGTCTCGTCCCGAAAGGTTGCCTTCTATTTTTTTTCTCATTGAAAGACTTCATATAGGAGAAGATGGGCGTCGGAGAGTCACCAGGGGGCCCACGAGGTAGGGGGCGCGCCCAGGGGGGCGCGCCCCCACCCTCGTGAGCGGGGTGTGGGCCCCTGGCCTTCATCTTTGGCGATGATTTTTCTTTATTTATTTTAAGACATTCCGTGGAGTTTCAGGACTTTTGGAGTTGTATAGAATAGTCCTTCAATATTTGCTCCTTTTCCAGCCCAGAATTCCAGCTGCCGGCATTCTCCCTCTTCATGTAAACCTTGTAAAATAAGAGAGAATAGCCATAAGTATTGTGACATAACGTGAAATAACAGCCCATAATGCAATAAATATTGACATAAAAGCATGATGCAAAATGGACGTATCAACTCCCCCAACACTACTAGGGAAAAGCCTAGACACAGAATCTTAGCAGCAGCGCGGTTCAAAATGGGGCGCTGTTGCTAACTAGTTGTAGCGCGTGTTATTTTAACTCGCTGCTGATAAGGATTTAGCAGTAGCGCGCTCGTCCAGAAACGTGCTGCTACAAATATCGACCGGCGGTGTCCACCTAACTCTAAGTAGAAGTAGCGCCATCGCAAGAACAGCGCTACTGCTAAGTATGTAGTAGTAGCGCGCTTTCTTCGAGATCGCCGCTGGTAAGTTTCAAATTGCCACAATTTGTTGTCCCAGTTAGAAGTAGTGCCATACCGCAAAGTGCGTGCTGCTAAATTCTTAGCAGCAGCGCGTTTTCACTCCCGCGCTACTGCTAACCCGCACCAACCCAACACCTTTCCCCACCCGTCCCTCCCCTCCCCCTCCTCTTTTCCCTTCCCCCTACCTCCACCACATTCTCCCACTCTCACTCTTCTTCTTCTCCTCAATACTTCTCCCCCATTACTCTCTCTCTTCTATCCACCTTTCTCTCTCTTCATTACTCCTACATAACTACACCACCTCCATTAATGCATCTCCTTTCTCTTTTTCCTTCCCCCTCCACTAGTTGAAGTTGTCTCCTCCCAAATTAGGTAGCTAGGTAGATGTAGGATTTAGTTAAGTGAACTATTTGCCCCCTAACTAGATCTATCTTTGTCAAGAAGAGCTTTGTACACTTTTGATCTCCCTACAACATCATCTCCACCGTGTGCTCGATCTCGATCGAGATAGAGGTGATGAAAATTTCATGCTTTTGCAAAATGGAAATGTGTTTATGTGTGTGTGATATGTTTGTGGAAATTGTGTGTGTGGCATGAGTTGACGCCGCCAAATTGTGCTTTTGAGTTGCCTATGTTTTGCCAAAATGTCGATTTATTTCCGTTTCGGCGAATTCCGGGCAAACTCTAGATCCATATATGTCCTATTTTTAGGGAAGGTCATGCCAAAAAAATTTATGACTTTGATGCATGCATGCATTTTTATAATCAATTTTTTTATTATTACCGTGTAGAGTTGACGATGGTGGACAGGTGGTTGCGGTCGGCGGTGCAGGACATAAAAGAAAATAACCGGACAGAGGTTTTATGTCCGTGTCGAAAATGCAAAGGAATAGTTTGGCTCGACCCCCATGACGATGGTCGTGTCGAAGCACACCTGCTCATGACTGGTTTCCTGGATGGCTATACTCGATGGATAATTGAAGATGAGGATGATGATGTTGAGGATGCCGACGGGCCAGGCAATGATGACATGGGGCAAGACGAAGAGATGATCGATAATGGCGGCGGGGAAGAGGCCGGACATGGCGGCGGAGAAGGGGCCGGACATGGCGGAGGAGAAGGGGCCGGACATGGCAGCGGAGAGAACAACATGGACTCCACACAGCAGAGTTCGTCGGTACTAAGTTCAATTGTGCGGGACCCTCATGTTCAAGCATTGCTTCGCAAGGAGACGATTACTGAGAGAGCTGCTTCTAGAGAGGAGGCTAAGCTAGAGCAACTGGTGGTAGAATCGAACACTCCATTGTATGATGGTTGCAATCCTGAGGTGACCCGGTTGAGTTTCACGCTCCAACTCCTGAAGACGAAGGCTAAAAACAAATGGACCGACACTAGCCTCGATGAGCATCTCAAGTACCTAAAGGATGTTCTTCCCGCGGGTAATCTATGTCCTACTAGTGTTGATGAGGCTAAGAAGATCGTGTGCCCTCTTGATCTGCCACACGTTAGATACCATGCATGCATCAACGATTGCATAATTTATCGGAAGGAGCACGCGGAAAAAACAAGCTATCCGGTGTGCAATGCTTCTCGATACAAGAAGGCCGGGAAGAAATGTCCCCAGAAAGTTGTATGGTACTTACCGATCACTCCCTGTCTCCAGAGGTATTTTGTAGATCCCAAGGAAGCAAAGTTAATGCGCTGGCACGCGGAGAGGAAGAAGCCGGACGATGGAGATGATCCGAAGCTGAGACACGTGAAGGATGGAAGCTAGTGGAGAGCGTTGAACAGCTTCTATCGGTATTTTGAATGTGATGCAAGGAACATCGTGCTTGGCACGTGTACCGATGGCATGAATCCATTTGGCAACCAGAACACCAACCATAGTACATGGCCCGTGTTTGTATGGATGTACAACCTCCCCCTGGTTGTGCATGAAATCGAAGTACATTCACATGAGCATGCTTATTCAAGGGCCGAAACAACCAGGAAATAATATTAATTTGTATCTGGGGCTACTTCAAGAGGAGTTAGACACGTTATGGAAAACACCGGCCAAGACACGGGACGCCAGCAAAGGTGAGTATTTCAACATGAGAGCCGCGCTGATCACGACAGTGCAGGACTATCTCGGTTACGGATATGTGGCAGGCCAGGTGTGCCATGGATATTGCGGATGCACGCGGTGCATGGATGATACAACGTCTTAGCAGCTAACGTCAAGGAAAGATGGCGGGTCCGGGAAAATCGTGTACATGGGGCATCGAAGATGGCTTGAACAGGACGACCCGTGGAGAAACCGTGGAGATCTATTCAATGGTCACGCTGAGCATCGAGCACCTCCACGTAAGCGGAGCGGTGCCGAAATCGATGAGCTGTTGAAAAACTGGAAGGAGTGCCCCGCGCCGGGAAAGACGATGAGAAAGGCGCCGGAGCCGCTGCTGAAGGTATGGAAGACGAGGTCTGTGTTCTGGGACTTGGAGTACTGGCACAAACTCGATACACCTTATTGCCTTGATCAAATGCATATCTGTAAGAATGTCCTTGAGAGCTTGCTCGCAACACTGATGAACATGCCGGATAAGACCAAGGATGGGCCGAAGGCAAGAAAAGACTTGCAAGATTTGAAAATCAGGGAAGATCTGCACATGTCGCCTCGTAAAATGTCAGACGAGACAGAGACGGAGACAGAGGCACGGGAGAAGAAGGGCAAGAAAATAAAGAAAGAGGATTATTGCCCCCCTTCTTGCTTCACCTTAAGTCAGGTTGAGATCAATCAATTCTTTAAGTGCCTTACCGGAGTGAAAGTTAGTTCCGGTTACTGTGGCAAGATAAGCAGATATCTAGACACAGACAAGAAAAGGTTCAGCGGGATGAAGTCTCATGACTGTCATGTGATGATGACGCAGATACTACCTGTTGCCCTTAGAGGTATAATGGACAAGCACGTCCGTGACACGCTTATTGGTCTCTGCAACTTTTTCGACGTCATCTCTCAAAGTCGATCAGTGTGAAGCAGCTCCAAAGGCTACAGGAAGAGATCGTTGTGATACTGAATGAGCTTGAGATGTACTTCCCGCCCACATTCTTCGATGCGATGGTGCATCTGTGTGTCCATATTGTGGATGACATAATAGACCTGGGGCCGTCATTCCTGCACAACATGATGCCGTTTGAGAGGATGAATGGGATCATCAAAGGATTCGTTCGTAACTTGTCCCGTCCGGATGGAAGCATCGTCCAGGGCTATTTGGCACAAGAGTGCATCTCTTTCTGTGAGAATTTTCTATATGGCGCAGACCAGCCGCCTGGTGTTAGTGTTGGTTTGCCCGTTAACAAGCATGATGGGAGGCTCGAAGGAGATGGCACTGCAACGGTCGCAGGGAACTGCACGTGGCATACTCAGATCGACGCAACGACTTTGACAGAGCAAACTTGGTAGTGCTACAACACCTAGACGAGGTAGATCCTTTCGTGGCACTTCACAAAGAAATTATCGCAAAGAAGTATCGTGACCGGGGGGTATGCAGGACGGACGCCGAAGTTACTACAGAGCACAACTCCACTTTCCTTCATTGGTTCAAAGAGCATATTATTGCTAATCCCCCGAAGGAGGGCTCTAAGGACGGATTGCTCATATACGCCTTAGCACATGGCCCCTCGCCCAACCTCGTAACCTATCAGGCATATGATATCAACGGATACACGTTCTACACGGAGGCAAAAGATATGGACAGTGATGATCAGAACTCAGGGGTGACGATGGAATGCATGACCGTCAGCGACAACGGCACAACTGAACGATTTTATGGAAGGGTCGAGGAGATCTGGGAGCTTGACTACTCTAGACTGCACAGCACGACGATGTTCCGTGTCAGATGGGCTAAGAATGTCGAAAGAGAAAACCGGATGTTCACTACCATGACTATACCCGACGCCAAGAGCGCTACCGTGAACGCTATCGCAAAAAACGAGCCATGGGTACACGCTAAGCACGTGACACAATGCTTCTTCATAACTGACCCGCGCAATCCCAGCCGTGTTGTCGTGAGGAGATGCAAAAGGAACATCATTGGAATGGATGGAGTCGCCAATGAGGAAGACTATGATCAGTACGGCAACCCAATGAGGGAAGATGACGATGATGATGAAGTATACGTCAAAAGAAGAATCAATACTACATTACCTAAGAAAAATCGTACTCCATGGAAAAGGCAAAGTCACAATGAGGGGCTCAATTATTCTTCGACGAACAAGAAGGGAAAGAAGCTGACTCAAAAACGAAAACGTCAGCACAGAGGAAACGTATGTTATGGGTCCAATGATGTGTAATATATATATGTTCCTATTTTGTATACACACTTAGCCATTATTATGCATGGGTCCAATGATGTGTAATATATATGTTCCTATTTTCCATACATATTTAACCGTCAAATGATGCAATATATATCGCCCTCCCTTCGTTCACTGCCCTCGGGAAATAAAAGTGGGATAAAATAAAGGAAAAGAAAAAGGAAAACTTGCAGTAGCGACGGTAGTAGCAGCGCGTTTCTCCTAAACCGCTGCAGCTACAGATCTTAGTAGTAGTGCGTTTCACCTAAACCGCTCCAGCTACTGAATTTAGTAGCAGCGCGTTTTGACATAACGCGCTACTGCTACGTCCACTTAACCCAAAATTCTCACTCGCCCTGCTTCATCCTGCCATTTCCCCCCAAATCACCACTCTCTCTCCCCCGTCGCCCCGCCGCGCCTGACCCGGCCCCGGCGCTCGCCCCCGACTCCGCCGGCACCGGCGCTAGCCCCGGCGCTCGCCCCCATCACGGCCCTCGACCCCGACCCAGCGCCAGCGCTAGCCCCCGACCACGCCGCTCGCCCCCGACCCAGCCGCTCGCCCCCGACTCCGGCGCCGGCGCTCACCCCCGACCCCGGCGCGCTCGCCCCCGACCCGCCGGCGCTCGCCTCCCTCCTCTCCCCTGCTGGCCGTCGTCGGGCCTACCTCCTCGCCCCTGCACTCTCTCTAAACCCCTCTCTCTGCTAGGGTTCTTCATGTTAATTAATTAGGTTATCTATTTAGTTATGAATTTAGCTAGGTTTCAAAATTAGCTGAATTTATATGCAAATTTGAACTGGACATGTGATATGTGCATATGGCATGTTTTGGACATGTCATGTTTGGAAAATGATCCGAGTGGCCTATGTTACGCCGGAATGTTGATTCATTTCCGTTTCGGTGAATTTTAGGCGCTCGATATGTCCATTTTTTAGCAAAGGTCATGCCGAAATTTCCCGTGAATAAAGGCATGATTTGTGCTACATAGTTAGCATATCGAGTGCTGGCACATAGATTTATTTTTATGTCATTTCTCATTTATTCATACTTTTAGAAATAAATGAGGCCACTTAATCATAGGAAACATGTCGAACAACGAAGAAACTGGGCCTTCTGACCAAGATGCAGACGAGATGGATTATGAGGGTGAACAAGAGTACCTCGACTATTTGACTGCTAAGCAAGGTTTGCAGGTCGGCCTCGATGATGGTACTGACGCCGACATCGACACCGACGGCGCCGGCACCGATGGCGGCACCGAGACCGGTGGGGAAGGTACCGGTGGGGATGGTACCGGCGGGGAAGGTACCGGCCCCGATGCCGCTACCGAAAAGAGGAAGCATAAGAAGCAGAGGATACGAAAACCTAACAAACTAGGGATTGGATGACTTGTGATCACAAAGATGGCACCTGGCAAGTTAGAGCCCTTAGAGCCGGAGGAACCTCGCAAGTGCTATGGGAACCAAGTAGGATGCATCCTACGGGAATGCGCAAGCATCAACGACGATGACTTAAGGAGTAAAGAACATTTGACGCAGTTTCTCCTAACGAAGTTGCAAAAGAGATTCAAGTTCCCCGACCGGGATGATAACATAGAACAACCCTGGGATGATCCGAAGATGAAAAAGATTAACCATCACGCCATGGGCATGTTCAACAATGATTTGGCCTCCTGGAAAGGGATGGTGAAACGAGCTATTGAGGCTGATGAACCCCTGTCCAAGATTCTGGAGGAAAATCTGACACTTACAGAAGAGGAGTTCGAAAAGTTCAAGGACACTTGCGCTACCGAGGCAGCCAAGGCTAAGGCTGCGAAATTCAAAAGCCTTCAGCTCCGGAACACGGGGAAGCATCGCCTCGGAAGCCGTGGCTACCTCGGTAAAAGGCCCATATGGGATAAGGAGGACGCGGAACGTGAAGCCGCGGGTCTCCCAGACCCCTTCGCGAAGTTCACCAACCCCTTGGAGCATGACTTCATCAGGGCCCGCTACAAGTGGGACAAGGAGAAAAAGGTTTTTTACACGGACAAGATCACGAGGAAATTGATTAGACTACTGGAAAAGCAACACCGGCTTGCAGCCGAAAGCCCTACTTCTCCGATGAGGCCCAAGTGGGACACCCCTCTCAACCGGGCCTTGAACGAACTTAAGGGACTCCCGTTGGACTAGCGGCCGCAATATGGTCGTGTGCACAGCACTGGAGACGGCGCCACGTGGAAGGTGTTTTACAACGACGGCCCAGAGGCCAAGAAGCAGAAAAAGAAGTTTAGTCAGGCGGACATCGACGCAAAGGTGAATCTTGCGGTCGAGAAAAAGCAGCTGAGGATGCGAAAAAAGCAGCCGAGGACAAATATGAGTTGCTACAGCAGGCAGTCAATGCAGCTGTAACTGCCTGCAGAAAAGATTTTGCTACTAACTTGGTTCCAGTTATCATCAACTGGGCGAAGGAAAATCCAGACAAGACGGTACATGATTTCCTGATGTCCAGTTTCGTCGCGAGCAATTCCATGAACAACAACACCATTGCACCATCACTTGCTCAAGCAACCGGGCCTCCTCTCGCAGCCGCTCCCGCTCATAGCAGCCTGTCCTCAGTCTCAGGCGTGCTAGGTGGGCCTTCGTCTTTGGCTGAGCTCGACGCCGTCACGGTAATTACATGTCGCACCAACATATATATATATATATAGATAATATTCCATTTTTTGTTGCCTTTCGGTTGTTTTACGCCACAGACATATGTGTTTGCAGGCGAAAGAAACCCCGTGCACCATACTCTACGTGATCAAAGGCCAGAAGGTGGACGTGGGAAAGGGGATGATAATGGACCCCTCTCAACGCACGTTCCACAACCAGCCGATCCCCGCTGGGCACTTCAGGGTTAGCTTGACCAGTGTGAAATCGGGGGACGAGGATTTGCCTCCTCCAGTACAGCATGTGGGAGCGGACGACGAGACCCCGCCGCAGATTGGAAGTTGCAAGGGTTGGGTGCTGCTATGGCCGAAGAATCTTATTCATCTGGAGCCGGCCGAGAGCACACCAATAACTACCACACATCAACAAGCATGTGCGGAGACCACCACCCCGCCTACGCAATTACCAGCTCCTGTAGTGTCGGGTGAGAGCGGCGGATGACATGATGAAGGGGGTGCAATAGTACTGGCTGATGTAATTTCTCCTATAGAACAGAGAATGGATGATGAGACGGAGGTCGACCCTATGGATTACCTCAATACAAATGCTTATGACCGTGACATAGATATGATGAGTCAACCATATGACGAATCGGGCTATCAGCTTGCTAATGAGGATATGGATGATATGCCCGGGCAGGGTCGTACCATGGATTGCAAAAAGTCTCTCTTCATGAAATCCTCACAGGACACGCCTGAAGATGCCGCCTCAACACAGGCTCAACTAGCCGGGCGCGAGGGTCGTACAGTACTTAGCTCGGGAACACTTGGGAAAGGGTTAAGGAAGCGTCTGGAAGGTGTGCCCAAGAAAAAGGAGAGGAAGAGATCGGGGAAGGTTACTGCCTCCAAACAAGCCAGAGCACACAGCAGCCAGACGATGCATTCTGAAGAGCATGTACCTGTGAAAGGTGCGGTCATGTTCCATCTCACGGGCGAGCCGATGCTACCGCCGAAACCGCTAGAGGCACTATCAGGGGATCTCAAGAGACTGCATGACCATGTGCTGTCGACTGAGAAAAGCCTACTAGCCTCAAAGGATCTAGGATATCCGACATACGCGGCTCGTGTGCCAGAGGGGAAGTGCTACATCGACACACGGCCCGCGGAGGTGTTCTTCCTGCGGTTTGACCATATCTTTGAGATGTTTCTAACAAGGCGGCTTGATTTTACTATCGTCCGCCTTTTTGCGCTGCATATGAGCTCCGTCATGAAGAGTGAAGAAGTCTCGCAAATCTGTGTGGCGGATCCCTACTACATGCACGAGTGAAAGATCGAGGATGTCTCCTAGAGGGGGGGGGTGAATAGGCGTTTTAAAATAATTACAGTTTAAGCTTGAACAAATGCGGAATAAACCTAGCGGTTAATTTGTCAAGCACAAAACCTAAAACAACTAGGCTCACCTATGTGCACCAACAACTTATGCTAAGCAATATAAGAAACTATGTGATAGCAAGATATATGACAAAGAGCAATATGACTATCACAAAGTAAAGTGCATAAGTAAAGGGGCTCGGGTAAGAGATAACCGAGGCACGAGGAGACGATGATGTATCCCGAAGTTCACACCCTTGCGGATGCTAATCTCCGTTTGGAGCGGTGTGGAGGCACAATGCTCCCCAAGAAGCCACTAGGGCCACCGTAATCTCCTCACGCCCTCGCACAATGCAAGATGCCGTGATTCCACTAAGGGACCCTTGAGGGAGGTCACCGAACCCGTACAAATGGCGACCCTTGGGGGCGGTCACCGAACCCGTACACTTTGGCAACCCTTGGGGCGGTCACCCGTACCCGTCAAAATGCTTGGGGCGATCTCCACAACCTAATTGGAGACCCCGAGGCTTGCCCGGAGCTTTACACCACAATGATTGAGCTCCGAACACCACCAACCGACTAGGGGGCCCAATCACCCAAGATAAACAAGCTCAAGGGCACCAAGCACCCAAGAGTAATAAGCTTCTCAACTTGTAACTTCCACGTATCACGTGGAGAACTCAAACCGATGCACCAAATGCAATGGCAAGGGCACACGGAGTGCCCAAGTCCTTCTCTCCCAAATCCCACCAAAGCAACTAATGCTAGGGAGAAAAATGAGAGGAAGAACGAAGGAAGAACACGAAGAACTCCAAGATCTAGATCCAAGGGGTTCCCCTCACTTAGAGGAGAAAATGATTGGTGGAAATGTGGATCTAGATCTCCTCTCTCTTTTCCCACAAAAACTAGCAAGAATCCATGGAGGGATTGAGAGATAGCAAGCTCGGAGAAGGTCAACAATGGAGGAAGAACACGAGCTCAAAGGATAAAAACCCAATGGGGAAGAAGACCCCCTTTTATAGGAGGGGAGAAAATCCAACCGTTATCCCCTCACTCAGCCCGCACGACGCGGTACTACCGCAGGGAGCTGCGGTACTACCGCGGTTGGCCGCGGTACTATCGCTGCAGGTTGCGGTACTACCGCATGTGCAGCTCTGGCCAGATGAAGGCCTGTTGCACAGGGCAACGAGCGATAGAAGCGCCGGAGCGGTACTACCGCGCGCCCCTACGGTACTACCGTAAGGCAAGCAACACTAGGCGCAGAGAAGGCACGGACGTAAAAAATTACTTCCGTACCTACTTCCGCTGAGGGAGGACCTACGCAAAACTCCGGCACGGTACTACCGCACACAAAGAGCGGTACTACCGCTTAGGGCGCGGATGTAAAAAATTACATCCGCCCCTACTTCCGCTCATGCTGCTAAGCCTGGCCAGAGCCCACGGTACTACCGCGCTCGCGGCACGGTACTACCGTTTAGGGCACGGATGTAAAAAATTACATCCGCCCCTACTACCGCTCGAGCAGCTGCGCCTGGCCTGAGGCCACGGTACTACCGCTCCCTCAGAGCGGTACTACCGCGAGGGCCCGCGGTACTACTGCTCCGGAGAGCAGTACTACCGCGTGCCCCAAATCAGCAACACTAGGAGTCCTTCATTTTGCAGAGAAGACAACAGAGGGAAACACTAAAACCAGAACTGCCATAACTTCTGCAAATGAGCTCCGAATTGAGCAAACTCAAGCTTGTTGGTTAGAGTAAGAAGAGGCAGGGGAGGTATGCCTAACAAGAGAGGACGCCGCCACCCGCTCCCCCCTCGTCCGCCACTCCGACCTCTCTCCACCCGCCGCCGCCCCGACTCGTTCGTGGGTAGGCACGTATCCCACCGCTGATGAGGCCACGCGTCCCTACGACCTGGGGGTTTGGCGTGCCGAACGGCTGAAGACGGACATCAACTTCCCGGAGATCGAGAACCGGGTGGTGGCGGAGTGGCTTGTGCCGCAGAGCATCCAGATGGAGGAGATGCCAGCGAAGAAGAAGAAGAGACCAGCATCAAAACAGCGACTGGTTATAGTAAGAAGAGGCAGGGGAGGTATGCCTAACAAGAGAGGAGAGAAACCTCCAACAGAGAAGAACCGGCAGAGCCTCCAACATCGAAAACATCATAGAAGATGCATGTAAACTCCGTTTTTGATGAACTCGAGCTTGTCATGTAAATGACTAAAAGCTCCAAATCTCACAAGGAGAAGAACCAATAAAGATGATGCAAGGACGCAATTGTTTGAGCTCTCTACGAATGATACGATCAAGCAACTCATCGAGAGTCCCCCTTGATAGTACGGCAATCGATCCTATAACCCGGTCTCCCACAACTACCATGAGACCGGTAAAATAGAAAACCTATCAAGGGAAAACCTTTGCCTTGCACAAAGTCCACTTGAGCTAGATGATGACGATCTACTCCTCCTCAAGACGGACCACCTTTCTTGATTGCGTTGGCTCGATGAAGACTAGTTGATTGCTCCCCCATACTCCACTATGGGTGAGCCACTCTTCCGCTCATCTTCACAAGTCCATTGTCACCACAATGGACGGCAAGCTTCAAGCACTTGATCTCTTCGTGATGCATCACTTGAACTTGCACACCGCAACCTATCCCCACAAAGAACTCTCACGAAGACCATGGGTTAGCACACAAAGCATAATGGACAATGCTTATCATACCATGGGATCACTTGATCCCTCGATACATCTTGTGCGCTTTGTGTGTTGAATCTTTCCAACTCTCTTCATTTGAATGATGTCTTGAAGGTAGACATGAATGATCACACAATCTTTTTCTTCAAGACATGCTTGCAATAAGCTCAACACTCACATGACCAATCTTTGGATATTCCTTAAAAGCACCGTGGTCATCACAAACTCTCATTGAAACCAACAAATGGACTCCAAGAAAAGCCTATGGACAAACCCTTCAAATATAACTCAAGGCAACCATTAGTCCATAGAGATTGTCATCAATTACCAAAACCAAACATGGGGGCACCGCATGTTCTTTCAACGAGTCTTTCTTGAGTCTCGGCGACTTTGAGCGTGAAACTGCTAGGGAGTACCTCCAAAACTTCATGGTACAGAATAAGGACCGGGAAATTGTCCTCGTGCCTTATCATCCAAAGTAAGTCAGTTCCGGACAACCCTTTCGTACATTTCAATCATTCCTTCTCTCTCATATGGGGAATAATTTGAGGTATCTTTTCCCCGCAGCAACAGGCGTGCCGTCCTTATCGTTCTTTACCCGCAAGTCTCCCACGCCGTGTATTTTGACCCTTCCAAAGACTACGAGAAAAAGGACTACAGCCACATAATGAATATTCTAGATGATGCTCTCCAAGGCTTCAGCTTTAGAGGTGGCCACGTGCATATCAAGAAACAAAGGAACAAGGAGATGGGTTTCGCGCATAAAACTAACTTCTCCTGCATCCATGTCCCAAAACCAAGCAAGAAGGATGGATTCTACATCGTCCATCTCATGATTCAGTTCAACACGGATCACCAAAAGCTTCACATTAACAGCAGAAATGATGATCATATCCACAAGTGGCTAGAATCTCATGGAGAATCGAATTATAAACTTAGAGATGACTTCTTTCGCATCCAAAGCGACATTGGGACGATCATCATGAAAGAAGTCGTCAATGAGAAGGGGATGTTCCACCATGGCCCTATATCGCGAACTGACGTCCGAACTCGCATAGGCATGCAACGTCTAGACCTCACTCCGTTCAAGAAGCTAGGGTTCGTCCTCGATGATATGGAAGGATGGAACTTCTAGTAATTTATGATGCCGATGATGATATGTGTCGGTTGAACTTGTATACTTTTTGTAGCGATGAAACTTTGTGATGTCCACGGTCCGTGCCGAACTTGCGTAACGCTACTTTGTTAGTTTGCGTACGATGACCTGCGTACCTCTAGTTAATTAATTTGCATACTGTATATGTTGCATCTAGTTGCTAACCTTTCTTTTTTGGTGTTGCTCTAGTATATTTTGTTGCATATATATGATTTTACATCCTCTTCATGAACATGCATCTCTAACAGGTACCTATTTCTTGATGGCGAGATGGAAATGCTATGTCATGTACAAAGGGAAGGTTCCGGGGGTGTACAATGAGTGGCAGTGTCAGGCGCAAGTGAATGGGTTCACGGGCGCCAGCCATAAAGGCTTCAAAAGCAGACAAGAAGGAGAAGCTAGTTACTTGAGGTTCACGCTAGCGTGAGAGAGGACTCGTAACCGCCACCTCATGTACTGCATAGTTCCGCTCTCACTCATAGTGATAGCACTTCTTGCGTATACCTTTGTTTAGATGGATGACGTTGTTGTAGTTGCAAGTATTCGAGACTTGCATGTATTGCTATTTTCGAGATGATGACAAGATATCACTTTGTGTTGGATGATGATTATGATGAGACTATTTGTATGTACATGCTATGCTTACATTTGTGGTCTCGCAGGCATTTGTATGTGTATCATGATGACATTTCTATGTGCTAAAGATTCTTCATGCAAAAAAAAAACTACTTAAATTAGCAGTAGCGAGTGTATAAAAGTTAGCAGCAGCGCCTCAATAGCAGTAGCGCGTCCAGCCAAAGAGCGCTAGCGCTACTAGCGGTAGCGAGCTTCCTCTAACCGCGTTGCTGCTACACTTGTGTAGCAGTAGCGCGGGTGCGCACGCGCTACTGCTATGAGTTAGCTGTAGCGCCTTATTAGTAGCGTGGGTACCCGCGCTACTGATATATCTAAAACCCGCGCTGCTGCTAGCCTTTTCCCTAGTAGTGCAAGCTTAGACCTCGCTTGTCCTAGAGCGAAAAGCCGATAACAATAAATATGTCCTCATGTTTAGAGGTAGAGGCGTCGATAAAAATAAAATACGGACATGAAGGCATCATGATTATTTCATAACAGCAACATATATAGATTTTGTCATATGATTACTCATGTTCAAGTGATGATCTTATCACAAAGCCAATGTATGAATCAGAAACCTTATTGAGCACCAACAAATTATAACCTCAATCATTGAAGCAATTGCAATTTACCATAACATCGGAAAGAGTCTATAAGAGCTTAAAAGCAAGTCCACATACTCAACTATCACTTAGTCCTTCATAATTGCTAACACTCACGCAATACTTGTGATTACGGAGTTTTAATCGGACACATAGAAAGATAGGGGCTTATAGTTTTGCCCCACAACTTTTTGCCTCAAGGGTAATGTCAACAATAGTAATTCATGCTCCCCCACATCCAATTAGATATATATATATCATGTTCTTTCCAACATGCTGAGCTTGCCAAAGGATAAAATGAAAAAAAGAAAGGTGAAGATCACCGTGACTCTTGCATAAGGTAGAGGATAATAATAAAAGATAGGCCCTTCGCAGAGGGAAGCAGAGGTTGTCATGCGCGTTTAGGGTTGATGCACAAAATCTTAATGCAAAAGAACGTCACTTTATATTGCCCCTTGTATGTGAACCTTTATTATGCAGTCCGTCGCTTTTATTGCATCCACAACAAGTTTGTACAAAGCTTATTTCTCTACACTAATAAGTCATGCATATTTAAAGAGCAATTTTTATTGCTTGCACCGATGACAACTTACTTGAAGGATCTTACTCAATCCATAGGTAGATATGGTGGACTCTCATGGCAAAACTGGTTTAAGGGTATTTGGAAGCACAAGTAGTATTTCTACTTAGTGCTGAGAATTTGGCTAGAATGAGGGGGAAGGCAAGCTCAACACGGTAGTGGATCCATGACAACATACTTTATCTCAGATGTAAGAAAACATAACTCATTATGTTGTCTTCCTTGTCCAACATCAACTCTTTAGCATGTTGATGTGGAGCATCCTTCCATCATCCCCATGGACTCTACATCAACACATCCCCACAAGGACCCATGACAAGAGCTAGAGCACGTGCTTTGGAAACGAAGGTGACCTCCTTCCTACTAGACTTGCATATAGACACAAATGGAACATGTCTACTACCTCACCAAAATATGCTATGCCTCATTAGGTATGAAGTGGAACACCACCAAGGAGCTCAGGAGCATCCCCAAGGAGAAGGAGAACCACCCCAAGGCCATGAGGATCAAGACGGAGTGCAGCAGCAGCAAAACAGCAAGTCCCAGGTGACCCCGTGCGCACGGGCCCCCGAGACCCCGTGCCCATGGGCTACACAGGAACCCGGCACTGGAGCACCCCGTGCGCACGGGCGTGTACCGTGCCCACGGGACCCCCGTGCGCACGGGCCCAACTTACCCCGTGCGCACGGGCCTCCCAGGATGGGCGGCTGAGATGACTTCTTCGGCTCCCCTTCTCCTCCTTCGACCCCAAGCCTATGTATTCCGTACCTAGGTCCATGTTTAGGGTTAGCAAAGTATTAGATGAGATCTTGGTGAGCTTTGCTCCATTACCTTCCCTCTTTGAGGATCAAGACCCCATAGGGAAGAATCCTTGAGGATTTCAAGACCTCCATTGGGAGAAGACTACCACCAAGACCCCTCTTCCTTTGGATTTGGGATGAACTTTGCCCTTGTATCTTTCCTTTGATTGTGTTTGAGACTTGTGGATCTTGTGTTGTTACTCTAGTGGATGTGTAATCGGGAATTGTTGGAGTGATTGCCTCTTTGTGTTCATCCTTGTGTTCTTATTGTTCTTGTGATTTCCCTCCATTTTCCCCCTCCAAGTGTGAAAAGGTCCTTCCTAGGGTTCTACCCTACATCATATGGTATCATGAGCCACATTGATTCACATCTTGGAGTCCCTACCTTCCACTTTCTAGCTTGATTTTGTTGTTTTTCGTCCTAATCCAAAAATCCCCACCGAAAATAGCCCCAAAAATTTTTTCTTGCAATTTGTTGATCTTGTGAGATTTGGTTGATTTGATCCACGAATTTGGTGTTTGGCAAGTGGATCTACACCTCCACCATCATCCCCACCCATCCCCCACGGGAATTTGGCCAAAAACTTGCAATCACCACGAAATCACAGAAGTTCATCCGCTCTCGGGAGACCACGTGAACATGGGCCATCGGGACCCCGTGCACACGGGCCTCACTTACCCCGTGCGCACGGGCCATCCAGGAACTTTCGGCCATTTTTCTGTTTTTCTTATTTTGTTTCACCACCACCTCTGGAGTTCTTCCACACCATTCCACGTGTTTGTTGAGCGTTCGGTTGCGATTTCTCTTGTGTCCTAAGGTGTTTCGGATACTTAGGCGCAAGTTGGTATCATCATCGCCACCAATCATCGACTCGGACAACACTTCGGCTTTGACAAGATCATCTTCGACCATAAGCAAGGACGGTAACCTCGACAACACCTTGTACCCCTTGCCATTAACTTGATAGCTTCAAGCCATTTTGCGTAGCTTACCCATCGAGACTAGCTTGTTGAGTATTGTCGGGCCACATCTTAGTGCACAATTTAGTGTTTCGTCCATCCTGTGCATCTACTACTTGTTACCTCGTTGTGTGGCTCGCATATCAAGCATCGTGGCATAGTTGAAAAAAAAGTGAGAAAAAGCTTTTAAGCAAAAGAGAAGAAAAGCAAAGAGCTTATAAGCAATAGCATCGAGCCTTTGCATACGTGCATCATCTTGGTTACCACATACATAAGCATACTTGGGATAGTGAGACGAGTAGATTCTCTATTAGGTTGGTGCACTAGCGTATCTAACCCATTAGTGCAATCGAGCTAGCGTCTCTCTAGTATCCGTACGACAAGAGCTTTTTCCCGTGTTTCGATATCCTCGAGCTCATCCATTGGTTGTTCGGATCCCATTTATCTTCCGTGTGTGTGTTCCACGTGCTATATTGGGAGGTTGATCTATTTGTCTTATTTCCCATTTGTGAATCTTCTCAACTTTATCAACATCTTGACTAACATTTGTTTGAATTATTTGTGCCTTTCCTAACCAAGCTCCTCCATAGACCATTTACTTGTAGGTGTGAGAAACAATTCCCGGTACCAATTCCCCTATTGTAACATCACGTGGGATCGTACTTGTTACATCCACAATCTTCGGAAAAGGTAACTTTGGTTTTGTTCTCTCATTTTCTTACTCACCACCACTTTCTTATGATGGATAGGCCAAGTTCTTCTACCAACCCACTCTTCATCGAACAAGACGACGACATGTCATCCTTCGTCACCAAGAGCCACCTCTTTGGTGCACAACGAGCTCTCCATCAAGAGCAACAAGCAATGAACGACCGCATCGACAACCTCGCCACCGACTTGCGACTCTCCGAGCAACGTACAGGCGACTACTTCGACAACAAGCTCGACACGCACAAGCAAGAGAACAATGCAAGAATGGACGAGATCCGAGCTTTGTTGGTCAACCGGCATCCTTCAACTTCTTCCTACTCAAGACGGAGCCACTCAAGTCCACACTCCGACGACACCTTCTCCGGCTCAAGTACACCATCATCAACCATTCTTCGATGAGCCGCGCGTCAAGACCGTCATGCATCTCGCGACCCGCTGCATGTCAAGCATCCACAAGAGCAAGTCGATGAGCAAGTTCCTCGCCCGCAAGCAAACCAAGTTGCTTTTGCCCAAGCTCAAGACCGACAATGTTTTCATCGTCAAGAAGAAGAAGAACGAGCGCGTCTACACCAAGAGGAACAAGACGCTGAGGCCCAACGTCTTCAACAACAACAACGAGAAGCACAAGCTCTTGAGGCAGAACGTGCACTTCAAGAATCAAGTCGAGCCATCGCCAACTGCAATCGCGAACGGCGCAATCAAAAGGAAGCCCTTCGAGAAGAAATACAAGAGAGGAACTATCAACCACGTGTGCACCGTCAAGTTTCTCAAGCTCCTCCCCAAGCTCGTCAAGCTCCACCTTGACCCCAAGTGCAACAAGAGCGACACCAAATGGAACAAGTGCTTCAAGACCCTCCTCCACGCCAAGAGCGACATCATGAGGAACGAGCATTCGAGGACTTTCCAAGGCAAGAGCGATATCGCAACCGCTATCAAGATGAAGAGCAACGCTATGGGAAACTCAAATTCACAATGCCCAAGTTCAATGGAAGCAATGATCCGGAAGAATACCTCTCATGGGCATTGAAGGTCGACAAAATCTTTCGTTTGCACAACTATGAGGAAGAGAAGAAGATCGCAATGGCATCACTTGAGTTCCAAGACTATGTGCTCATATGGTGGGAACAAGTCCTTGAGCGCCGAGAAGCAAGAGGTGACCCTCCAATCACCACTTGGGCTCAAATGAAGGATGTCATGCTAGCACGATTCGTGCCCACCTACTACAACCGTGATCTCTTCAAGAAGCTACAACTCCTCAAGCAAGGAACAAAGAGTGTTGAAGAATACTACAAGGAAATGGAGATAGCCATGATTCGAGCCAATGTCAAGGAAGATGATGAGCAAACAATGGCACGATTCTTGAATGGACTCAATCATCCCATCAAGAAGATCGCCGACTTCCAACCCTACTCCAACCTCATCGAGCTAGTACATCAAGCGACCAAGGCGGAACGTCAAGTGCAAGATGACTTCAAGTACTCCAAGTACTCATCCAAGACATACGGCTTCTCCAACAATCAAGCTTAAACAACTCCTACAACATCTACTTCAACCAAGCCTTCTCCAAGAAACGGCGACAAGACAACATACAAGAAACCTTCATCAAGTTCAAGTCGTATTCCTCCTACTACAAGCAACTACAAGCCGTGTGCTCCTTCCTCTACTCCGACCAATGAGACCGTCAAGACAAGTTCAATCAAGTGCTTCACATGTGGCGGCCGAGGCCACAAGTCCTTCCAATGCACCAACAAGCGCACCATGATCCTCAACGACGATGGCACCTACAACTCAATGAGTGAAGACAAAATGGAAGCTATTGAGCAAGTGGCCATGCACCGGCGCGTGAACGAGGATGAAGATGATCAAGTCTTTTGTGATGAAGATACGAGCCCCGCTCTCGTTGTCTCTAAGGTCTTGACACTTCAACATCAACAAGAAGAAGACCAACGATGCCATATCTTCCACACCAAGGCCGGAATCAATGGAAGGTCCGTCAAGGTCATCATCGATGGAGGTAGTTGCCACAACTTGGCAAGCGACGAACTATGCTCCAAGCTTCAATTGGTCAAGAGGAAGCACCCGCACCCCTACAAGGTTCAATGGCTAAGTGACTCTGGCACTATACGAGTTGAGCATACGGTCCAAGTATCCTTCAAAATCGGTGCATATGAAGACACTTTGGAGTGTGACGTGGTCCCAATGACCGTTTGCCACCTCCTTCTTGGTCGACCATGGCAATTCGACCGTGGCATAGTCCACAATGGGCGTACCAACCACTATAGCTTCAAGATGAAAGGAAAGGAATATGTGCTACGACCCATGTCTCCTAGTCAAATGATAGCCGACAAGCAAGCCACCCACCATAGAGAGAAGAGTGAGAAAGTGAGCCACCAAAACATGAGTGAGAGCAACAAGCCACACTTGAGCGCCTCTTCGCCTAGAGAGAAAAACCTAATACTATTCGCCACAAAAAGTGAGATGAGAGAAGTGTGTGAGAACCCATCGAGTGTGATGCACTTTCTCCTCGTGTGCAAGGATAGCGAACCAAAAAATAACACCACTCACGAGCTACCTTTGGTGTTTCAATCTCTTTTCCAGGAATTTCGAGATGTTTTCCCCAATGAGCTACCTCCGGGACTACCTCCTCTACGAGGCATTGAGCATCGAATCGACCTCATCCCCAGAGCGCCACTTCCAAACAAAGCTCCATACCGTGTCAATCCCGAAGAAACCAAGGAGATTCAACGGTAAGTACAACAACTAATCGACAACGGCCATGTACGTGAAAGCTTAAGCCCTTGTGCCGTTCCCGTCATACTTGTACCTAAGCCCGATGGAAGTTTCCGCTTGTGTTCTGATTTTAGACCTATAAATGCTATCACCGTTCGCTATAGGCATCCCATTCCTCGCTTAGATGATATGCTTGATGAACTTAGTGGAGCCAACTTTTTCTCAAAAATTGATCTTAAAAGTGGCTATTATCAAATCCGCATACAAGAAGGTGATGAATGGAAAACTGCTTTCAAAGCAAAATTTGGCTTATATGAATGGTTAATCATGCCTATGGGTTTATCGGAAGCTCCCGGTACTTTTGTGCGTCTCATGCATCATGTACTTCAACCTTAC
This sequence comes from Triticum aestivum, assembly GCF_018294505.1. NCBI lineage: Eukaryota > Viridiplantae > Streptophyta > Magnoliopsida > Poales > Poaceae > Triticum > Triticum aestivum. The sequence continues at coordinate 52,774,634 of NC_057801.1, read as the reverse complement.
ATTGGAGTCTTTGTTGTGGTTTACTTCGATGATATTCTTGTGTTTAGCAAAACAATGAAAGAGCATCTTGATCTTGTTAAGCTTGTTTTGCAAACACTTCGCAAGGAAAGTCTTTATGCCAACATGAAAAAGTGCACATTTGGTGTTGACAAAGTGGTTTTATTGGGTTTCGTTGTCTCTTCCAAGGGTGTCCATGTTGATGAAACTAAAATTGAAGCAATTAAAACTTGGCCCCAACCCACCAATTTGCAACAAGTGCAAATTTTCCTTGGTCTTGCAGGTTTTTATCGTCGTTTTGTCAAAAACTTTAGCACTGTTGCTGCCCCTTTGCATGCTTTGAGTAAGAAGAATACTCCTTTTGTTTGGGGATCTTTGCAATCAACTGCTTTTGATGAGCTCAAGTCTTTGCTTACTCATGCTCTGATTCTTGCTTTGCCCAACTTTAACAAAACTTTTGAGGTTCATTGTGATGCAAGCGGTACCGGAATTGGCGGAGTTGTGATGCAAGAAAAACGAGCAATTGCATATTTTAGTGAAAAACTCTCCGGTGCTCAACTTAACTATCCCATCTATGACAAAGAATTGTATGCTTTAGTGCGTGTCCTACATGTTTGGGAATATTATCTTGGACCTCATGAGTTTGTCATACATACCGATCATGAAACGCTTAAGTACTTAAAAGGTTAAACTAAGTTGAACAAGCGTCATGCCAAATGGAGTGAATTTATTGAATCTTTCCCATATGTGATCAAGTACATTAAGGGTAAGGAAAATGTAGTTGCCGATGCACTTTCACGCATATGCACGCTTGTCACCACACTTGAGTTGAATGTTATTGGCTTTGAGCACATAAAAGACTTGTATGCTAGTGATCCATCTTTTGCACCTCATTATGCTAAATGTTTGACGCATACATCTTGGGAACAATACTACATCAAGGATGGTTATCTTATGAGAGCTAACAAACTATGCATTCCCAAGTCTTCTATTCGTTTGCTCCTTTTGCAAGAGGCTCATGGAGGCGGACTCATGGGACACTTTGGACGCGACAAGACTTTCGCCATGCTCTCCAAGAACTACTTTTGGACCAAAATGTTCTGCGACGTCTCACGCTTCACCACCTGATGCTCTACATGTTGCAAAGCTAAGTCAAAAGCTCAATCTCATGGTCTTTACATGCCTCTTCCTATTCCTTATCAACCTTGGGAAGACATTAGTATGGATTTTGTACTTCGTTTGCCTAGAACTCAAAATGGAAAGGATTCCGTGTTTGTTGTTGTGGACCGATTTTCTAAGATGGCACATTTCATTCTTTGCAACAAGATAGACGATGCTTCACATATTGCAAATCTCTTTTGTAGGGAAATCTTGCGCCTCCATGGAGTACCAAAGACAATCGTCTCCGACCGCGACGTCAAGTTCTTGAGTTACTTTTGGAAGACTCTATGCGCCAAGCTCAGAATCAATCTCTTGTTCTCATCGGCATACCATCCTCAAACCGACGGCCAAACGGAGGTGACGAACCGGACACTATCCACTCTACTTCGCGTGTTGATCAAGAAGAACATCAAGGAGTGGGAGGCGTGTCTACCCATTGCCGAGTACGCCTACAACCGCGCAAGACATTTGACTATCGGCAAGTCCCCCTTCGAGGTCGTCTACGGCTTCAACCCATTGTCCCCATTGGACATTCTACCTCTACCTCTACAAGAGCGCACCAACATGGATGCGAGTGCACGAGCAAGATACATCAAGAAGATGCATGAAGATACAAGAAACTTCATCGAGCGCCAAGTACATCGACTAGCAACCAAGCTCAACGTCAACAAACAACCCATGATCTTCAACATAGGTGATATCGTGTGGCTACACCTTCGCAAGGACCTCTTCCCCAAGGAACGCAAGTCCAAACTACTACCTCGAGCTGATGGACCATTCAAGGTGCTAGCACGCTACAACGACAACGCCTACAAGATTGAACTCCCACGAGAAAAGTACAACGTGAGCGACATCTTCAACGTCAAAGACCTCTCGCATTTCCATGGTGATGAAGATCTTGATCCGAGGTCGGATCCTTTCGATGGGAGGGGAGATGATGCGGAGCATCCTTCCATCATCCCCATGGACTCTACATCAACACATCCAACACCACAAGGACCCATGACAAGAGCTAGAGCACGTGCTTTGGAAACCGAGGTGAACTCCTTCCTACTAGACTTGCATATAGACACAAATGGAACATGTCTACTACCTCACCAAAATATGCTATGCCTCCTTAGGTATGAAGTGGAACACCACCAAGGAGCTCAGGAGCATCCCCAAGGAGAAGGAGAACCACCCCAAGGCCATGAGGATCAAGACGGAGTGCAACAGCAGCAAAAAAGCAAGTCCCAGGTGACCCCATGCGCACGGGCCCCTGAGACCCCGTGCCCACGGGCTACACAGGAACCCGGCACTGGAGCACCCCGTGCTCACCGGCGTGTACTGTGCCCACGGGACCCCCATGTGCACGGGCCCAACTTACCCCATGCGCACGGGCCTCCCAGGATGGGCGGCTGAGATGACTTCTTCGGCTCCCCTTCTCCTCCTTCGACCCCAAGCCTATATATTTCGTACCTAGGGCCATGTTTAGGGTTAGCAAAGTATTAGATGAGATCTTGGTGAGCTTTTCTCCATTACCTTCCCTCTTTGAGGATCAAGACCCCATAGGGAAGAATCCTTGAGGATTTCAAGACCTCCATTGGGAGAAGACTACCACCAAGACCCCTCTTCCTTTGGATTTGGGATGAACTTTGCCCTTGTATATTTCCTTTGATTGTGTTTGAGACTTGTGGATCCTGTGTTGTTACTCTAGTGGATGTGTAATCGGGAATTGTTGGAGTGATTGCCTCTTTGTGTTCATCCTTGTGTTCTTATTGTTCTTGTGATTTCCCTCCATTTTCCCCCTCCAAGTGTGAAAAGGTCCTTCCCAGGGTTCTACCCTACATCACATGTCATATTTTAATGAGTGCTCCCCATCATAAAAGATGTCAATGATAATATATCTATATGTGAAACCTCTCTTTCCTTATTACTTCCTATTAATTGCAACGACGACCAAAGCTATATTTGCCAACTGCCAACAACTTTTAATCATCATACTCTTTCTATGTGAAGTCATTACTTTCACTAAGATCAATATGAACTCTTTGATTCTTTTTATTCTTTTTCTTCTAATCACCCAAGATCATGGCAAAATACTCAAGCCCTTGACTCAACACTAATCTTTATTATATAGCTAACGGACTCGATTACAAAGAAGGATCATAAAGCAAAACTCAAAACTAGATCATGCCATGACTTTATTCTACTAAATCAAGATACTACTAATATGATCGAACTAAGAAAAATGGTAAAGATAGGAGTTGTGATGGTGATACGATACCAGGGCACCTCCCCCAAGCTTGGCAGTTGCCAAGGGGAGTGCCCATACCCATGTGGTTATGTCTCCTTCTTTGTTGTTGGTGGTGGAGGTGTTGTTGATGATGCAAGCTTGTCGTCCACCTTCCATGGCATAGGCTCACCATCATAGAAGGATGATCGAGTCTCCGGAATCCTCAAATCTGCAGCCAAACTCATCCTTTTGAATCTATATTCATACTCACAGTTTTGGTTTTGCAGATCATAGATTTGGGCTTGGAGGTGCTCGATCTTCTCATGTAGCTTGAAGATGGCTTCCTCGGTCTTCTTGGCATCCGGCTCGTAGTTGTTGGTGAACTCCGCGAGCATCTTGTGGGTAGCGTTGATTCCACGCTCCACCATCCCCTGGCACTTGAAAACTTGTTGCTCCATTGCTTCGAGCCTCAACTCCACGCTTCTGGTTCCCTTTGGTCCCTCAACATCGCGGATGTGCAGCAACCCATCACGCATCTCAATGGTTTGAGGGTTGATCACCTTCTCGAAGAACTTGTCCTTGGAAGCACTTGGGGTTGTCATGATGATCTAGACTTGTCAGAAAAACAGCTCGAAACTAGAACAGGTGAGATTTGCGTGATACGGGAGTCAAAACCTTCGGGAGTATATATAATGAATTTTTACCGACCAAAATACGTATCGTGCAAGGAAACGGAGTCTGGAGGGCACACGAGGTGCTCACGAGGTAGGGGGTGCTCCCAGGGGGGTAGGGCGCGCCCTCCACCCTCGTGGAGGCCTCGTGTCCTCCCCGGACTGCTACTTATTTTTCTATTTTTCTAAATATTCCAAAACGGAGAAATATTGCCTTAAAAATTGTTTTGGAGTCGGTTTACTTACCGTACCACATACCTATTCCTTTTCGGAGTCTGGAACATTGTGGAAAGTGTCCTTTATGTATTCCTCCAGGGTTACGGTTTCAATAATATTAGTTTCAACATTTATAGGATTACCTGAGATATAGTGTTTGATCCTTTGACCGTTTACCACATTCGGATTTGTGCCTGCAAAGTTGTTGATTTCTATGGCACCGGAACGATAGACCTCCTCGATAACGTAAGGACCTTCCCATTTGGAGAGAAGTTTTCCTTCAAAAAATCTTAAACGAGAGTTGTATAGCAATACATAATCACCTACATTAAACTCACGCTTTTGTATTCTTTTGTCATGCCATCTTTTAACATTTTCTTTAAACAACTTGGCATTTTCGTAAGCTTGGGTTCTCCATTCATCAAGTGAGCTAATATCAAATAACCTCTTCTCACCGGCAGGTTTTAAATCATAGTTGAGCTCTTTAATAGCCCAGTATCCTTATGTTCTAGTTCGAGAGGTAAGTGACAAGCTTTTCCATAAACCATTTTATACGGAGACATACCCATAGGATTTTTATATGCAGTTCTATAGGCCCATAGTGCATCATCAAGTTTCTTGAACCAATTCTTACTAGACCTATTGACAGTCTTTTGCAAAATTAATTTGAGCTCTCTATTGCTCAATTCTACCTGACCACTAGACTGAGGGTGATATGGAGATGCAATTCTATGATTAACGTCGTATTTAGCAAGCATCTTACAGAAAGCACCATGAATAAAGTGTGAACCATCGTCAGTCATTAAATATCTAGGGACTCCAAACCTCGGAAAAATAACTTCCTTAAGCATTTTAATAGAAGTGTTATGATCAGCACTACTAGTTGGAATAGCCTCTACCCACTTAGTGACGTAATCAACAGCAACTAAAATATGAGTATATCCATTAGAGGCAGGAAAAGGTCCCATATAATCAAAGGCCCAAACATCAAATGGTTCAATAACAAGTGAATAATTCATAGGCATTTCTTGATGTCTACTAATGTTACCAATTCTTTGACATTCATCGCAAGACATCACAAACTTACGGGCATCCTTGAAGAGAGTATGCCAATAAAAACCGGATTGCAATACCTTATGTGCAGTTCTATCTCCAGCGTAGTGTCCACCATAAGCTTCAGAGTGACACTTACGTAGGATTTGTTCCTGTTCATGCTCAGGTACACAACGTCTAATAACACCATCTACTCCTTTATAAAGATGTGGGTCATCCCAAAAGTAATGTCGCAAGTCATAGAAAAACTTTTTCTTTTGTTGGTATGTGAAGCTAGGTGGTATAAATTTAGCAACAATATAATTAGCATAATCAGCATACCATGGAGTGCTACGAGAAGTACTTATGACATTCAGTTGCTCATCAGGAAAGCTGTCATCAATAGGTAGTGGGTCATCAAGAACATTCTCTAACCTAGATAAGTTGTCTGCAACGGGGTTCTCAGCTCCTTTTCTATCAACAATATGTAAATGAAATTCTTGCAGCAAGAGAACCCATCTAATAAGTCTAGGTTTTGCATCTTTATTTTCCATAAGATATTTAATAGCAGCATGATCTGTGTGAATAGTTACTTTAGAATCAACAATATAGGGTTTGAATTTATCACAAGCAAATACAACTGCTAAAAGTTCCTTCTCGGTAGTAGCATAATTTCTTTGAGCATTGTCTAGAGTCTTACTAGCATAATGGATAACATTCAATTTCTTGTCAACTCTTTGCCCTAGAACAGCACCTACAGCATAATCGCTAGCATCACACATAATTTCAAAGGGTAAGTTCCAATCAGGTGGCTGAAAACAGGTGCAGAGGCTAATGCTTTCTTAAGTATTTCAAATGCTTCTACACAATCATCATCAAAGACAAATGGTACATCTTTTTGTAATAAATTAGTCAGAGGCCGAGAGATTTTTGAGAAGTCCTTACTGAACCTCCTATAAAATCCAGCGTGACCAAGGAAACTTCTTATACCTTTGATGTCCTTGGGACATGGCATCTTTTCAATAGCATCAACCTTGGCTTTATCAACTTCAATACCTCTTTCAGAAACTTTGTGCCCCAAGACAATACCTTCATTAACCATAAAGTGGCACTTTTCCCAATTCAAGACAAGATTAGTTTCTTCACATCTCTGCAAAACTCGAGCAAGATTGCTCAAGAAATCATCAAAAGAGGAACCATAGACGGAAAAGTCGTCCATAAAAACCTCACAAATTTTGTCGCAAGAGTCAGAGAATATAGCCATCATGCATCTTTGAAAGGTAGCAGGTGCATTACATAAACCAAAAGGCATACGTCTATAAGCAAAAGTACCAAAAGGGCATGTAAAAGTAGTCTTTGATTGATCCTTAGCTGACACAGGTATTTGGGAAAACCCGGAATAACCATCTAGAAAGCAATAGTGTGTATGTTTGCATAATCTTTCTAGCATTTGATCAATAAAAGGTAAGGGGTAATGATCTTTCTTAGTAGCCTTATTTAATTTGCGGAAATCAATTACCATCCTATAACCTGTGATGATTCTTTGTGGAATCAATTCATCTTTATCACTAGGGACAACAGTAATACCTCCCTTCTTAGGGACACAATGGATAGGACTTACCCACTGACTATCAGCAACGGGATAAATTATACCTGCCTCCAGAAGCTTGAGTATTTACTTTCTTACCACTTCTTTCATTTTAGGATTCAAACATCGTTGAGGATCACAAACTGGTTTGGCATCAGCTTCCAAATTTATTTTATGTTGACATAGAGTGGGACTGATGCCCTTAAGATCATCCAGAGTATATCTAATAGCGGCATGGTGCTTCTTCAGAGTTTTCAATAATCTTTCTTCTTCATGCTCTGAAAGGTTAGCACTAATAATGATAGGATATATTTTCTTTTCATCAAGATAAGCATATTTAAGATTATTAGGCAATGGTTTAAGCTCAAACACGGGATCATCCTTGGGTGGAGGAGGATCCCCTAGGATTTCAACAGGAAAATTGTGTTGCAAAATAGGTTCCTATTTAAAGAATACTTCATCTATTTCCCTTCTATCATTCATGAACATATCATTTTCATGGTCTAGCAAATAGTGTCTAAAGGATCACTAGGAGGTACGGCAATAGAAGCAAGACCAATAATTTCATCCTTACTAGGCAATTCTTCCTCACGATGTTGTTTACTAAATTTAGAGAAATTAAACTCATGAACCATATCATCCAAGCCAATAGTAACAACATTCTTTTCGCAGTCTATCTTAGCATTAACAGTATTCAAGAAGGGTCTACCAAATATAATGGGACAAAAGCTATCTTGTGGAGAACCAAGAACAAGAAAATCAGCGGGATATTTGGTTTTCCCACACAAGACTTCAACATCTGTAACAATTCCTATTGGAGATATAGTATCTCTATTGGCAAGTTTAACTGTGACATCAATTTTTTCTAACTCAGCAGGTGCAATTTCATGCATAATTTCTTTGTATAAGTCAATGGGTATAACACTAGCACTAGCACCCATATCGCATAAGCCATGATAACAATGATCTCCTATTTTAACAGAAATAACAGGCACGCCTACCACAAGTCTATGTTTATCTCTATCACAGGGTTTAGCAATTCTAGCAGTTTCACCAGAGAATTGAATAACATGCCCATCAATATTATCAGACAAGAGATCTTTAACAATAGCAATATTGGGTTCTACTTTGACTTGCTCAGGTGGTGTATAAGTCCTAATATTGCTTTTACAGACAACAGTTGAAGCTTTAGCATGATCCTTCATTCTAACAGGAAAAGGTGGTTTCTCAACATAAAAAGTGGGAACAATAGGATCATTGTAAGTGACAGTCTTTTATTCAACCTTAATAAGTGCAGATACTTTTACTTCTATGGGAGGATGATATTTAAACCACTTCTCCTTGGGGAGATCAACATAAGTAGCAAAAGATTCACAGAAAGAAGCTACTATCTCAGAGTCAAGTCCATATTTAGTGCTAAACTTACGGAAAATATCGGTATCCATAAAAAATTTAACACAATCAAACATGGGTGTCATACCTGACTCCTTACCTTCGTTGAGGTCCCAATCTTCAGAGTTGCGTTTAATTCTATCCGATAAATTCCATCTAAATTCAATAGGCTTCATCATAAAAGATCCAGCACAAGAAGTATCGAGCATGGTGCGATTTTTATCAGAAAGCCGAGCATAAAAACTTTGCATAATTATTTCTCTTGGGATCTCATGATTGGGGCATGAATATAACATTGATTTTAGCCTCCCCCAAGCTTGAGCGAAGCTTTCTCCTTCGTGAGGCCAAAAATTATATGTATAATTGCGATCACGATGAACAAGATGCATAGGGTAATACTTTTGATGAAATTCCAATTTCAATCTTTTATAGTTCCATGATCTCATATCATCACATAGCCTATACCATGTCAATGCGTCTCCCTTCAAAGATAAAGGGAAGGCCTTCTTCTTAACAACCACATTGGGTATACCTGCAAGCTTAAATAGTCCACAAACATCATCCACATAGCATAGATGTTCATCAGGATGCTTTGTTCCATCTCCTGTAAAAGTGTTAGCTAGCAGTTTTTCATCAAACCCGAAGGAATATGAAAAGGAGTTTCATTTTCAATAGGTTCAGTAGGTTGAGGAACAATTCTTTGCTCAACTGGACGGGGTGAAGATACCCCGAACAAGCCCCTCAGACAATTACTTTCCATAGTAACAAGTCACAGAAAATTTCAGCACACTAAATAAATTTTTCCTTATAAAATTCCACCTACCAAAGGCGCTTCACTCACCGGCAACGGCGCAAGAAAAGAGTCTTGATGACCCACAAGTATAGGGGATCTATCGTAGTCCTTCTGATAAGTAAGAGTGTCGAACCCAACAAGGAGCAGAAGGAAATGATAAGCGGTTTACAGCAAGGTATTCTCTGCAAGTACTGAAATAAGTGGTAAAAGATAGTTTTCTGATAAGATAAATTGTAACGAGCAACAAGTAACAAAAGTAAATAAAGTGCAGAAAGATGGCCCAATCCTTTTTGTAGCACAGGACAAGCCTGGACAAACTTTTATAATAGGAAAAGCACTCCCGAGGACACATGGGAATATCGTCAAGCTAGTTTTCATCACGCTCATATGATTCGCGTTCGGTACTTTGATAATTTGATATGTGGGTGGACCGGTGCTTGGGTGCTGTTCTTACTTGAACAAGCATCCCACTTATGATTAACCTCTATTGCAAGCATCCGCAACTACAACAAAAGTATTAAGGTAAACCTAACCATAGCATGAAACATATGGATCCAAATCAGCCAATTACGAAGCAACGCATAAACTAGGGTTTAAGCTTCTGTCACTCTAGCAACCCATCATCTACTTATTACTTCCCAATGCCTTCCTCTAGGCCCAAATAATGGTGAAGTGTTATGTAGTCGACGTTCACATAACACCACTAGAGGTTAGACAACATACATCTTATCAAAATATCGAACGAATACCAAATTCACATTACTACTAATAGCAAGACTTCTCCCTTGTCCTCAGGAACAAACGTAACTACTCACAGAGCATATTCATGTTCATAATCAGAGGGGTAATAATGTGCATAAAGGATCTGAACATATGATCTTCCACCAAATAAACCAAGTAGCATCAACTACAAGGAGTAATCAACACTACTAGCAACCTACTAGCACCAATCCCGGACTTGGAGACAAGAATTGGATATAAGAGATGAACTAGGGTTTGGAGATGAGATGGTGCTGGTGAAGATGTTGATGGAGATTTCCCTCTCCCGATAAGAGGAGCGTTGGTGATGACGATGGTGATGATTTCCCCCTCCCGGAGGGAAGTGTCCCCGACAGAACAGCTCTGCCGGAGCCCTAGATTGGTTCCGCCAAGGTTCCGCCTCATGGCGGCGGAGTCTCGTCCTGAAAGGTTGCCTTCTATTTTTTTTCTCATCGAAAGACTTCATATAGGAGAAGATGGGTGTCGGAGAGCCACCAGGGGGGCCACGAGGTAGGGGTGGCGCGCCCGGGGGGCCCACCCTCATGAGCAGGGTGTGGGCCCCCTGGCCTTCATCTTTGGCGATGATTTTTCTTTATTTATTTTAAGACATTCCGTGGAGTTTCAGGACTTTTGGAATTGCGCAGAATAGTCCTTCAATATTTGCTCCTTTTCCAGCCCAGAATTCCAGCTGCCGGCATTCTCCCTCTTCATGTAAACCTTATAAAATAAGAGAGAATAGCCATAAGTACTGTGACATAACGTGAAATAATAGCCCATAATGCAATAAATATTGACATAAAAGCATGATGCAAAATGGACGTTTCACAGCGCAGTTCATAAAGAAGTTGATATTTCGCTTTGGCTTTTCACACAACATTATAACTGACAATGGCACTAATCTGTCTAAAGGCGCATGGAAGAATTTTGTCAACGTGAGCATATTCGGCTTGATGTTTCATCAGTGGCTCACCCCCAATCCAATGGTCAAGCTGAGAGAGCCATTCATAAGATCTTTAAGGGCATTAAGCCCTGGCTTTTGGTCCCCCTGCAGCGGACGTCGGGTTGCTGGGTTGAGGAGTTACCCTCTGTGTTATGGAGCATCAACACTACTCCCAATAGATCTATGGGTTATACGCCTTTCTTCATGGTCTACGGAGCTGAGGCGGTTCTCCCTAGTGACATGCGTCATGACTCACCTTGCGTGGCGGCTTATGTTGAAGCAGACAATGAACAGACGTATCAGGATGCTCTTGACCTATTGGATGAACAGCGGGACTTAGTAGCAGCTCGTTCGGCGATTTACCAACAGGACTTGCGCCGATATCATAACCGCCGGGTTAAGTCCAGAACCTTCCAGGAAGGTGATTTGGTGCTTCGGCTCATCCAGGATCAGACTGATGCGCACAAGTTATCCCCACATTGGGAAGGGCCCTTTGTGGTTAGCAAGAACTTGAACAACGGGTAATATTACCTTATCGATGTTCCAGAGCGCAAAGACTCACGTAAGTCGGAGGAGGAAACCCACCGGCCGTGGAATATCGCTCATCTTCGGCCCTACTACACTTGAGCCATAGGCTCTCCTGATGTACATATTTTGACAATGTATGATAAAAAATAAAGAAGGACCTCTGTCCTTTTTTCCTTCCTCAAAGGTAAATTTGTCATTGTTATTATCATTATTATCTCAAACGATCACTTGGGGGCTGATCATATTTGATCCGGCTCAACCCGCTTGATCCGGCTTACGATCGTATTCGAATCTAGCCGTTTAAAATTATGATCACTAGGGGGCTTCCTGTTCAAACATAGGTCATATTCGAACCAAAGAGAACATGGCTGTCTGTACCCTTTTGATTGGCACACTGCCAAGCTCACTTGGGGCTTCTTGATCGTATTCGAATCATAGCTTAACCCCTTTTGGGAACCGACTTTGATCATATTCGAATCAGAGTCGTTAAAAAACTCTCAAGGTCATTAGGGGGCTTCCTGTTCAAACATAGGTCATATTCGAACAAAAGAGAACATAGCTGTCGGTACCCTCTTGATCGGCGCAACGCCAAAGCCACTGGGGGCTACATGATCGTATTCGAATCCTAGCTTAACCCCTTTGGAACGGTTTACTGATCGTATTCGAATCAGCAGCCTTGAAATTTTTTATATTCTATTTTGGTTTAAGTTTTTCTTTGGAAGCACCCTTTATTTGACTTGAGGCTTTTCTGAGGTTTACAAGTATAAGTATGGTTATTTTTAACCCGGTTTAATATTGACTGATGAGTCACCGATATATGAGCATCATTATACCTTTGAAATTTCGGTGTCCAAAGACTGGGTTATCACCCTTACCGACCGGGTCATATGAGCCAGCGGTACAAATTTAAGAATTCCAGGTGTAAGATCATAGTTGTGGTTTTTATCACAAGCTCTTTTTAAGTTCTTTAACCCGCTTGGCAGTAAGCCGCCAAGGGATCTTGTAATCTGTTTTCATACGTAGGACAGTTAAAAAGGTCTGATCAAGCATACGGTAAGCAGATGAAAAGTAACATGGGTGGATACAACACGGCAGCTTAATGACGTTAAGCATTAAAACGTGCACAATGGCACGGCCAAAATAAAGTTATTTCTATTCTATTACAGGACTCCCTGAGTCCAAATGATTCACATTGTTTTTTCAGTATATCCTAGGTATGAGCCGCCACGGCAGGTTAGCCTTCATGATTGGCCTGAAGCGTCCGGGTTAGCCCTCTCCGCGTCTTCGCCCTACTCCCTTTCCTAGAAGGTTGACGATGACCAGTCAATGTTGTTTAAAGCTTCAAATTCAGCTTCAGCATCAACTAGGCCGGCCGGGTGCTACCTCTTGAGCACTGCGTTGGATTCCCCGAAGAGGAGAGGATGATGTAGCAAAGTAGCGTAAGTATTTCCCTCAGTTTGAGAACCAAGGTATCAATCCAGTAGGAGAACACGCACAAGTCCCTCGTACCTACACAAAACGATAGCAACTCGCAACCAACGCTTAGGGGTTGTCAATCCCTTCACGGTCACTTACGAGGGTGAGATCTGATAGAGATGATAAATAATATTTTTGGTATTTTTGATAGATAGATGCAAAGTGAAAAGTAAAAGGCAAAGTAAAAGCAAAGCAAGTAAATAAAGCGATAGAGATTGATATGATGAGAATAGACCCGGGGGCCATAGGTTTCAGTAGTGGCTTCTCTCAAGAGCATAGATATTCTACGGTGGGTGAACAAATTAGTATTGAGCAATTGACAGAATTGAGCATAGTTATGAGCATATCTAGGTAATGATCATGTATATAGGCATCACGTCCAAGACAAGTAGATCGAAACGATTCTGCATCTACTACTATTACTCCACTCATCGACTGCTATCCAATATGCATCTAGAGTATTAAGTTAAAAATAGAGTAACGCCTTAAGCAAGATGACATGATGTAGAGGGATAAATTCATGCAATATGATAAAAACCCCATCTTGTTATCCTCAATGGCAACAATACAATACATGCCTTGCTGCCCCTGCTGTCACTGGGAAAGGACACCGCAATATTGAACCCAAAGCTAAGCACTTCTCCCATTGCAAGAACTACCAATCTGGTTGGCCAAACCAAAAAGGATAATTCGAAGAGACTTGCAAAGATAACTCAATCATACATAAAAGAATCCAGAGAAGATTCAAATATTTTTGTAACACCCCAAAAATTTACCAGGTTTTAGTTATTAAAATCTTGCCAGGAGTTTTAAAATTTTGCATTCTGGATTTTTCTATGGATTTCAGAAACTCTTCTTTTATTGTTAAGGAGTTTTATCTTTTTCCTAGTGGAGCTTTCCAAAGTATATTGGACTTCTATGCTCTCTTTATAGCATTTTCTTAATCAGTAGAGTTATTTATTAAATAATTTCACCCTGACCTTTATTCATTAAATGACTTGTTTTGAGTTTTGGAGCTCTTTTTGTACTACAACCAGTCGATAGATTTATCTAAAAATCTAACCAAAATTTGGAGATGTCATGTGATGTCTCTAAATCACTTTTGTGCAATAATATATTTAATTCATTGCATATTTTGAGTGCTACACCTGTTTTCCTTCTCTGGTCCAGTGGGCAATTTTGCACTACAACCCTTTTAAATATTTGTTTCTAGCTTCCACCAAAATTATGGGATGTCAGTAGGAGCATATCATTCCATTATATGCAAAAATCCAGGGTTGTTCTTTGAAAATTTTGAGTGAAACAACCTCATCTTCATTCTAGTCCAACATGATGGTTTGTACAGCAACCATATTTTTTCTTGCTCTTTAGCCCTTGATTCTTCCTCCTACTTGTAGTCCTCCATGTTAAACTCCTAAGTCCAGGAGCATGCAACCATTGGCATATTTTTGGTTCATGAAATAATGCCATTCACCTCCTGTCCAGATTTGGAGTTCTGCAAAACTTGCACTAGCAAGTTTGTGCTTTCCACCAACTAACCTCACCACCCTCTTGTGCCTCCAAAGAGACACTGATTTGGAAGAATTGGCCCCTCCAAGACCTGCCTAGATGCCTCTGGCATTTTGTCAAACACCCTGTGCGCATGGTCAGATTTGGCATGGAATTTAGTTAGCAATGTGAACCTGGTCCTCTGACCCATCAAGCTTGTCCACTAATCTCCTTGCAAGCCCTAGCCTAGAACTGCTAATTCCCAACTCCAACCAAGCCACCTAACAGGCCATGGCATTTCGCCGAGCAGCTGGTGGGAGTGCACTGGGCACGCCCAGAGCGCGCCAATTGCAGCCGCGCGCCCGGGCCGACACGCTGGCCCCCCTGGATTTTGGCCGGCTCTGCAGCGCCACGCCACGCACCACCCTCCTCGCAGCAACACGCCAAGCCGCCCTGGCAGCCAACAGCGCCCCTGCCAGAGCACTTTTGGCGGCACACCGGCGTCCGCAGCACGCCCTGCCGCGGTCGGTGCCGCCCAAGCTCCCAGCACTCGCCAGCTGCCCCCTTGAACATCTCCAGCTCATCCGCAGCCTCATCACCTAGTGCACGTCGCCGCCACGTCGCCCTAGCTACAGAGAGGCGGTCCGCCGAAGAACTTATCCACGGCCGCCGCGGAACCGCCTTGCCTCGCCTATATAAGGAGCCCGAGCTCGTCTCCGCACGCAGGCGACCTCCAGCCATCTCCCTAGGGCCCCCTTTGGCAGCCAAACGACCCGGGGAGGCCTTCTTCCCCATCTCCGGCAACCGCGCCACTAGAGCTTCCCCTTCTCCGTTCTTTTCACCAAGAACTCCCTCTTCCTCCCGTGAACCATTCCCACTACTCGATTTTGATTGGGACTCACCACGGGAGAAAAATCACTTTTCCCGACGGCCACCGTCCGCCGCAAAGCTCGCCGCCGATAGCTCCGTCCCCCCCGAGAGCGTAACGACTACCGGAGTGGCCGTCTCGATCCCCTAAGCCCGCGGGTGACCTCCGTTTCCCGAACGGTACCGCCGTTCGCCGGCGAGCATCGCCGGAGCCCCGCGTCCTCTCGGGGCAGAGGAAGAGGAGGGAGGTCGACCAGTCAAACCTGACCAGTGGGTCCCCCGGGCCCACTGTCACTGACACCCCACGCGTCCACGCTGGATAAGTGGAGGCGTAAAGGCTCAAGTACGTCTCCTCTGTGCGAAAGCGTAATCCCGCTCGAACCGATTTCTTTTCTGATTTTATTTTAAAAACAGATTTTTGACCAGAACTTTGACTAGTTATATCTTTTTAAGGATAACTCCAAATGAATTGATTCTTTTTCCTACCTCTCTCAAATATTGTCTAGTTTATTTTAAGATTTATTTGAAAAAAAATTCAGAACAACTTTTTGTGCTATTTTTATTTTGTGTGTTAATTCATTTATATTGCTAAAATAGGATTTTTGAAGAGAGGAGAAATGTTTCAAGAGTTTGAAATGCACCCTGCCTTCCTGTGACCTGAAGGCAAGCATTCTGAACCCCGGCATAATATTTTTGTGTGGATGATGACACATTTATAACATCACCTCACTTTGGAGAAACTTGTTATTTCATGTGATATGATCTTATGCATGGG
Source organism: Triticum aestivum (assembly GCF_018294505.1). Taxonomy (NCBI): domain Eukaryota; kingdom Viridiplantae; phylum Streptophyta; class Magnoliopsida; order Poales; family Poaceae; genus Triticum; species Triticum aestivum. Next base: position 52,758,736 of record NC_057801.1, on the reverse strand, counting down.
TGCATGTTATTGATTTCCATGCTGTTGGAAATGAACACACTTGTTATGATAATCATCCTCATGTGCCTTGCATGCATACCGGCAGGAACCTGGGAAAACCTCTACCTTGGGTAGGCATGAGTTTGTCGCCGGTGTCCGTCGGGACGGTTATGTCTGGTATGGCATGGTAAGGTAATATGAGCGGTGACTCTGTTGGTTGAAATATATTCGTTATGCTAATCATGCAGGGAATACTTTAACCTCCTGAGTCGACCGTAGATCGAGTCTTGTGCCAGTAACCCCCATACTTGCTTCGTACTACCACTCGTCTCTACAACAAGTAGAGTACGGTTCAGTAATTTGTCAACCCCTTTCTAGCACACACCGTACAGAGGGGCCGGGATGAGGGTATCAAGGCCATGGATTAAAGCCAGTCATCCGGTCAGGGGGCATGGGTGTTTCGGTTGTAGCCGAGAGGGTAGCTTCCCCAGTTTTGTGCGCGGTATAAATTTTGTGATCCCATGCTAATCGAGGTTGTAGCCTCCCCACTTAGAGTTTTGCTTAACGAGTGTCATGGGTGATTCCAGACACCGGTGAGTTAAGCTGGTGTGCGCAAGTCAGGTGTGTTTTCATTTAAAAGACCGTAGACGGAATTAGTCCCGATGGACTAAAGGAATCCGTTACTCGTGGGTAAAGAGTACACCCTCAGTAGAGATTAAACCTATTCGAATAGCCGTCTCCATGGTTAAGGACTACAGTCTGGGATGGGTCAAGTGTCGGTCTTAGTGTCGGTCTTCGGAGGTGAAATTGTTAAACCAGAAATGGAATTACTACTTGTGATTTGTGATAATTATGATTATTATTATTATTGTTGACTAACCCGTGATATCATTGTTATTATCGAGCATCTTTGGGATGGTTCTACCTCCGGGATATTCACTATGATTGTTTCTTTTAAAGCCCTTTATGTGGTGTCGCTCAGACGCCCGACTGTGGCATTTCTTTTAAAGCCCTTTATATGGTGTCGCTCAGACGCCCGACTGTGGCATTTCTTTTAAAGCCCTTATGTGGTGTCGCTCAGACGCCCGACTGTGGCATTTCTTTTAA